>NC_081845.1:23540887-23854141 GCF_963259705.1 Myotis daubentonii | reverse complement strand
GGGAGGGGTGGCCGGAGGCTGCGGCGGCGCCTTTTCCTGCGCAAACCCCGCTCCCCGGCCCCGGCCGCGAGGGCCCGCGCCGCGTCGCGCTGCTGCCGCCTCACTGCGGCTCGGTGGCCACGCCACCGCCTCCCCACTCGGCACGCTCCGGGCCCCCGAGCCCGAGCTCGCTGGGCTCTGACTCACTGTTGCGGGGGCGGCGATGGGCGCGCAGCGGGGCGGGGTGGG
Source organism: Myotis daubentonii (assembly GCF_963259705.1). Taxonomy (NCBI): domain Eukaryota; kingdom Metazoa; phylum Chordata; class Mammalia; order Chiroptera; family Vespertilionidae; genus Myotis; species Myotis daubentonii. Next base: position 23,853,913 of record NC_081845.1, on the reverse strand, counting down.
GGGCGCGACGGCCGCATTAGGGATTGGGGTTTAGGCTGGGGTTAAAACTTAGATTTCTGGAGATGGGGGCGGACGGGGGCGGGGGGCGGATAGTAGGGATGGGAGCATATGTGTTCATAGGAAGTTTGGCTAGGTCTTTAAAAAAAATGTAATTTAACTCGTTAGTGCCAAAGGACACTCATTTCGAGTGGAGCTGGGGCGATCGCGGTTCACGTACGGGACACTCCCGCGGAGCTTTGAGTGCCCTCCTAGAGGCTGGAGCCCACACGCCGCCGTCGTGCAGTCACAGGCCCTTCACTCTCGGCCGGTGCACGCCCGGCCCCACCCACGCCGCCCGGCCCGGCGGCGCCCACTGCCCGCCTCCGCCCCGGCCCCACTCGGGGATCGCGCCTGGATTCCACACCTGCAAAATCCACGGGGCTGCAAACAGCCCGCCCCTAGCAGAACTCAAGAAACCCCACGTTTGCACGCGCGGTTTTAAAACTTAAACAATTTGTCATGCGGAGGTCGGTATCCATGCTTAGTGCCTTACTAGATAAAAATCGCCCAGAACGTTCGTGTTCATTTAACGAGGGGCGCCCGAAGAAGTGAAGGGAGAAGATAAGTGCTGCATTTATAAGGATTGGTGATTGGGGGATTTTAGGGGAGTTTTAGTTTTACTTCCGTTTATAGACTTGTACCATTGGGGATTTTTTTTTTTCATTCTCTGTATACACTAATTTATTTTTCCTTTAATCTTATAGGAGTTTGAGACTTCTGCTGACTGGGTTTGTGGGTGTCCCATGTGCCCCGGCAGTTCAAACTTAGCTCAGAAAGCATTTTTCTTACTAAAAAAGCATTTTCTTACTGAAATGAGTCATAATTTTATTAAATGGTGAAGCATGTTAGGTTTCAAGACTTTATCTGGTGTTTTAAACTTTGTTTCTTAAAAATTGAAATACAGTCTAAATTCTTATCAAAAAAATGTCAGTTGCTGGTAAGATTAAAACATTCCTTTCTTTGTGAGAAAAACAACACTGAAACAAAATTACTGTGAGATATTTCAGTTCACAATTCTGAAAGACAAGTCACTTGTAAGTTTACATATTTTTAAAGCCAGTATTTATTCCTAGGTTCTTTAACAAAGTTTCTCCACATCAAAAATAAACACATTTAAAAAATATCCAGAACAAACATCTAGAAACCACCCGTAAAGGAATTGCATTCTGTCTTTGGGATTATTTTATGAATCTAACTGGCATGATTCCCAAACACTGAGTCTCTGCTACAATGAGAATATCTGAACCCTTCCCAAAGTGAGTTCATAACCTCTTTCCCAAGTTTCTTAGGAGTTAAAACTGCTCTATGATTCTTAAACTCCTTTTAAGTGGAAAGATACCAAATTCCATTATTTCCTTTGTGTATCATTTTCCTATGCGTTGTTTTGAGAATTTATACTACTTTTATTCCCCAGACATTTTGGGGTATCAGTTCACGTTTTTCCTCGTATGTGTGACAAAAATACATTTGGGAGCAAGCTTATACATAAAGAGTATACATGCAATGATTATTACTAGGCTAATTTGGGATATATTGCCACCTGATAAGTATATGGGAGGATAGAATATAATGGAGTTACCATAAATTCTTGTGTATATAAAATATATTTTCAAAAACATTGCAGAATGTTCACTATCACTATATACATTTCCTTTGTCCACTTAAATTACAAACACATTTTAGATGACTTCATATATTTTCCATTACTCTCAATTAAAAAAAAAATCTGCTGAATCAGTTATTTTAGCTGTGGCAGTGCTAACTTCAGACTTTTAATTGCAAAGCACTAGGCAGGAGTCAGCAGACTTTTCTAGAAAGGGCCAGATGGTTGTGTTGCGTATTATTTTTCTTTTCTTTTCTTTTCTTTTCTTTTCTTTTCTTTTCTTTTCTTTTCTTTTCTTTTCTTTTTGCTCTCGCTCTAGCTCTCACTCTTGCTCTCTCCCCCCTCCCCCACCCCTCTCTTTTACCAACACTTTAGAAATGTAAAAATCATTTTGAGCTCAAAGGCTGTATCCAGGCAGCAGGCCTACATGAAACCAGTGATCCTCAGTCTCCAGTGTGTATCAGAATCACTGGGTGTGGCCATGAAAAATGCACAGTCCCAGGTAGTAGTCCCCCTAGAGACAATGATCAGTATGTCTGAGGCAGGGCCCCGGAATCTGCCTTTCAGACAAGTACCCAAGTGATTATGGTAGAAGAGGTGTCCAGACCACTGATTGTCAATCTGGCTCAGTACATTTTTACCTTTGCCAGTCGTCTCTCACCACCTTCCCCTACTTGATTCTCTGTCACCTCTCCTGGCCTAAGGATTCGGGCTCTCACTAACCCAAATTAACTCAAGTCCACGGGAAAGTTGATACCAAGTGATCACAGGGCTGTGTCAGCCTATTCCTTCTTCCTTTACTACGAAACATCAGCCTCATACCTGAAATTTGGAAGAAAAGGAATCACTTACTGATTATCATCATGATTCTCCTCAGGAAAGCTAGCACTTAAAGCATTTTATTTTACTCTGAACACTGGGGAAGAAAGATGTGTCAAAGGTACATAGCCAACGTTTTTGCTTCTGATTACTGAGAAATCCTGGGCATGTGGTGGCTCTTCAATACCTGTGATCAGTGTTTCAAAGATGAATGAATTTTATCAATGATGGTGACGGACAAGGCTTTCGGGACTCTATGTCTCTAACTGCTCACCTTTCCCCACCACCTCAACACAATTTGGGTCAGAGCATTAAGAGGGAGATAATTACAGTAAATACCAAATGGTGAAAATACGTAAAATTCTTGATCATTTCAGTTAATGAATGACAGAGAGCCGGATCATATGTAATTGCCATCCATAGGTTTGAGATAAACCTCATGTTGGCTAGCAGTAAACTTCTGGTAACAACCACGGGAAGTACAATGCTTCCTGGAGCCTCCATATGGGATAGTGACTAAATTACTGAGGCCTGGGGTTTGCATTTCCTGTGTGTTCCCAACCTCCTGATTCACATAAACTTACATACTCCTATGACAACTAACCAAGTGGGGATATTTTCATTGCCACTTAAATGGAGTCTTGAATATGAGGTATGAGTTTTTTTCATGATGAGGGAAGAACACTCCTGTGTAACGGAAAAGTGTGAGCAAAAGCACACAGTCAAGGAACCACAAGGCATATTCCAAGCAGGGGCAGCAAGGAGCTGTCTAGATTGCTTGGAGCCAGGAGCGCTTTAGAGGCCAGATTAGAGAGAGAAGTGTGTATGTGTATGTGTATGTGTGAGTGTGTAATGGAAGACTTACACTTGAAAAGTTAATCTAATAGTACACATAATCTAATAGTACATCACATAAATCAGAATGAGAAGAACATGAAGGGGAAGAGGTCAGTTAATTGTTCTGGACCCTAATTGGAATGAAAAAGGAGGGGGCAGATCAGAAGAACATTACATAGGCAGAACCTTCAAGACTAGTAACTGATTAGATGGCTCTTGGAGGCACCATTAATAGAAATAGGGAAGTCAAGAGGGGAAGAGAAGTGTGCGCTAAGGAGATTCAAAGAGGAAAGTGAGTTTAGATTTCAGTATGTTAAGTTTGTGGTTTCGTATGGAAGAGATCTGGATAGAGTTGTTCCGCGTGGTAGAGAGTGTGGGATCAGACTCTGCTGGAGAGGTTGAACTAGACCGTGGTTACTAGAGTGAACCAGTTGTGAGCCAGTTATTAGACACATACATTATTAAAAATGAAATTATATAAACCTACAATTAAATATATATTTAAAGGTAATAAATGTTTAAAACTAATAATTTCCTAATTATTTTGCTACACTTTACTATTACAAATGCTCCCGAGGTTATTTATCTCTACCATATCTACATGGTAGAAATACTGTGTAATGTATGCTAATATGTATATCTTTCCAATTCTGTGTTCAGTGAAGTCATGTGGGTAGCTTGCAATGGGCTAAGCCTGGAGTATTTATACCACAAATAGCAGCAAGTGCTATAAATAGGGCCTTCCCCCAGAATACTGGTGGTTAAATCTTGACCAGGGCAACACTGAGTAAATGCTATGTTAAGAGTTGTCTGCATGAAGGCAACAATTGTGCAACCTCATGGATTTGCTAATATACATTTGTATAGAAAGATGATCAAGGAAAAGTCTTTGGAGAATACTTAAGAGGTACAAAGATGAGACTGGCTGTAGGGGCTATGTCAGTCAGTGATGGCGAACCTATGACGCGCGTCAGAGGTGACACGCAAACTCATTTTTTTGGTTGATTTTTCTTTGTTAAATGACATTTAAATATATAAAATAAATATCAAAAATATAAGTCTTTGTTTTGCTATGGTTGCAAATATCAAAAAATTTCTATATGTGACACGGCATCAGAGTTAAGTTAGGGTTTTTCAAAATGCTGACACGCCGAGCTCAAAAGGTTCGCCATCACTGGGCTAGGTGGAGAGATCTGTTACAGAGCAAAGGAAATTATGTGTGTATGTGTGTGTGTGTGTGTGTGTGTGTGTGTGTGTTTTCTTCTTTAGACTCATGTAGTTTGTCAACTGATTTTGACAGGTTTTCATTTACTTTGAGGAAAAGTATTTGGGGCAGTGGTTTTCAAATATTTTTGGCTGTGACTCACAGTAAGAAACCCATTTTTCATCTCATCTCAATACACACAAACACACACATATTCATGCAGAACTAAAAAAAAAAAAAAAGAAAAAGAAAAAGAAAGAAAAAAAAGTTGTTTCACCAAACAGTACTCACCTCTAGTACCAATCATGTAATCTGATCTATTATGTTCTGTTTTACTCTAAATAACTCCTGGTCAGGAACCCTGTATTGTTTTGTGCCCTGCTTATAGATAGTGAACCAGTTTGCAGAACACTGTTGAAAGGATTAAGGCCTTACCTCTTTCTACTTTAGAAAATATGCTTTTTGGAATAGCTAACTTTTCCTCAAGTGACAGTCCTATCTTCTCAAAGCTTTGGGGGAAAGTCCTCAAACCAGTTTACAGAATTTATTTTTCTCCCATCTCTTCTCACAATTATTTTAGCCAACTCCTCCTCCTTCTCTACACATCTATCCTATATAATAAAGATGTAATATGCAAATTGACCCTCGCACCCTTGCATCACAAGATGGCTGCCCCCACGATGTCACAAGATGGCCACCCCCATGTTGTCACAAGATAGCCAACAAGGAAGGGCAGTTGAGGGTGACCAGGCCTGCAAGGGAGGACATTTGGGGGTGATCAGGCTGGCAGGCAGAAGCATTTAGGGGCAATCAGGCAGGCAGGCAGATGAGTGGTTAGGAGCCAGCAGTCCCGGATTGTGAGAAGGATGTCCAACTGCCAGTCAGACATCCCCCGAGGGGTCCCGGATTGGAGAGGGTGCAGGCTGAGCTGAGGGACCCCCCCCCCCCCAGTGCGTATCCTATCTAATAAAAGAGAAAAATGGTAATTGGCGTACGACGATACCCTTTTCATTGGCTAATCAGGGCTATATGCAAATTAACTGCCAACTATGATTGGCAGTTAACTGCCAACTATGATTGGCAGTTAACTGCCAACTAAGATTGGCAGTTAACTGCCAACAAGATGACGGTTAATTTGCATATGTAGGCACAATGCAGGGAGGCGAAAGGGAAAGCAGGAAGAAGCCCCCTGCCACTGACAGTGATCGGAAACCCAGGGGGGAGCTAAGAGCTGGGGGGCAGGGCAAAGGCGGCCCTGGGGCCGCCTTTGCCCTGCCCCCCAGCCATGATCGGAGAATCAGGCGCCTTTGCCGCCCTGGCCAGTGATAGCAGGAAGTAGGGGTGGAGCCAGCGATGGGAGCTGGGCACGGTCAAAGCTGGCAGTCCCGGGAGCTACGGGTCCCTTGCCTGGGCCTAAAGCGGAGCCCACGATCGCGGGGCCGCTGAAGCTGCGGGTCCCCGCTGCCCGGGCCGGACGCCTAGGCCAGAGGCCTCAGGCCTGGTCAAGGGGCCGATCCGGTGATTGGTGATCGGAGGGTGATGAGGGTCAACTCCTCTGGCCGAGGCATCAGGCCTGGGCGGGGGGCTGAGCCGGGGATTGGGGGGATATGATGGTCCCCTTGCCCAGGCCTGAAGCCTGGGTCAGAGGCGTCAGGCTTGGGTGGGGGGTGGAGCAAGCGATCAGAGGGAGATGGGGGTCCCCTGCCCAGGTATGATTCCTGGGCCAGAGGCCTCAGGCCTGGGCGGGGGCCAGAGCCAGTGATCAGGGGGAGATGGGGGTCCCCTGTCTAAGCCTGACACCTCTGGCGGAGGCGTCAGGCCTGGGCAAGGGGCCGATCAGGCGATCGGAGGGTGATGGGGGTCTGTGCCTCTGGTGGAGGCGTCAGGCCTGGGCAAGGGGCTGATCCTGCGATTGGAGGGTGATGGGGGTCAACGCCTGAGGGCTCCCAGTATGTGAGAGGGGGCAGGCTGGGCTGAGGGACACTCCCCTCCCCACACACACCCAGTGCACGAATTTCGTGCACCGGGCCCCTAGTATACACATATATGCCTAATATGCAAATTGTCCCTGTGGGAGTTCGACTGGGAGACCAATCGCTTGCTATGACATGTGCTGACCACCAGGGGTCAGCATGGAATGAAGGAAAGCCCAGGCCAGCAACCGGCAGCTGGGGAAGGGAGGCCCTAGCCGGCAGCTGGAAGGCCCTGATCGTAAGCCAGGTCTAGGGACCCTACCATGTACGAATTTCATGCACTGGGCCTCTAGCTCAGCCGTGGGCAAACTACAGCCTGTGGGCCGGATCCGCCCGTTTGAAATGAATAAAACTAAAAGCAAAAAGACCATACCCTTTTATGTAATGATGTTTACTTTGAATTTATATTAGTTCACACAAACACTCCATCCATGCTTTTGTTCCGGCCCTCTGGAACAAAAGAACCCATTGTGGCCCACGAGTCAAAAAGTTTGCCCACCCCTGCTCTAGTATGTTATAAATGTAAAAGGGCAGCTTTCCAAGTCAGTCAACAAAATAACAAGCTTTCATTAATAGAAATTCTAACAGAAACAACAACGACACTTAGGAGCTTATATTAGCAACAGAACAATCAGGTGTCTAAGCCTGACAATGTTTTCATAATTTCTCTTATTGATAAACACACCGTATTTACTCATTGCCAGACTCTGTGCTAGGCATGGGCTTTTAGAAAGAAGAACATGGGCCCTTTGCTAGATGATTCTTGCACATTATAGGCCTCTTTTCCATTTCCATTGTCACCACTCTCTTCTAGATTATCATTACTTCAGCATGAACTACCTTCACAGCTTCTAACTAATTTTCCACTCTATGATCTCTTTCTCCCCAACCCATTCTCACCTCACTGCTGAATCAATCTCACTATAACCACTTTTGGCGGTTTAGTCATATGTTTAAAAACTCATAATTGGCCTCTTCATGTTGAAAAGATAAGATCTGAACTCCTTAACTTGGCATTCCCTGTCTTGAGCTTGCTCTGGCTTCTGTGCCCACACAACCTTGCCCCCAGGGGCGATGGTGTTTAATAATTGGTGGCTCATGTGCTGACCAATCAGAATGGGCCTGTGCTATAGACAACCTGTGCAGCTGAACTGGGGTGCACTGGCTGCACGTCATTCTACCTCACAACACAACCTACCTTCCAACCTTATCTCCTACCACCCTCTGTTCACTCCGTTTCCTCCCCCTAAAAAAACATTGGCAATCTCAGGGCCTTTGCTTACACCATGCCTTCTGCCTGCAATGCCTTCCTTCCTCCTCTCTGCTTACATAAGTGCCCCCCATCCTTCATGCCCAGCTAAAGCCCAACCTTTTTCATGAAGTTATCTTAGACTTCCCTAATCCACAATCATTGCTCGCACATGTCAGCTGTGATAATGCCTACTTTCCTGCCCTTTACTGAGCATATGATCTTTAATACCTTCCTTTGCTATTTATTTACTTACCTACCTATTTGTCTATCTATATATCTATCACTTTATATTTTATAACGTGCCTTATCTTGATTATTGATTACAAACTGGAAGGGAGAGACAGTATCTTCTACCTTTCTACATACTAAATTCCTGGGTCAGGATTTTAAGCACAAGTATACACGGAAATGTCTGTAGTGCTGAGGACAATTCATGAGGGATTAGTTGGAGCTGTTATATGTGTGTGCTTTTAAAATATATTTAATAATGCCTTATATTTGTTTTTTTTTCTAATTCTTTACTGTTGAAAGTATTACATATATCCCCCTTTGCCCCCACTGACCCCCCCACCCTGCCCCTGCCCCCATGCCTTATATTTGGGTTTTAGAGATACAATGAGCTTTTGTCATATACTAGTATTATCTCATTTAATCCTTATAGTAGTTCTTGTCTTTCTGTCTATAGTGCCCCTCCATATTATTTTCAGGTGGAGGTAACTAAGGTTGAGAGAGGTGAAGTGATTTGCCCAAGGTTACACACACATAATAAATTGAAGAGCTGGGGTTGTTGAAACCCAGTTTTTCATTCCAAATCCCCAGTTCTTTCTACTCTATGGTAGCTTCCAACTTTCATTGCTACATATTTTTTCCTTGTAATTCTACTCAAATTGTGAATACCTCACATGGATTCAATTTAGTCCTCAAATGAAAGATGATAACCTTATATCAAAACCATTGCTTAATCTTACTAGCAGTGCCTTCTTTCTAATATTTGCATAGATTGCTGTCCTTTTGGCAACTTAAGTCTGGAACGACTTTCTTTCAAAAAATGCTTTTTTGTATGCATGCATATAAGCATAACCAATGGACACAGACACTAGGGGGATGAGGGCACAAGCAGGGGGGTGGGGGGAGCAATGGGGGGATAAGGACACATATGTAATACCTTAATCAATAAAGAAAAAAATATGCTTTTTTCACACAGTGTTTGTGTCTTATTTCTTTCCTTTCCTATCATTCATATTTATCTATCATTACATATTTATCTCCATTTATTTACTTTAATATATCTTTATAGAATATTGAATTCCATTTTTTTTACATCAAGGAGCCTTCCATTTTGAAACCAGTCATAAAATCAACGAGTGCTTAATTCCAACAACAAGGAAAAGCTTTCTTAGTCTTTGTGAAATTCATTTGGTAAGAACTGACATCTTTTCCAATCACTAGTGTGCCTTTCCTCTTTCTTTCTTTTCTCCCCTCTTCCTTCCTTCCTTCCTTCCTTCCTTCCTTCCTTCCTTCCTTCCTTCCTTCCTTCCTTCCTTCCTTCCTTCCTTCCAACTTGGAAAAAAATCTCACTGCAATATACTTAAAGGTACCTTTCAGAATGTGAATAACAGAATTTTCATGATGATAATGTTGATTAAAACTCCCAAAGCATTTCATAGTAAATAGGTTTCTTTGTAAATGTAATGTGGGAACAGATTTTATTAATGCAATACCTGATTCAGCTCCTGTGGAGTGCTATATAATCTTGTGCCATGTTATGGCTTTATTGGTTCCTTTTGAAGATTGTCAACAGGTTTTGCGTAGAATGACTCATTCAAAAGAACATGCCAAGCAAAGTTTTGAAATTGGAATAGGCTGACTTGCTGGTGTTCTCTCTCTGTGAATGGCATCACCACCTTTTCAGTTAGTCAGGCCAGAACCTGGGGAGCCACTCTAAACTCTCTCTTGCTCCATATTCAACTAAGCACAAATTCTTGTTAAAATTTATCCCATAGTTTCCCTCTTTTCTTATCCCCTCTACCATCACCTCAGTTTAGACATTTACCTACTCCTTGATGCTGGGCTAGCCTCCTTAAAACCATTCTTGTTATAGTTGCCAGACAGAAAAATTTGTAAACTAAACCTGTTCATAATACTTCTTTGCTTAAAATACTGCTTAAAATCCTTTGTAAACTAAACCTGTTCATAATACTTCTTTGCTAAAAATCAAGTGGTTCTTGACCAGCACATCACACTATATGTGTCTCCCTTACCACCTTGACCAATGTCCTCTTCACCCTAAAAAAACAACCGACCTACTGGTTAAAGATCAAAATCCTTAGCATTATTTCTAAGACTCTTCATGTCATACTTATGAGCGTGTAAGAGTCCATTGCTTACATGTCACTACATATGCCATGAGGATCTGTGCCCAGGTACCCTGCTCATTCTGACCCTCTGCCTGCTGCTCTCCTCTCATCCTGCTTCGGTGACTAATTCCTGCTTATCATCACCCCAGCCTCAGTTTGGAGGCCTTTTGTTCGAGAAAGACTTCCATGGCACACTGTGAATGCTTCAGAACCTTTAACAGAATACTTAAATTACATCCAACCTTTGTTTCATGTCTCTCTCACCCTTTGGAATAGTAGGTCTCATATATTTTTAAAATATTTTTATTGATTTCGGAGAGGAAGAGAGAGGGAGAGAGAGATAGAAACATCAATGATGAAAGAGAATCATTGATTGGCTGCCTCCTGCACATCCCCCACTGGTGACTGACTGAGCCCACAACCCAGGCATGTGATCTGACCAGGATTCAAACCGTGACCTCCTGGTTCATAGGTCGATGCTCCATCACTTTGCCATGCCGGCTGGGCAGTTCTCATATTTTAGTGGCATAAGAATTGCTGTTCAGCACAGAGATTCCTAAGTAACCATATCCAGAGAGTCTAACTTAACTGGCCTCACTGGGATTCAGCTGATGCTGATACGATGGTTTATGACAAGCATTTTAGAGGCCAATATTTGGGGTTCTACTAATCTCCATGTAACAATTTATTTTGCACTTGGTAGATACTCCATAAATGATTGATGCACTGGGTTAGATTGAACAGAGCTTTTAAATCAAGAATTATGTCAATTTTCTTGAAGGCCTTTTGTCTATCTTTCCATTTTTACCTCAACAAAACACCCCACATGTCCTTGCCTTCTGTCTGGCTGTCTCAGAGGAAATAGCATTCCTGAAAGATGGTAGCAATGAAGAATCTGAGCCTAGGGCCAGTCAAAAATTAAAATTTATCAATAAAATGAAAAGTGATATTATCTGTGATTTTCTCTAGTTACATAGGTAATTGGATTTGCTGTTGAGTGGTGCTGCCAAATAAAGTTTAATGCCAGCTACATATTTACTTTAAATTGTTTCTGTGGCCATGTTATAATAGGTAAAAACAAACTGACAATCCTAATTGTAATAATTTTGTAATTTCATTTTATTTCACCTGCTATATTCAAAATATTATCATTTCAATGCAAATCAGTATTAAAAAATTATTAAGAACATCCTTGGCATCCTTGTTTTCTGGTAGTAATTCTTTGAAATCTGGTGTGTATATTATACTTATAGAATATCTCAACTCAAATGTTAAACTCTCACCAGAAATACTTGATCTGTTATTAGAATTTATAAAATGTTCATTTACAAACCCAAGTTGTTTCAAAACATACTTAAATGTTTTCCAGTAACTGAAGCAAGTATCAGGTTTTAAATGTATTATTAAATTAATTGAAAAGAAATAAAATTTAAAGTTCAGTTCCGAAGTCACACAAGCCACCGTTCAATTGCTCAGTGGCTATATCTACCTAATGGCTATTATATTAGACAGTGTGGCTACAGAACAGGGCATTGTTTAAGATCAGATACTTATTAATCAGCTGTCTGCAAGCTGTTGAGCCTCACCCTCATCATTTTCTTATAAGTTTTGCAGAATTTTTGAATGCTAAAATTGAGGACTATTTTTCCTGATAGTTTTAATTTATATTATCTAACATTAGAATTTTACTTGAATAGTTAGCATTTTAGCTTAAATGAATGTTAAAGGCTGACTGGGTCAGTGAGAGGAGGCAGGGTACTATGAGGGCAGACATATGTATGTGATTGGAGTCAGAGTCCCTGAGTGGTCTAGTACTCCTAAACAGATTGGGTTACTTCAAGCAAAATGCTTAATATCTAAGCCTGTATCTTCATCTACATAATAGAGATGGTACCTATTCTATGCACAATCCTATAAAATCAAAGTGAGGATCAAATTGTAAAAACAGGTTAAAGTGTTTTATAAACTGTGGATAACAACATAAGAACACAAATATAGTTTATCACTAATAAATCAAAACACTGGATTAATAGCTATCATTTATTAAGCATTTGCTATATGAAAGGCACTTTGCAAGCTAACTCTAATTCTTTCCAGGTAACTGATATGCTCTTCATTTGACTGAGAAGGAAACAAACAGTTGAAAGTTTAAGTCCATGTGCAAAGTTACATGATCTTTCAAGTTTAGAGCCAGAATTTCAACGTAAGCCTTTTTGATCCCAAAGGCTTCCCTAGAAACTTGGCTCCTTCCCCCAACCCCCAGCAAAAAGGAAAGGTTCTTAATTTCTTTTCAATAGTGGGAAAAGATAATCCAATTATGATTTTTTGGAAATAATGAATGAGCTGAGACTGTAACTCATTTTGAGAGGGATTGTGGAATTCCAGGCCTCTACGAGGGTTTACCCATTGCAACAAATAGAATGAAGCAAAACTCCACAGGGATTTTGAGTGTGATTTACTCCAAATAATTTCCCAAAGAAAGGGTATATGACCTTCTGAGGTCAGCAACTATTGGCATTTCTGGCTGTGATTCATGCCTGGAGCCATGGGAATTAGTTGGCAGTAATTAGACATACACTCATTAAAGAAAACAACTGGACTCTAGTAGTGCTGTAGTCAGATTTCATGTACATTTGAAAGCTTTGCTTTAGGGACAACATAATTTGATGTTCAGAGAAGAAAAGGAATCAACAGCAAACACTCAAATCATCAGAGGTGACCAATGTTAATTCCGAAAATAAGAGGCAAGGCTTTAATTATATTTACAGATTTAGGTACCCTGTTTTGATTTGTTTTGTTTTGTTTTGTTTAGATACCTTCTTGATCTCCCTTTTATACCAAAGGGATGTAAGGCAGCTCTGGCAATGTGGCTTACGAATTTTATGTTGCTTTGGCATGTAGAAAAGAATTATATTTGTCTTTTCTTTTTTCTGGGATTTAGAAAATAATTTTCAAGATTCACAGTTATAATAGTGTGTTGGCCAAATTCATAAAATAAAGCAGCTTATTACTGTTGGGGGGGGGCAACAAACACTCACTCAGAGTTTAATATGTGAAGGCCATGGTAGATTGGCACACCCCATCAATCTCCTCCTGAGAAGAGAGTCTGTCTGCTGCCCTCCCCTTATCTCCTGGGTTCTGGGCAGGCCGGGGCCCGTCCCCTGCCCCCAGCCTAGTCCCCAGGCAGCCAAGGGGCAGCATAGCTGGAAGACCTTGGACACCTTTCTCAGGGTCAGCAGGAGCAGGAGCAGCAGCAGAGTAATGCCTTGAAGGTCAGAGCAGCAGCCAGCCAGTCCTGCAGCGTTGATGACAATGGTGAACTTGACAAGTCCCTGCTCTGAAGGAGCTCAGGGAGGGAAGTATAGCAATTACCATACAAGGTGCATAAAGTTCTGTGGGAGAGAGCTTACTAGTAGGTTATCCATAATTATAAAACAACCAGAGAAGACATTGGGGAGGCTTTCCCCTGCATATCCCAGTCTAAGGTGTTTTCAGTAGGCTGGCCTGTCCAAGGAGACTTTCCCTGTCCACCTGACAGTAACCAGAAGGTAATATCACACTCCTGTTCAAACCATTGCATATTGGTCCATTTATAACAATTACATGTTAGTGTGCATTCAGTTTTGAGTTGGGGTTTGTTTGGTTGAGAATCAGATTAAACACTGGAATAGAAAACCTCATTCAATAAAAGATAAATCCTAGTGAGTGTATCCCATTTGGTGAACTTGGGAGAAAATCCAGAATTAACCTGGCTTTTTCAATTTTGCCCAGGTCTTAACTCTATCTAAAATAAATACAGTACCCATAATGTGCACATTATACTAAGCATGCTGTAAAATGTTTTATTCAATTTTCTTCAGAAAATATATATTTAAAAAACAACACTGAAGTCAATAAAATTATATATTTGATTATTGTTTTCCTTGATGTAAACATTCATGCCAGTGCCACTTGAACTACTGTGTGAGAGCAACTATATACCTAAGTGAGGTGAGTTAATTCATTGATGGTATCAGGGACTCCATTTGTAGTCCAATATCCTGAGATGAATTCTGTGGCCAGGTATGTGATCCTAAACTGTTATTTACTTGGGCTGGCCAAGAGATTAGCTCCTGCAATTATTTGCCCCAAGGAATAAAATTTCAGGTCAGTATGAAAAATGCTATTTTTACTTTGCTTTTTCTCCTCAATATACATGTGAGAGAACCTTGATTTTTGAAGGTAGCATCGTATGGCTTAACTGAGGGTTTTCCAATGAAACCATGGTTTGTCTGTTGCCAAGCAAAGGAGAAGCCGCAGATATTTCTAGGAGACTCAGATCCCTTCTCTGAAACTGTTGTATGCCCGCTGCTGGTATGCTCTGGTTAGCAAGATCTCTCCAGTTTTCTGCTTTCTCTTCACAGCTCCCCAGCCCCAGCCTTTACTGCGGTTCATTTGGGAAGGAACTTGCCTTCAGAGCCATGCTTCACCTTGTGACCAGAGATTGCTCTGAAGGTAGGTGAGTCTTGAGGTCAAGACGGAAGCTGCCCATCTGGAGCCTGCTGAGAGATCTGCCCAGGCCACCTCACTTTGGGGGCTCAGATATGGCAAAACTGCATCGAAGACAATGTTGCCTCAGGAATATGTGGGAAAATAGTTTCTATGTGTAAGATATTCTGAGCCTATATGAAAATTCACCAAAGAAAGAAAGGGTGGGGGAGTAGCACTAACAGCATTTGTAGTATGTGTATACTAAAAGTTGGTTTAATTTCTAAACCAGTGTGTTTACATTATACTACTGCCAGTATTCTGCATTACACATTATCGTCACATGATTTTCTTTCATGAAAGGATTTTTTGTTGTTGATTTGTCACTTTTCTCCAAAGCTTCTAACCCTGAAAACTCACAATTCAATAAATAATACAAATCCAAAGTGTATTTTAGGAATTCCCAACTTGGGCCTGGGAGTAGACTTTAGGGGACACTTTAAATTGCATGTCAATTATAATGAATATATTCATTTTTTTTTAAGGGGAGAATTTTTATAGTAGTCATTATATTCATGAAGTCATTAGTGCACCCCAAAAGTGAGGTATATTATTATGTGCTATTTTGTGGAATGAGTCTATTTCTGCCTCAGGGAATGAAGTTGATAGAAGGCAGAAGTTCTCATTTAAATCTAGTTTTTAAATAACTATTTAGTCCATAAATGTGAATTTGATGAAACCATGGTCAGGTATGTTATCCACTACATACACAGATTAGAGATAAATATTTTATAATTATGAAAAATAAAATCATGTGCTTTCTTCCCAAACTTAGAAATGTCCACCTCAAAAAATTAAAACTTTAATTTTTCAATTTTTGAAAGAATGTATTAAACTTATTGTGGTGACATTGGTTAATAAAATTAAGTTTCAAGTGCACGACTCTATAATACAGCATCTGTATATTGCATTGTGGGTTCATCATCCAAAGTCAAATAAGAATTGAAACTTTTAAAACGTGAATGTTGATTTTCAAAAAACATGGAAACTTGTGTAAGATTTTGCTATAAGAACAAAGTTTTCCTCGCCCCAGAAATAAACATTAAACCAAAGAGAATCAGAATTATAGTCACAAGCTTTTATTTTTTGCACTTGAAGAACTGAAAGCTTTCTCTGTTTGTTATTTTCTGAGGGAGGGGGTTTCCTGTGTGTCTTTCTGAAGCTCTGGGGATCCCCTCATCTTTTCAGGCCTAGCTGCTTTTTCCTTCATGGCAAGCATCCTCTGAATTGATAGGGCTGCTGTGGCCACCATTTGCCACCCCCTGGCAGATCTATTTGTGATTTTTGGGGGGCTGAATCAGTGTACTGTTTCCTGGTATAAGGTTTGAAGTGCCTCCAAATGCTGACTGCAGGGCCTGCCTCCAGGGGAGGCAGAAGATGTCTGATTTGAAGGGACAAAAGGCTGGATTCGCAGTCTCACAAATCATGCTCACAAGGATTGAAATTCAATTTCTAGAAATGTAGTACTTTGAGATTTTCATTCCTCTGATGTTTTTGTCCTTCAAAATCCAGTCTTACCTGGCAGTCCTACTATTATTAAACTAGGATTTTGGCTGGGACATTGGGACAGCTCTGCACACATAAACACTGGGAAAAGAGGATGGTTTGTAGGTGCAGGAGAATCCCGGAGGGAACAGCTGGGGGCAGTCCTCCAGGATGAGCCTTGGCTGGGCCTCTTCCAGGGGAAGAACTCAGGGCTCAGGCTCTGCCCCCTGCCACTGCAATTCCAGGAATGGCCACTAGGGAACTGGGCCCACTCGTCAATTTGCATTCCACCCAGATTGTTAATAAAGTCTAAAACCTGTATCAGCTTTTCAAACCATATGGGTATGAAAGATACATTTTTCTTTTATGCCTGAGATCTGGAACTTTAAAAATCATAAGTGGTGCCTTACATGGATTATTAGTGCAGAGCACTTTATTGTAGCTCAATAAAGAGTTCTATGTCTCCATTACACAGACTAATGACACCTCCAGACATATTTACAGTAATTCCCAGCTGATATAGTTTAATTAATGATATAAGGACATAATTACATGTTTTAGTGATCTTTCACATATTTACAGGAACTGCTATAACTAGCTTAATTAGAGTAATTATGTAAATAGCTGATAATGCACAACAAATTACAGAAAAAAAATCTCCTAGAGTCTAGTATGTTCAGTTTCTAAGCAAGCTTATAAAAGGAAAACATTTACATCTGGGGATTAAAGTTAAAACTACATGGCTTCTAAATTTTGTTCTTTCTAAACCAGGCAGAACATAACAGTTGGGGGTTTAACAGTTAACTTTTCTTCCTTTTGCAGTTCTGCTGCAGACTTCATGTCCGTTGTTGTTCTATGAAATTGCTCATTCTGCTTTGCCACTGGCTCGAGTTTCATGATGAGTTTTCTGTCATGTTGGGGAGTTACACTGCACTCACTGCGAATTGAAGATGGTGCTTAGGGAAAAGGCTGACAAACCTCACACCTCTCTTTCATTTCCTTTCTCGTCCTTTCTTTAACTGAAAGCTTCTGTTTTCATCACACTCACGCACAAAGATGTTTCTCTGGACCAGGCTCTAAGAGCTCTTTCTGTATTTAAACACACATTTGTAGGGTCTACAATTGACGTTCTAATGTGGAGTTCTAACTCTTGTTTGCCCACCTCTCAGTTCCTTTCGATGTGGCCTTCCCTGTCGAAGTGATCAGACTTTTAGTCCAGAGGAGGAAGCAAGGGGCTCCTTTTAAAGTGAAACAATGCCCCTCCTTAATCAGCTGGCGTGTTTCCCTTGGTTGATTGACATCAGGCACACCTTCTCCCTTCCTTTACTTTTGCAGACTGCTGGACCCATGTCACTGCGCTTCCTGTGTAAGAAGACTGAAGGCAACTCAATTGAGACAAAAGAAATATCAATTTTAAGTAGCAAATAGGATCGAATTTTAATTATAATTTGCTCATATTAATGACTCGATGTCTTTCATTATTAATCTCAATGGACACAGTCTGCATCATGTAATTCCATTAATTCTGCACTGTCATGTATTGTGCACCCATCTCTTTTCTCCAACTAGATGAAAGGCCCCTAGAGGAAGGAAGACTATGCCTAACACTTGTTCATTCCTCACCAGTGCTTATCATGGTGGTGGTTACATGGCAGGCATGTAGTAAATTCTCATTAATGAATTCAAGTGTATTGAAAGAGGATCTTTGCATATGGCAGTGCAGGCTGTGTATGTACCACTCTAGGAGGCACCATCCAACATCATCTTTGCAATGCTTTCTGCTGTTACAAAATATCAGTCCTTTTCTTCTCCGTGCCACTTGCTACCATCACAGACGTCTTTAGCTTTACCCTTACCAATTAGTGTTCCTCTGCTGAAATCTGGAATTAGTCAATCATCTCCACAATAAGATCCAGTATCCTTCCTTAAGCAATTCACAGGCTAATAGGGAACACAGACACAGAAACACATAATTGCCAAAGCAGGAATTACAGACGTGGGATAAGGGAGGAAGTAACATTTAAGTTGTAGAATTAACAAGATTAACTGGATAGTAGATTGAGAAAGGGGCAACGGGTCACTCCTAGGTTTCTGGCTCTGAGGACTTCACAAAATGATGATGCATCACGTGGGAGAGGTGATTCTGGGTAAGGAGGAGAGGGTCTGGAGAGAAAATAGTAGTTTGGGATATGTGGCTTTTGAAATGCCTATGGAAGATGGGAGATGCCCAGTGAGGTACTGTTTTGATTGGCTTGGTGCTCAGCAGTGGAAAATAAGGAGCATGATTATCATCAGCATTGGGTGGTGGTGGTATGGAGTGTTTGAGCTCCCCAAGAGAGTGTCTCAAAGATGAGAGGGGGAAGAGCCCAAGAACAGAGTTCCTTGGGTGGGGAGGAAAAGTTAGCTAAAAGCAGAGTATGAGCAGAAAATCCCAGGAGCTCTGGGTGTCACAGCCCATGTTGTGATAAATGAGGATAGCCCATTCCAAGATCCTGCTTTAAAAATCGATAGGAATGATTCCATATTTCACAAAAGCATTACATTTTCTTTGCATATGAAGTAAATAGATAGACATTCCCTTTCTAAACTTTAGAATTATTATTTATTTGTGTAGTATGTCCTCTAGTAAGTTGTTATCTGTTCAGTTGAAAAATTAAATTAGAATTAAATAATGAAGCAGGTGTTCCTTCAATGAATATGGAGAGTAGGCTGAGGTGTAAGAGCTAACAGTGAGGTGAGATCATCAGGGCCAGTTGGCAGGCAAGGAAAAGGAAGAATTGCTCATATTTGTTCACAGCCCTGCCCCATGGCCAGTTTCCTGTTACATTGAGGCGTACTTGACACCCTTGATCCTGAAGCCCCTTGCAGCAAACCCTCATCACCCATCCTCTTGCATTTCCATATTCTTTTTCTCTGATCTCCTCTGCTCTGCTTGCTAAGTCTGTTTTAGGTGTTTATCCCCTTGTTGCTTTAGAGTTTCTTACATATACTATAGTCTATATACTTCTATGTACTTATGATTCTGAAATTTTATCTCCAGTCTGGATCTGTCTCTTGAAGACTCGTGTAGCTAAAAGCCTGGTCCTCATTTCCGGACCCTTCAAATCTTTCCTTTTCCAGTAAATGGCAACTCCATTTTCCCAGTTATAAAACTTGGAGATTATAGTAGTCCCCCTTTATCCGTGGTTTCGCTTTCTGCAGTTTTAGTTACCTGTGGTCAACCGTGGTCTGAAAATATTACCTTGAAAATTCCAGATATTTTGAGAGAGAGACCACATTCACGTAACTTTTATTATAGTTTATTGTCATAATTGTTCTATTTTACTAGTTATTGTTGTTAACCTCACACTGTGCCTAATTTAGAAATTAAACTTTATTGTATGTGTAGGAAAAACATAGCATATATAAGGTTCAGTACTATTTGTGATTTCAGGGATTCCCTGGGGGTCTTGGAATGTGTGGACCTTGGATAAGGGGGGACTACTGTATCCTTGATTTCTCCATAATCCATCAAGAATTCATATTAGCTCTACCTTCAAAAAATACCCAGGATGTTTTGGGTGGTGGGCACATGGTGCAACATACAGATCTTGTAACATAGAAACCCAGACCGGAAACCTATGGGTTGACCAATGTCACCCCAATAAATTTAATTAAAAAAAAATCCAGGATGTAGCCACATCTCATCACCTACATTGTTACTATTTAGTTATTAGCCACCATCATCTCTCATCCATAACATTATACTGTTCTAGACTGACTGCCTTCAGTCTAGTTTCAACATAGCAGCCAGGTCTTTTTAAAGAAGTCAGCCCAGTTAGGCTCAAAACCTGATGGTTTCCCATTTTAGAGTAAAACCCTAAGTCCCTATGATGACAAATGTATGATTCACCATCCCCTTGCACCTCTCCCAGTGCTCCCACTACCAGCTTTGTACCTGAGTCTATTGCTCTTGCTCGGGCCACTCCAATCTCTGCAGCCTTTAAGCTGATCGTGCAAAATGCTAAGCATGCTCCCACTCCAGGGCCTGCTTTTTCTTTGGTCTGGATGTTCTTTACTGTATCTGCATGACTTGCTCCCTTCCTTCCTTTAGGTCTTCATTCAAATTTCCCTTTTCAGTGAGGCCTTCCTGTGCACCCCAATATTTCAGCTCCCCACTCCCACATCTCCAATGTCCCTTCCTTGCTAAATTTTCCTCTTTATCGCATAACCACCTTCTGATGTATAATTTGTCTAAGGTTACACAGTAAGTGGCAAAGTCAAAAAGTCTCAGATTGCTACCATCCCTAATTTCCTTTAGGTTTATATTTGGATGCTTGATATATACATATAAAATGGGGCCATTTGCAAATAGTTTGGACCACATGTTAACAGGTAATACAATGAACCCACCATGAATAAAGCTACAAAAACAAAATGAAGCGTTCTTTTAAAAGCACATGCTGTTAAGTAAGTTGAATTATGGTAGGCAATATTGTATTTGGGAGGTCGTTTATTTCAATGGGAAATGATAGATAAGATCCCATGCTGACTAGTTTATTGGAAAAAAACCCTGTCTTTTTCTTAAAAGTCAAAGGTCAATTTTTTCTATGGTAAAGAACAAAAATAAAACTATAATTGATGTCATTATGTCTAAAATATCTTGGTGAAATTTTAGTTAGTTGTCCAAAGGAAACAATTTAACTCCCTAGGATAAAGAAAATGAATTTGAGAAATTAGGTTTTTAAAAAATATTTATAGACTGTAAAGCTGATACTTTGACGTTCATGCAAGTAAAATAAAACCTTTAATTTAAAAAAAAAAAACTGGTGACAGGAAAGGATTTGACCATGATAATAGATGTTTTAGAATGATAACGTGGAGACATACTTTCTTCTTCCCAGAATAAGACATTTCAATGCTTCCTCTTAACATTTCTACTTCTTATTTGCTTATAGAGCAAAGGTTTGGGGGGCCTGGGATTGAGAATGAATGTTTGCCAGGCACTTTCTAACGGCATAAACTGAAGTCAGAGATACTGAACACAGTGTTTAAAGAGGCTGTTATTTCATCATGAGTTTTGTAACCTCATAGAAGATACTTGAGGAAATTAGTATCTTATACTTAGATGTGCATGTTTTATTTCTTCAACAGGATTTTGTAAGAGAAAGAACACTTTTTTAAAAAATAAGAGCACACCACTAACTTGCTGTTATACCAGAAAAATATATGAGGTTCCTTGAAGTCAATCAAAATAACACTCCCACATAAACTTGTCACCTTATAGACACTACACTTCCTTTCCTTCATTTAAGAGATTGGCAACTGGTCTTTCTAGGTCAATAACTCTGCTTCTTTCTTCTTCCTTTTTAAGTAGCTAATGGAAAAGAAGTAGGAGTAGGTTGTAGATTAATAGTAGGTAATGTAAAGGAAACATTTAAATGCATGTAAGAACACATGTGTCAGAGTACTTCAGTTAGAGACTAAAGGAAATGCTCTAGAATTATACAAAAGGGCATGTGTAAGACTTAGAGTACTGAAGAAGACTCCATTACACAAACTAGACTTGTTGTTTATTAGCACAGGACATTAGTTATGTTGTTATGATGTGGGCAAATAATTTTTACTTTTCATATGCCTCACCCAGTCAACAACTGTTCAACTGTTTCCCTACTTTTATTGCTTACTGGAATTCATTTAAGATGCAAGCAAAAGAGATATACAAACCATGTAAAGGTCATTGTTGCTTTGGAAAAATATAACTGACCCTGGTCTACCTAAGAGTCAAAATATTAAGATGCTAATGAATTCAGTATTTTCTTCCTCTTCATTCTATAATAAAAGGTTTAGAAAAAGAAGTTACTTTCTCCTATTTTTATTTTTTCTTCAACACACATCTGGGAATTTGAACCTCTTCCCTCTATAATGTAAAAGAATGTTTATAAACAATTCCAGAAATTGTCCTTCCTTAATTGTAAGAACAATATGGTTACAGTTGAAAATATTTTCAGCTAGAGACTATAAGTATAAATGTTTTCATGTCTATGATTCCTTTTCACTATTATTATTATTTACCTATTTGTATTTATATGTACAATGTGTCCTGCTTTATGAATTTGTTCTTAAGCAAGAATTCTGCTTGCATTCTTAACTTTTTTGCTACACTCCTTTTTTGACCCACTTTCAACTACTGTTGGTATAAATGATGCCTGCCTCAGAAAAAAGTCATTCCTTTAATGCCATGGGAATTGGTCTACTCTTTTCTATATCATGAACTTCTTGGATACTTACTAGTTTATTAGCACCTTGCTAAATACTGGGAATGAAGAAGTGCATGGATCCAGATTCTTGAACTTGAGGGCACAGGCAGTCAGGGAGTTGATGCTTATAATAAACTATAAAATATTGCGAGCAGTCCTATGATAAACATGTGTATAAGGGATCATAGATGAAGGAAACAAAAGACTTCACAGTGGAGAAGACATTGAATTAAGACTGGTAGAAGTCTACCTGAGAGAAACACAGAAGAACATTTCCCAGTGAGGCACTGGTGTGAGGGAATAACATGAAACTGTAAAGCGCATGACCCAAGCGGGACCAGGCAGATGAGAAAATGAATGACTAATCTAGCAAAGGGGTGAGGATTACGGAGAATTAGAGACTCATGCTATGTCGGAAGCAGAAAACCCTTTCCTTGCTTCAGCTGGTTGATGCCGTGCAGGAATGTTGGCCCACTACTGGTGAATCTTCCATTTTTCACAAGTAGATATAAGTCCTGTGAAGTGTTCAGACAAAAACCTTTTTAAACACTGTACAGCTCAAACAAAATATGTCTTATAGGATGGATGGGTCCACAGACCTTCAGCTGGCAATCTTGGCCAATCACACACTTCAGAAATGCTTAGTTCTGGGTAGCAGGAGAAGGAGGTGTGTTCTGGGGAACGGGAGAGGTGGTAGAGAGGGGTCAAAGATAAAGATGGATAGATAGGCTGGAGATGGTTTATAAAATGCCTCCTATTCCTTACCTGGCAGTTTGGAATTCATTCCTAGAGCAGAAATTTTCAACCTTTATTATTTCATGGCATACATAAACTAATGACTAAAATACTGTGGCATGCCAAAAAATATATTTTTGCCGATCTGACAAAAAATAGGTATAATTTTGATTCATACACACCAGACAGCTATTGTTGTGTTGGCTTCTGTCATTTTTATTTCATAGTTGAAGGGAAAAGAGGTCAGTGCCCCTAAGTCAGGTATTGCATGTTTAAAAATTTCTTGTGGCACACCGGTTGAAAATCATTATTCTAGAGGTAATAGAGGACAATAGAACAATTGTATGTAGAAAAATGCTATGATAATTGGATTTATTAAAACTTCCTGAAAATGTTCAGAATAATTTATTTTTTAAGATTTAAAACCAATTCCAAATATGCATTTACATGATCTGTTCACAGATGTAGTGTACAGAGGAGTAGATCCAGTAGTACTTGTTTGTTGTTACAACTGGGACTAATCAAGTACTCAAGAATTAAATGAACCATAGGACAACTCTATCCACCACCACCACACGTGTTTGCAGAAGCACTTGTGCAAACGGGCTGAAATTTTCTGCACTGTTAAAAAGGCTTGTCAGCCAGCCCCCATCGGAACATTAAATGGGAATCAGTCTCATTAAAAGCAACTTGACACGCACAGGTAGAATAAATAAATCAGAATGCATCCTTAGGCCTTTACTATTTGTATGCAGAACTGAGCCAAAGTGGCAGTGACCTCACGCTTGAAGGATGTGGTTAAGCTGTAACCCACTGTTTACCTGTCCTCATGGACATGGCTACTGGCATTGCTTTAGCCACAGTTGTCTACTCTTGGCCAACCCCATTACTCCATTCTCTCTGCTCACTGAGTCCTGGTAATGAGTGGACTTGAAGGAAAAAGTCTCTTATCTATCAAGGCTTAATGGCAGGGGCAATGCACGGCTGTAACTGCACAAACACTGCCAGTTTGTAGGTCTAAATTAAAGTTCTACACTTTTTTAGGCCTACTGAAATGGAAATTGATGAGGTGCTTTCGCGTGTATGGCAGAATCTTACTACTAGTGTAGTTTAGAGTTCAGTCATGGGTTGGGTTATAAGCACTGTGGGAAAGATGTGTTCTCTGCCGCCCTCCCCCCCCCCCCGCCCCCCATGACAGCTTTAAGTGGGTAGCTGGGTTTACACAGGTCCAGAGTTTGGGGTCAAAAGTTGAAATGAATGACTAAAATTGGACTCTGAGCATTTAGTTGTGATAGGTCCTCGAACTAGGACATAATTATACTTACCAGTGAAAATGTAATGTCAGACCTTTATTGGCCTAGAGGTACTGAAGTGAGAAAAGGCATTTTAGAGTAGAAGTTTGAATAGAGAGTGATGAGATTAGCTCCATTTGAAGATCTTTGTGAAATCATTTTTTTCCTCTTGCTCTCAGTTGGTCCAGTTGGAAAATGGAAATAATAATCTGTTATTTTCTATTTGATGGAAATGAATATCCCTTGAGTATGTACTGAGACCTGCATGAAAAAAATTATTGAAGGAGTATATTATTATCTAGTTAAGAATTACACTTGTATAAAAAAGTAAAGAAAATCCCCTTACATTCCATTTCAATTATGACAAATACTTCATTTTAGAAGACTGACCATATAGAAGTTAGCCTCTAGCTAGACTTTAATTTTCATTCATCTCTGATGAGTGATATATTTGCTTTGTGTCTCTGAAGTATAATAAAAGTGATAAAAGTGAAAATGAAAACAATTTTAAGAATAGATGATGCAATGGAAAATTTCTGGCCTGTTGGCCCTTCTGTATGGTGCATATTGACACTCAGGGGAAAGACATAAGCAACTTTCCTCACAGATATTGTCCATATAAACCAATCTTCCATTCTCACTTTCACCGAAAAAGGGGAAAACATATCCATGATTAGGGGGAACTTTGGGACTCAACTTTTATGGTTTGCCAACTTCCCTGTTCAGACTTTCACTACTTTCATTATGAGTATCAATCAAGACTGTATACACTGGAATCACTTTTGCTCATTTCCATTCTTAGCGTGTGTGTGTGATTATTTTAAACCAATCTTCAATTATTCTTGGAAAGACTCTAATTTCTTATTTTCCTCATCATATTTTTATCTTCTTTACTCATTCCTTACCTCAAGCTAATTTACAAGGAAAGTTTTGATCCTTCCATTTAGTACACAATTCTTTTATCTTTCTGAGAGAGGTGGGCCATCTACTGTTGCCTTTTGGTATAACTTTTAAAGCTAGAGAACTTTGGTTGCAGAGTTTAGATAAGTTTATAAAGTAAACAACAATTACAAGCAGCCATATCAACTTACAAATTAGGCCTATTAACAAAAAGAATTTAAGAACATCAACAAAAATTTCCTTTTATCTTTCTTATACAATAAAGTTTTTTTTTTGTTTGTTTGTTTTTAACTGCATGGTTAGGGTGGAAGAGGTAGAAAAAGCATGTGAGGGACTTAGAAAGCATTTAAAAATTCTCAAGCCGAGGCCCCACCCCTAAGAAATTCTGATTTAATTGCTCTGGGATGGAACCCAAATATCAGGTTTTTTAAAAAAATTAACTTTAATTTTTATTTTTCAATTACAGTTTACATTCAATTTTATTCTGTATTAGCTTCAGATGTACAGCATAGTTGTTAGGAATTCATGTACTTTATAGAGTGGTGTCCCCGATATTTCAACCACTTACCTGGCTCCACACATAGTTACCAGATACTATTGAGATGTAATTTACATCCTAGTGTCATTTCTGTAACTACCAATTCTACTTCTTAATCTCTTCACCTTTTTCATCCAGCCCCCAATCAGTTTTATTTTTAAACTGGGCAAATGATTTGACTATGTCAGAGTTGAAAACTACTGCTATGATTTTGCTGCTTTTTATTTCTTGGAGGTGGTGTTTTTCCGCCCCTAGTAAGCAAAGTGGCTGCGTAGTCAAGCTTCTTACAAAGCAGAAGCTCCCTCCTGAATATGGATGGTCAGTCAAAGCTTTCAAATAAAAATGTCCTTTTTAACTTTTTGTATTTTTTGAAGAACTGTGTAAACGAGGTAGAACTGTGTCCAAAATTCTGCTCCTCCTTTCCCTGAATGTGTCAACTCGAGCTAGCTACTTCATTTTTTTAACTCTATGATGAGGGTAGTAATAGTAGGTAGACCCTGGGGGTGTGTAAGAATTAAATGAAATAATGCATGGCCCTCCCTAAACTAACACTGAGCCTAGTACCTGGCACACGGAAGTTCTCAGTGCAACTTAGAATTATCAGCAAAGGGAATTGTACTCTGGTGATTGATGTATCTTCATCTCTAAAAGTGTTCTTTAAATTTTTGCTTATGCCTGGCTTTATCCCCTAATAGACTCTTTGCAGAAAGTTGTATTAAGCTGCATATGGGCAACTCTTGATTTTTGATGCATAGCTAAGCAGTTTAACTAAATTTAACTATGATTTTACTGCCAAAAAAATGCTTCTACTACTTTGAGTAGGCAAGGGCACACAGCTCATCTCATACAGCTACAGAGGAAAAAGCAGAAATCTAGTTTTTCTCTTAGAATCCTTAACAATAGGCTAATGACAGCGTGTGGGTATGTCTCATGGGTCCAAGCTGGGGTTTTAATCCTTTAAAAATTGCTATGCAACAATCTCAAATGAAATTTTAAAAGTAAAAAAAGTCTACCTATTTTCCCATCCTCTTAACACTAGCATTGCTATTTAAATTCTTTCTTGCTTTCTTCCAATTCTATTTGAATGCCTTTATCTATATTATGTCTTCCCTGACTGAAGGGCCACTGTACTTAATTTGCATTTGATGTTTTCCCCTTCGGCTACAGAGATTAATAATTAGAGGTGTGGGCTCAGTGTCAGGGTGCTCACCTCCCAAGTCTCCACCACTCTGACTGTATGACCCTGAGCACTTCCTTTAACTGCTCTGGGCTTCACAGAGTTGTTATGAGTTCGTACACAGACACTCCATACATTTTAGCTATTGCTTAAAAAAATTTTTTGTAACCTTTCAAGTTGCTACATGATTTAAATATTCCATTATTTAAATGCTGATTTAAATAATTAGTAATTTTTACTAGGAAATGTTTGAGAACTGGAAATTACACATATCCTAAAAGTTCCAGTTTCTCTTATTTTCCATATTAAAATAATTTTAATTGGATATATCCGAGTATTGGGCAAGTATGCATAGATAGAAAAGAATGAAAAAATATGGTCATTTGATGAAGGCATTATCAGACAACCACACAAGACATTGTTATGTATCTCAAGATTAAACAAAATGATTTCTAAACCTCTGCCCGTTTACTGCACGGTTCTTCAGAGATGAAGTTGTAGACTCTCACTCAACCGAGTCTAATTTACTCCTTTTTTTTTTTTAATCTGAAGCACCTCCAGGTATGGCATTGATGAGAAGAGAGATACAAGTAACTCTTTGTGCTCTAAACATTTTACCTGCAAATGAAAAGTGACCAGCTGATGGACTTACTAGGATTGGGGATGATCTGTGATGCTCATTCATTCAACAAATTGTCTCTGCACACCTGTTACTTGCCAGGCTATGCAATGTGAACAAAAGCAGATGGGACCTGACCTCCCCTTCTATAAGGAGAAACAAATATCAATCAAATGGCCAATTGAACGGGTATAAAATTATACCTGCAACATATTCTAAGAAGGAAAGGTGCATGGTACAATGAGAGTCCAGGCTTAAGGCACTTGACCTGGCCAGGGAGGTCAGAGAAAGCTTGCCTAAGGAAGTCACAATTGTGCTGCAAACAGATGGATGAGTAGATACCAGTTAGGTGAAAGGGAAGGAAAGTGCTTCCTATGCAAAGGGAACAGAAAGCACAAAGGTTCGGAGGCAGGAGGAAGCAGAGCTAGTAAAGGGAATTGAAAGAAGGCCAGGTGGCTGGTCCTGCGACAGAGTGGAATGAATTGTCATATGGATCGAGCCAGTGGTGTATTGGAGCATAGTTATACTAGGTCCTGAGGCCTGATTCCATACACTTCTTCCCAAATCCACATTGAGTAATGCAAAGATTATAGCATAAAATTGGCCAAGGCGGGTGTGTTTACACAATAAAAATCAGCAACTCTTCTGCCCTTCTTCTCCCCACCCCCCCTCCCCCAGAAAGCCAGTTTACTAGCACAGCACTAGATTGTATTATGGGAAGCTATGCCCAGGTTCAGAGTCCAACCATTTTACTTTATTTTATTATTATTATTTTTCTTTAGGGTGCCTTGACTAGGGATAGAACCCACAACCTCAGTGCATCCAGACGATGCTCTGAGTTGCCTGGCCAAGGCCAGAATCCAACCATTTTAGATGGATCCTAATTTGAGAATTGAAGAAGTGGAGAGACAGGTCTTGGGAGAGAAAGAGGTTGTGATTTCCAGCAATTGCCACACCTTACACAGCAAGAGCAAATTAGGTATGAAGAATGTCCTCTCATATTCTAGCTTTGCTCTTTTCTTTTCCTTTCTGTTTTTACAAATAAAATGACTCAAACATTCATGTCAAATGCTGAGGGAATCTTAGTACTCTCTCTGAGATTGGTAAGAATTCCAAGGAGGGTGCCTTTTTTCCTCAGGGCCACTTCTCATCTCATACTCCTGCTGAACTTTCTGCATGCTCTATTCATCCTGCTGCCGCTGCCTTCTAGTGTCTGTCCACACTGCTTTACCTTCACGAAATCATCACTCATCACTAGGTCATCACCCATCTTCTTTCATTACCCAAAGCAGCGCCAACACCAGGAACAGAAATCACCTTGAACTTCAGGATTCAACCTCCCTGCCCTAAAGTTCCTGCCTTGGGTGGTCTTCTGGGGCTTCTCCACTCCTCTCCCCTCTCCCTACCATCCCCTCCCCACACCCCAGCATTTTTGTATTATTATTTAGAAAGTTTTAATTTACAAACTTTATTCCAGATTAGGGTCAATGTGTACAATGCGTATCTTTGCTTTTCCAGAAAGCTCATCATATTTTTTGCTAAACGAAAGAACAGTCAACCAGCAGTATAAAGAGCTAACGATATGTTTGAAATGATCATTTTCTTTACCTTAGGCAAGATCATTTTTTCCTTTATTTTTATTGTTGATGCTATTACAGGTGTCCCCATTTTCCCTGGCTTTGCCCCCTCTCCATGCAGCCCCCACCCCCACTTCCCTCTGGTCTGTGGCCATGGGCTATGCATATACTAGTATGTTCTTTGGCTATTTATTCCCTTCACCTTCTTTCATCCAGTCCCTCCTCCCCTCTGAGGCAAGATCATATTTTTAGGCACAGTTCACTTCTCTGCTAACCAAAGGTTTTTTGCCTTGGGTGTTTATTCTTCATTTTACAAAACATGAATTTTCCTCACAACCACAAGTTTGTTATAGCTGGAGAACCAGAAACACGATTTCTTCCCTAAACCTTAGTAGCTTCAGTTCATTTTAGACTATTATTGAGATCTTTTTGTTGTTGCTGTTCAGACTCCTTGGCACAATTAGAATGAAACATTCTGTACTCCTCCTCCTCCCTGAGTCTTGAATCCTGGACGCTGGCATGTTGCTGCAGGTTTTCATCACCATCTCAGCCAGCTTGTGAGCTATTAGCTGCATGTCCTCCTGGGCATGGAGGGAAAACTTACCTCTGGGTCAGCCTCCTCCACCTCTTCACCTTCTTACTCTCTGAACACAGAATTCCTGTGTAGACTTTAAAGAAAAGATTCTATGTGCCATTTCAGCCACAGAAGAAAGAAACTGCTCCAGGATGACAAAATGAAGGCTGTATTATTATTGAGAAAATACCATTCAGGAAAAATTTAGCAAACTTTGTCCTCAGCCCCTCGGATTTCCTTTAGGCTTTTCAGTCCCTTCCTCATGCCCAGAGAATCTGTTCAATTCATTCACACTAAGGTATAAGTAAATGACTTATGAGATATACTATTTTATGGCTCTTAGCATTCCATCAAAAGAAAAGCACTTACTTAGTCAAAAGGGCACCTTTCATGAGACATTCAGAATTATTTCCCCCATGTTAAGGATTACTCCTTGACACTAATATGAGCAGAAATGGAAAGCTTATGTGTTTTGGATGGGGACATTTCCATTATATTTAATTCAGCACTGATATATAAAGTCATACTTACTTTTAGAATTAGATTGAATGAGTCTTTCTTTTTTCAGGCAAAACTCTTGGAGAGATTGAGAGAAAGGAGTTAGTGACTTCTACTCAATCTTTATTAATGTGCCCATCAATCCTGGCTCCAGTGCCAGTAAACTTCAGAGGTCTAGAAAGGAAGCATTGAAAGTCTATGCCAGTCTTGCCCTGAGAATACAGGGTCCCTACTGTTTTTAACCCTTATTTTTCAACAATTTGAATTTAAACAAGAAATACTACAAAAGCAGAAACTCATCCTTTTATTGCGCAGTCCTTGTTCACACTGATAACTTACATTTTAAGGCTTTGATAGAATGTTGAGGCAAAGTCAAATAAACGTCATGAGGTCATGACTGGGTTGGATTTGGCAATTTGAGCTACTAATTCCAGAAATGAGGACTAGAGACCTGTGCAGATGGAAAGGAAGGCCAATTAGACGTGATTAACATGTAGATTCAAAAATAAGATAGCATAGCATTTTACTCTGAGACTTTGCCAGTATAGTTTAATAAATTAAAATGAAATGCAGTCAAGTTGAGACATTAGAAAACGAGGTTAGGCAATATTATGCAAACATTTCAAGACCCGGTTAATAGGTCCTGACACTATGGGAAGATGGATTCCCTAAAGCCCAATAGTGGGTTCTTTTGTGGTTTGATCCACGTTCTGAAGGAGAGGACCTGCAAAACAAACAGGGGATAAGACAGTGCTTAAGCTAAGGATTCTTTTAAGTTTTAGAGTTGCCCAAAGCTTTTAAAAGTTACTGATATTTAGGAGTACTTGTTTTCCTTTATTTTTGCGTATGGTCTCCCTCCATAAAATTTTCTTGTAATGGCACTATTTAGCTACTACAAATGAAAACTAAAAATTTAAATAAAAATGGTATTATGTGGACATAGAGAGTAGGTGACTAGAAAATAGAACCAAGGATCCTAATTCCTGGATTATTATTTTTAAGTACTGCCATTACTCCACCTAAGATTTCGTTTTCATAAAGCTTTAGGCTGTTACAGTGCAAATTGCACCTTGCAGCAAGATTTACTTAATGACTACCTGCAAATCATTTTAGAATCTTAAGGGAGGAATGTTATTAGAGTGTAGAGCAGTAAATGTTGGCTGTTCAAGGGAAAGCTTCCCAGATCATGGCCCCAGGCTTTGATCTCATCAGTCCTCATGAATTTCTGCCTTGTGTTTTATAGGGACTTTCTTTTAAGGAGAGAAAAACAGTGCAGACATTATCTAATTCTTCCTGGTAACATGTGTGTAAGTTTGGGTGGGGCAGGTGTTATTACCCAACCCATTTTGCAGATGTCTGAAATAAAACAGAAAGTTAAATGACTTTCCCAAGGTCAAGGAGGAGCTGAACAAGAGCCAGGAGGATTCCATGTGGGGTTTCCCAATTGTCAGCCTCAGAGCTTTCACCTGTAGGCTCTGGAGTCACCAAGTCTCCTTGGGGGAGCTGGAAGGTCATGCAAGGCAATGAAAGGAGAGCAGGATTCGGAGCCAGGGGTCCAGAGTCTGCGCCCTTCTGCACTAACTGTGTGGATGTTGAGCAAGTCGTTGAACCTTCTCAAATTAGTTCCTCTACTTTAAAACAGGTTAGATTAGAAGTATGTACCCCAGCACTGGCCAGGTAGCTCAGTTGGTTAGAGCTTTGTCCTGATACACCAAGGTTGAGGGCTCAATCCCCAGTCACAGCCCATACAAGAATCAACCAATGAATGCATAAATAAATGGAACAACAAATCCATCTCTCTCTCTCTCTCTCTCTCTCTCTCTCTCTCTCTCTCTCTCTCTCTCCCCCCCTCCCTCCCTCTCAAATCAATAAATAAAAATTTAAAAAAGAAATATGTGCCCCAAAGCTGCTGGATTAGGTAAAGTAATGTGTTTTCCAAGTTATGGCACATGGTGAAATATGTCCAATCACATTAATGTACCAGAGGGTAAAGTCTATAATCGTGAGGTTGAAATTCATAAACACAAATGTGAAAGTTGATAAATCAATTGACTTTATTATCTAGATTAATTTCAAAATGTGCAATCAAAATAGCCAATCATTGTTTCCTACAGATTTTATAAGATTTTAATGCAGTAAATGTATGCATAAATTCATATATTCAATACTTTCTTTCGCCAATTATTTCATGACCCTCAGACAGTCTTACCTGGTGCTCATAATAAAAGAAGTCCTACTAGCTACCACACTGTTGTGTCATTTTCTTCCTTCCCAAGCTTTTCTCCTCACCCACTTGTGTCCCCTATCACTCCCTGTGGTGCCCATGAGAAGTCACCCCATCAGGCACAGTTGCTGTTCACTGGGCATGGCCTCCACTGCACCAGGATGCTGGGTTCCTAATGGAGCCAGAGGGGCACTGAGTTCTCTGGAGTTTTCTAATTAGCACAGCAAATCTGTGTCCTAAACAGGAATAGGAGCTTCTGTCCACCTCGGCTGGGTTACACCTTTCCCGATGGCTCTTCTTCTTGTGTCCTGTGTCACACCGTTTTGAGGATAACAAATTCAAGATCAACACAGCACTTGGGGGCTGGATCAGGGGAAAATATTGAGGGACAATTATGGTGCTGTACTTAGGACCCTCTCTCCTCTGACCACTAAAGGTTAAAAAAAGAAAAACTGGATCATAACCATCATGCTTATCTGATTTTTTAAAAAAGGGTACCACAAGGCTTCCTCAAGAGACACCTCAGACATTTATGTAAATGAACTGTGATAGGCAACTAATCTAGGATAATAGACATGTCTGAATAGTGGGCTGAACACAGACATCATTAGTCATCATTCCTTATTTTCCCATACAGATATAACTGTGAAGTAAAAAAAAACCACATTAAGCCAAAGTTAATAAATATAAACATCATTTCAAGGTGAGTTTTTATTAAATACTAGAGGCCCGGTGCATGAAATTCATGCACAGGGGGTGGGGGTGGGGGCCCTCAGCCCAGCCTGCACCCTCTCCAATCTGGGATCCCTTGGGTGATGTCTGATCCCACAGGGATCAGGCTTAAACTGGCAGTCGGACATCATTCTCACAATCCGGGACTGCTGGCTCTTAACTGCTCACCTGCCTGCCTGCCTGATCGCCCCCTAACCGCCTCTACCTGCTGGCCTGGTTGCTCCCAACTGCCCCCCCCCCGCCGCCCCCGCACTGGCCTGGTCACCCCTGCACAGCCCCCCCCCGCCAGCATAGTCGCCCCTTACTGCCCTCCTGATGGCCTGGTCTCCCCCAACTGCCCCCCCCCACCAGCCTGGTCACCCCTGCACTGCCCCCGCCAGCATAGTCGCCCCTTACTGCCCTCCTGACGGCCTGATTGCCCCTAACAGCCCCCATCTGCCTGCTTGGTCGCCCCTAACTGCCCCCTCGGCCTGCCTGGTCACACCACACAGCCTGCTGTTCAGTTGTTTGGTTGTCCCTCACTAACCCCCCTGCTGGCCTGGTTGCCCCACGCAGCCTGCTGTTCATCCCTCACTTACCTCCCTGCCGGCATTGTCATCCCACTCAGCCTGTTCGGTCATCTGTTTGGTTGCGATAGCCCCTGGCTCTTTATATATATATTTTAGAAAACAGATGAATGGCTGGACTAAATTGATTTCATTTAATAAATGAGTGGTGTTCCAGTTTACAGTAGCTATTCCTTCCCCTTACAGCCAATGAGAATGAAACTGAAAAAGAAATATTTATGGATCATATATACTTAAAGTTTCAGAGATCATAGCACTTATTAGGCCAAACACTGTCCCTATTTATAGCTGGGACATTTGTTTCAATTATTTATATAATCATTTTTGGGGGTTGGAGTAGAAATGATCCTATATGTAGAAATTTATATATGGAAATTATCCTATATATGGAAATTATCCTAATTGACAATTATTTTTTATTTCAGAGTGTGAAAAACTTTCTTCCATGGAGAAAAAAAGGTTAATGACAGTGCTGAATATTGGATTAGTCAGGTTTTGCTGGGTATAACACCAGAAAAATGATTTCACTTTCTTTTTTTGGCTTGAAATACCTAGAAGACTACTTACTCACTACCCAGGTACTATAGTTTCTTTTTGTTTTTGTTAAGTTATATTTGATATTTTGCACAGAGCAGAGTTTTAATGGAGCTTGAACACAGGAACTGAACATGCACCACAGCGCTCACCCTGAAAGCTGGATGCTTGGCTCAACCATAATTTCAAAGGAATTCTGTGCCCAAACCAGAGGCCCAAAGAACTGGAAACTTTATCATATATCTAGGCAAGGCTTTTAAACACGTCCTCATTAGACCATAAAGATTTATTATGGTGTTCTTGGGTGGCTGTTTTTGCAACATTCTGTTTTGGGACGTTGAAAGCACTGAAACAAAAGGATTAAAATTTGGTCTCCCAATTTTTTTCTAGAATGATATTTATATGACTGGATTAGTGGGAAAATTTTGAAAGTTTTATAACTAAATCAATGCTTATGAAATTTACAGTCCATTCTCCTTGGATTAAGAAGATTAGACTACATAACAGAAAAATGTGTCTGTGTGTGTGTGTGTGTGTGTGTGTGTGCGCACGCGCATGCGCGCACTCAAACTGACTCTTACCCAAGGGAATGGTTACACTGACTAAACTCCTAATTAAAGGCATAATAGTAAAGGCATTAAAGATCATTTATTTTACTTTTTATGTTCTAGACTTTTGACTAGCAAACCTTCACAATATGCACACAGGAACCCAATAATCAAAATTTTACTACTGCTTAAGTCATTTTGAATGCTCATTGAGAAGTACTATCCCCCCAACTATTATTTACTACAAGAGGAATTTATCACTTTGGTACATTGAGGACTCAGTTACAGGGCATATCAATAAAGGGGCGAAGAAAAGCCAAAGGATTTCCAGAATGACTGTAGGCTACAGGAGCAATGAGAAAGTACCAACCATGTGGCATATTTTGTAACACTTGTTGGATGAGATGAAGGTAGTAGTCACTTTCTCTTCATTTGTCCCCCTGCAAAAGCTGTTAAAAAAATCAAGTCACAGCCTGACCTGTCTCACAATTATCACTGTTGTTCAGTCATAAAAGAAGAGAAGGGCTTTTTGTTGTTATTGCTCTATTTTGTTTTGATTTTAAGAAGTGTTTCAGCAAGTTTAGGAAGGGGAAGTTAAATCTATGCCAAGTTATCATTGAGTTTTGTGGGTATTCCCTCTTGCTTTCCAGAGCTGGGAATTTCCCTACTTTTCTCCAGATTTGCCCCCCGCCCCTCCCCAATCAGTGGAGCAGCTTTTCCCTAGATCTATTTCCTTGCAGGGAATCTGTGCCTAAACAGGAAGTTTTTGATGTGTTTGGATACAGTACAAAAATTCAGGCACAATTTTATCCTTCAAAGAATCCTTTCTCCCCCCAACCCAGAAGACAATTCTTCATAGGCACAGAAAGACATTTTCACATTTGATTATCCCAAAGCCAGCATATACAAAGATATATAGTTTTGTAATTTAAATTAGTTTTGTAATTTTAAAATTTAAATTAATGTATATTAACTGTTATCATTCATTATAACAGAATAGAATAATATATAAAGACTAGAGGCCCGGTGCAGAAATTCGTGCACGAGGTGGGGGGAGGGTCCCCTCAGTCCAGGCTGCACACTCTCCAATCCTGGTCCCCTCAGGGGATGTCTGACTGCCGATTTAGGCCTGACCCTAGTGATTGGGCCTAAACTGGCAGTCAGACATCCCTTTCACAACCTGGGACCACTGAATCCTAACTGCTCACATGCTTGCTGGCCTGGTCACCCCCAACTGCCCCCCTCCGCTGGCCTGGTCACCCCCAACTGCCCCCCCGCCAGTCTGGTTGCCCCCAACTGCCCCCCTCCGCCAGCCTGGTCACCCCCAACTGCCCCCCTGCTGGCCTGGTCGCCCCACGCAGCCTGCTGTTCAGTCGTTTGGTCATCCCTCACTAACCCCCTGCCGGCCTGGTCGCCCCACGCAGCCTGCTGTTTGGTTGTTACTGTTACTGTGATGGCCTCCTGGACAATTTGCATATTCCTCTATTATTAATATAGATAATAAACTAGGACTTTTCATTTTCTTCATTTACTGAACATTACTGAACATTTACTGAATATTGATATTTTCTATCACCTGCAATTGTATTTTTTATTTGTGACTAAGAGTAAAAAAAAATCATCAAAAAGAAAATAGTGTTTGTTTCTATATTTCAAAAATAGAGATAATTAAAGAATTTTAATGATGAATAATACTATTTTATGCCTCTAGGCTAGCTATAGGAGAGTACAATGCTGGGCACAAATTGTAATTGTTCGTGTTAGTCCTTGTATAAAGCATTCAAATGTGTGTATTAGTGATGTCTATACACTGAAATTATTAAAAGAGAGTGTTGATTCTACTCTATTGTTTGGAGGATCAGGGAAATAAACATATACACCTTATGTTATCCATTTTTCTCTACAGAGGGGGACTAGCGGGGAGAATCAGTATTCCTGATTATGCCTTTTGCCACAGGCTCCAGTATGGCTTGGTAGGGCATTGGTACTGACCCCATCTTCATTTAATATTTTGATAATTTGTTATTCATGCCATTTTTGGCATTAATTAGACTTTTAAAATTATTATATTAAAATATGACTTCTTTGAATTAATGACTTTTTTGGAACCTCCTTAAATTTTGTGCCTGAGGGAAGTGCCTCACTTACCTCATCCTAGTCCAGACCCTACTTTTCTGTTTTTCCTTTGTTTCTCTAACTCTGAAGATTACTTGGCCATTTCTGATTACTTGGAATACCTAGTAGCTGGGAAAGTTCTCATAATAGAATGGATGTTTGATAAGTGGTTAATGATTTGCCAATAAAGACTAGCTAATTGTTCAGGCCTGGTCTCTTCCAATACAAAGAATTTAGTGACATGGACCAAAGACCCTAACAATCTACTGCATCACCTCTCTTAGGAGGTGGAGAGAGAGGGGTAATTCTCTCTGAGAAGAGTAGGTTTATTGTTTTGGATTTATTCAGATAAATACCAAAAAGTGGGATTGCTGGGTAATTTGAAAAGATATATGCATCCCTACATTCATTGCTACATTATTTACAATAGGCAAGATATGGAAGCAACCTAACTGTCCAGCAATAGATAATTGGGTAAAGAAGATGTGGTAATACAGATGTGTACAGTTATAATACAAATAAATAATGTAATAATTAATAAATAATAATACAAGAATAAACTCTGTGTTTCACATACCCACAACTATAAACCTACTTTTACCCACCACTGTATATACAGTGAAATATGTATAAAAAATGAAATCTTCTAATTTGCAATAACATAGATGAACCTAAACTGAAATAAGTCAGACAGAGAGAGAGAGAGAGAGAAAGACACATAACATTGATTTCACTTATATGTGGAATCTTACTAACAAAAGAAATAAAACAGAAACAAACTCATAGATACAAAGGACAAACTGATGGTTGCCAGATGGGAGGGGGTTTGGAGGCTGGGTAAAAAAGGTGAAGGAATTAAGAAGTACATATTGGCAGTTACAAAATAATCACAAGGATGTAAAGTACAGCATAGGGAATATAGACAATAATATTATAATAACTATGTATGCTGTGAGGTGGGTATTAGATTTACTAGTATTGGGGAAAACACTTCTTTTTAAAAAAATTTTAATATATTTTTATTAATTTCAGAGAGGAAGGGAGAGGGAGATAGAAACATCATTGATGAGAGAGAATCATTTATCGTCTGCCTCCTGCACGCCCCTTCTGGGGATCGAGCCCACAACCCAGCATGTGCCCTTGACCAGAATCGAACTTGGGACCCTTCAGTCCAAAGGTCGACACTCTATCCACTGAGCCAAACCAGGTAGGGTGGGAAATCCTAAGATATAAAGATATAACTTTATAAGATATATCTTAAGATATAAACGTCTAACCACTATACTGTATAGCTGAAACTAACATAATATTAAATGCCATTTGTAATTTAAAAATTTTTAAAAAGGTAAAAAAGAATAGTAGGCTCATTCACTACATACTAGTATGAGCAGTTGCAGGACCGTCTTGAATGCAGCTCCTGCCTGTGAACATGACCAGTGTGTACATGACCATAGAGCAGGAAGGTTGCAGAATGAGATCATCTGGGTTTACAGGTCAGCTCACCCACTCACCAGCTGCTTGACTCTGGGAAAGTTACATAGCTTCTATGATCAGTTTTAAATCTATATCATGGGGATATTCATAGTACTTACCTCATGAGATTTCTATGATGATTAAATGAATTAATACATGCATCTTAGAGTAGGTTCTCTAGAAAACTGTCTGAGGGAATGCTCATGTACTAACTCTGTTAGGGAGTGCAACCCCAGGAAACTGGAGTGAGAGGAAAAGGAAGGAAGAAAGGAGGGAGAGCAAATACAAGAGGTTGTGCTACTGGGCTGGCCACAGTGTATTGGCCTCATTGTGGACTTCTCCAAGAGGTTGGGTGAAAACGTCTTGAAACAGGTCCTCAGAGAAGAAGAATAGCAAGCAGTTTACATCTGCTGGCTACTTCCTGTCTCCTATCTTTCACGGGTCAAAGTTGGCCCATGGGCTGTAACTTCCCCATATGTCTGAATTGTATTAGCTGGCCCTCCAGGAAGCTGTTAGAAAAGTCAGAATCTCCATGAGTCCTGTCCAGCCAGTGTGCAGGTCTAGTGGTCTCTCCCTGTTGGGCAGAGCCTAGCATAGTGCTCCCTTACCTTTAGTGCCCACTGTGGCCCTGGCTTTACAACCACAGCGTTAATATGAGTCATATTATCAACTCTTCCCAGTGTCCCTAACCCTGAGACTAGCTGCTGCTCCCTCAGCAAAGTAACCTGTTTTGTATGTTTGAGGCAAGTACTTTATTTATTTATTTTTTTTGCACTGACTAGTCCCTCTGCTTCGTAGGAAGTTCTTGTGATCTTCAAATATCAGGATTTTGGGGGATCATTTTGAGCTCAACTCAAATGTTACCTCCTCAGAAAGGCCTTCCAAAGACTAGCACAGCTGTCCTTATTCTCAGATAAAGAGATGCATTGACACCCTTCTTTTCTTAAGCTTGTTTCCTTATTTTTTAAGAAAGCAATTACTTTTACCCTACCAATGAAAGACATTTTATGTTGTAAAAGGAAAGGGTGTGAATCTGAGGCCTCAGCTTACTCTCACAACCTGCGGCCTGACAATTCACATAGCCAAACCACAAGTGGAATTAATGCCTCATTATAGCTTCCCATCACATCTGACCTACTGTGAATCAGCCCCCCACCCCTATCAATATCAAAATTGGCTTGTTCAGGAT
Organism: Myotis daubentonii; assembly: GCF_963259705.1. Lineage (NCBI taxonomy): Eukaryota > Metazoa > Chordata > Mammalia > Chiroptera > Vespertilionidae > Myotis > Myotis daubentonii. The sequence goes on along the minus strand of NC_081845.1, from coordinate 23,814,287 downwards.
GTGAAGAGATGCCATTTCTCTTCCTCTTTCTTTTTTACTCTCTTTAGAACAATTAATTTTTACTTAGAACTCCTGGCCTGCAGTAAATGTAAGTCTGGCAACTGAAATTTAGAAAACAAAGTCAGTGCAAATATAAGAGGTAGCTTTTACATTGTTTCCTTCCCCCTTCATCTCTTTGCTCCTTTCCTCCCAAGGAACAGTGTCTGGGGGAGTCCCTGCTACCACATCCTCAGTTCTTTATTCCACATACTTGGGTCATTCAGGGTTTCTTATCATCTTTCGTCAACACATGCTAAATAACTCACAAGGCCCAGGAATTCATCTTGTGGCAAAGATAATACATAATAAAAATTAAAATAAAATGTTCTAGTATTTTCCCTGTAAACATTGTTTAATTTAATTTAGGGTCCTTCAAGGAAATAAAAAAGTGAATTGACCAATCATAGTCCCTGCTTCAAAATTAACCGGAGTTTTATAGACTCTGCTTTCTTAGTTGTCCCACTGCCAAGTAACTTCTATATAAAGGAGAAGGATCAGAACTGGCATCTTTATTTAACAAATTCAGAAATAAACATTGTCATTAGCAATTTGATTCCTTGGTTTCCAGGTAGTATAACCATCTGCTTGTGAAACACGCATTTCTCTGACATCTTGACCATGTCATCTTTCCTCCAAACCAAATGCCCCAGTTTTTTCCAGTGTCCCTCATGTGAAATGGTTCCAAGTCTCATTCTCTTTGAACTGTTTTATTTTATTAGAGTTTTCCCCAAAATGTGATTCCCAGAACTAAAGATAAAGCTCCAGCTGTGCCCTGAGAGGGGTGGGACGTGGGACAAAATGAAGGAACCAATTCCTTTTTAGCAGAAATAGTGTATTTCTTATAAAAGAAACCACTAATGAAATTAAATACATTTATTTGCTTGAAGAACTTCAGTTAGCCATTGAAAATGTGGGCCAGGGAGAAACAGCTTGAATATAACTGTGGATTTTGAGAGAAAAATATTCATATGTTATCTTGAGCACTATGTTTGGTAAAACCTCACTAGTCTGGTTAGCTGATTTGGAATTTTTACTTGTTGCCAGGGGACTAAGATAAAGATAATCTTTGGCCTCCCTAAGTGGATTCAATAAACAATAAGTAGTATAAAGACTGCAAGAATATAATTAATCTACTTGAGGGGACACATTTTTCAAGTACGCAGTCTGATATCATCTGTTTATGTACTCTCAACTTATATATTAATAAAGTAATTCTTGTTGCTTTTGATAGCAAGTCTATAAAAATATCTACTTGGCAGTACTCTTTTTTGGACATCATTATGTAGATATCATAGGACATCATTGTTTAGATATAAAACCATAACATGGCATTTATTTAAATAGTATACTATAGTTCATAATTTTCATTCCTTTAGACTGATCTCCTCAGTTTGTTTGGGCTGAATAAAAGTTGCACACAACACTTGGTAGACCAGCTAAGGGTTGATCATTTTCTTGACTTAATTACAGATGTTTACATTTTTGTCCTTTATATTATAACCTGGTGGTTATTACTATCCGTGTGGCAAGTATTTCTAAAAACCAAACAAATACATGACAATTTGTTAATCTTTCCCACAAAGTCATGTAATATTTAATAACAGTAGACCCAGTTTTTTTCTGCTTCTTCTCTTACAAATTCTTAGTCTCCTTCCTATGTTTCCTCTTCCTCCTTTCCAATCCCTAGAGCTGGCGCTTGATCCTTAAATTTATCTTCTCTTTTGGAGAATTCCTTCACTCTTATGGCTTTACCTCCACTTAACCTCTGTCACTGACTTTCTGATCTATGTCTCTTGCTCTAACCTCTGGACAGATTGCTGCCACTTGATTTCAAAAACAAGTAAATATTTGTCAAGCATCTACTCTGTGGTCTTTTCATAACAGTAACCTTATTTAATCTCATAACAACTTTGTGAGCTAGGTTGCATCATTCCTGTTTAAATATGGAGAAACCGAGGTTTAGAAAGTTATGCTCAACATTACCTTAACACAGCATTAGAGAGGATAGTTGGTTACTGTCTGTCACCATGATGTCTCCATCATGTTCAGAGACCATATCTGCTTTTGCTCAACAATTGTTTTTACTGCCCTGGTAAACAGTAAGCACTAAATAAACATTTGAGAATGAGTGAATGAATGGTCAGATATGCATTTAGGTAGATGATAGGTAACAATTATTTTGATTTGAGGAGTTTAAAGGCATCAGGCAAACTAGGAAGCAATTGCAATAGCCCAGATAAGAGATGATGTGGCTTAGTGATGGTGGTGTGGTAGGGGATTGGAGAGCCATGCTTTTAGTTTACAGGAGAGAGGATACTTCATTCATACTGAAAAGTGCTTTGCAAAGATCTTTAGGTTCTCACAGTCATAGTAAATGAAAATTTACTGGACTCCCAATTTTCTGGCCTGGGGACCAGGTATATGACATTGCCACCAGTTCAGTCTAGAAATACAGGAGAAAATCTACTGCCAGATTAATCTTCCTCAAACACCAATCTCAACATGTTATTCTCCTGGTCAAAAATCCATAAGACCTTCCACTGCACCTCAAACCAGATGTTGATTTTTATTTTTATTTTGGTATCCAAAGAACTTATTTTGGTATTCTATCATTTTGTACCTTCTCCTCTCCTGAGCACAAATGAATTATAAATCCCTGACAGGCCGGGAGAATATCACAGTTTTTGTTGCTGTTAAGTGTAGTATCTAGCATAGTACTGGTTGAATAGTATCTCTGTAATACTCATTTCTTCAAAGGATTTTAAAGCAATTATGCCTTTGAAATTCATGATTTTGAATATGGAGTGATTTAGAAAAATAATAATCTAACTTGCCTTTACCTGAATCTATGTTACAATTCATAACACAGTTGACTCTTGAACAACATGGGTTTAAACAGTGCAGTCAAATGTTCAAGGATAAACTATTGAAATTCAATAAGAATTCTTTTTTTTAATGTATTTTTTTTTATTGATTTCAAAGAGTAAGGGTGAGGGAGAGAGAGATAGAAACATCAATGATGAGAGAGAATCATTGATCAGCTGCCTCTTGCATACCCCACACTGGGGATCAAGCCCACAACTCGGGCATGTACCCTGACCGGAAATTGAACCATGACCTTTTGGTTCATAGGCCAACCACTGAGTCATGTTGGCTCAATAAGAATTCTTGCTATAATGTCTTATTCAAAATAATCCTATATTGTGTTTTGAATTTCTGAAACAATTAACTGTTTATGACAATCTTCAGGAGCTTTCTTTATTTCACAGTTAAAGCTTAATAATCATACTTTTTTACCACCTTGCTGAATTGAACATTAAACATTACCAATAGTTATTATTGATATCAGTTGTGATTTGGTGACCTAAATTTTAATAAGTAATTCACTAGGAATCAGTCTAGGCTTATCAATTCACCAAAAGAGGGGAGAATAAAAATAAGTATCTGTCACTGAATAGTATTGGCTGTATTTAATTGTAAAATGTTTAGAATAGCCCCCCAGTCCATAGCAATATTCAGTAAGTGTAAACTATTATTATTATTATTATTATTATTATTATTATTAACATAAGTATGAATGGCCTATAACAATGATCTTCTCAGGAGAGTATTGCATTTTAGATAGTGGCAGCAAGAACTATTTATGGAAGGTGAACTATGCTCCCAATGATCTCTGAGAGCTCATTTGAGATCTCTCATTCATTATTTTCTCTTATATTCCTGCCGAGTCCAGGGCATTCGTAGAGCAGATAATGTACTTTTCTCTACTATAGAAAAGTTGTATTTTCCCCCAAGTGTATGTTCTGGGTGACATCTGGAAACTCAGTACCCTAAGTTCAAATCTAGAGAAAATAAGGATTTATTTGAACTGCAACTGACTACTAGTCAACAATTTATTAATTAGAGAAGATAAAAATTTTAGTCATTTTTATCAAGTGTACCCTGTAGGTTTGATGCCCTGTGTAGTTATGGCTTCAACTACTTTTCCATTTGTTATGTCACTTGACATTAATATTGCTTAACAAACCAAAAAATAAAATATTCAAAACAAAGAAATCCACAAGAAAAGGATTGTGACTCATGAAAGGGGTACCCCTAAGTTTCCTTGCTGGGTAAAATGAATCATTACTGGATAATGACCTCAGGACAAACTTTTTCAAACAAAACATAATGTTTTCATTTTCCTTTTTATTTGAATTTCACTCTTATGGATTTGTGGTTATAATGAAACATCCTTCATATTTATTTCAGAGTTAGCATCTGAAGCTGGAGCCATTTCTGATCCAAAGCTATAAACCTCAGAGAAGCCTGGCCAGACACACTGGGAAATTAATGTGTGCAAATGAGCCAATGGACTATGGTGTCTTTGAGACCAGTGGGGATATAGTCAAGATTCCTCCCAATCTTTGGGAATTTCCATCTTCCTGCCCTTTTCTTTTACCTTCATTTTACCTTCCCTTGCCTATTTCCTGCATATTGTTATCTTCCTTTATAGTGGTCTCTCCTAATCTGTTTTGCTTTCCACAGTTTCAGTTAACTGCTATTAACCGTGGTCCTAAAACATTAAATGGAAGATTCCAGATATAAACAATTCATAAGTTTTAAACCGTGTGTTGTTCTGAGTAGCATGATAAAATATCGAGCTGTTCCTTACTTTTAGGGTTCTGCTCTATATCACATTCTATGTCATGCTTCTATCTAGCTGTCCTCTGGTGCCAACAGGACCTGTTCAACTTCTTCAAGGTGGGAGAAGCCATCTTTTCAGCTCACTTCTTCCCTTCCCTGATATTTGCTGGGTCAGCCTCATCTTCTAGGCTGAATGATTCAGCTATTAATTTATTATGGTATTTATTCATTCCACAAATATGTAGTAAGCCCTACACATAATAATAAAGTTAAGGGCAATAGACCTTTTCTTTTTCTATATGTTGCATGTTTTCTTGAGTTTTCCACTATAAATTCTACTGAATCTAAGAAAGCAAATATTGTTATACGTTTCATCTAGCCACATTCAAACAATGCCAGATAATTAATTTTTATACAAAATTAAACCTAACAGAGTTTTTAAAGTAAGGTATAATCCCCATGGCACCAAACACTTACTCATCTCATTTCATTCGCTCTGAGTATGATGTCCTTATAAAATTAAGCAGAAGAAAACTGGATAATTTACAGAATTTTTCATTTTTGATTAAGACATTTTGTTCTTGCTTAGGGCCTAAGCCTTAGATAGGTGCAATGAGAATGTAGTATTAAGTATATTTTCCCCTATTATTATGTGTCTACCAAAAAAAGAAAACACTACATGAAAGATATTGCGATGTCCATGAGGAATCTGACTTATCTCAAAGTGCACCCACTAGCAGAAAAATTAAGTTTTAGAAGCTGTGTGTGGTGAAGTCAATGGATGGGAAATTAAGATCCTTGGTCATTCAGAAAGAATAACTTTTAATTTGACTCAATCAAAAACAATGCTCAACATTCCTTACTATGTGTCTTTGTTACTCCAACCCCCAAAGATCTGAGCAAAATATTTTTAATTTTAATATTTGTATGTTAAAAATAACAATGTCATTAAATTGTTTACACTTATAAGCACTGTTAAGTTTTAATTTGTTTTTCTTTTTAGATAATATTTAACAATGAATGTTTTATTTGTGAAGCAATATACAGATGTGAATTTTGAATATACTATTTTTAGTAAGATTTTCCTTAGCTAGACAAGTACTCTAAACCAAGTGGACAGCATAAAATCACCCTGCCTTTAGCAAAATAAGCATTTTGGAATATGCATCCCAAATGAGAAAACAGGAGAATTCTTTTTTTTTTTTAAATCTTTATTGTTCAGATTATTACATTTGTTCCTCTTTTTCCCCCCCATAGCTCCCCTCCACCCAGATCCCACCCCCCCCGCCCTTACATCCCCCCCCCCCGTCGTCATCCATAGGTGCACGATTTTTGTCCAGTCTCTTTCCGCATCTCCCACACCCCTTTCCCCCCCAAGAATAGTCAGTCCATTCCCTTTCTATGTCCCTGATTCTATTATGATCACCAGATTATTTATTCACTTGATTCTTAGATTCAGTTGTTGATAGATGCATATTTGTTGTTCATAATTTGTATCTTTACCTTTTTCTTCTTCTTCCTGTTCTTAAAGCATACCTTTCAGCATTTCATATAATACTGGTTTGGTGGTGATGAACTCCTTTAGCTTTTCCTTATCTGTGAATCTCTTTATCTGACCTTCAATTCTGAATGATAGCTTTGCTGGATAAAGTAATCTTGGTTGTAGGTTCTTGGCATTCATCACTTTGAATATTTCTTGCCACTCCCTTCTGGCCTGCATGGTTTCTGTTGAGAAATCAGCTGACAGTCATATGGGTATTCCCTTGTAGGTAACTGAGTTTCTTTCTCTTGCTTCTTTTAAGATTCTCTCTTTGTCTTTTGCTCTTGGCATTTTAATTATGATGTTTCTTGGTGTGGTCCTCTTTGGATTCCTTTTGTTTGGGGTTCTCTGCACTTCCTGGACTTGTAAGTCTATTTCTTTGACCAGGTAGGGGAAGTTTTCTGTCATTATTTCTTCAAATAGGTTTTCAATATCTTGCTCTCTCTCATCTTCTGGCACCCCTATAATTCTGATGTTGGTACGCTTGAAGCTGTCCCAGAGGCTCCTTACACTATCTTCGTATTTTCGGATTCTTTTTTCATTTTGCTTTTCTGGTTGGGTGTTTTTTGCTTCTTCACATTTCGAATCTTTGCCTTGATTCTTGCGATCCTCTGGTCTGCTATTGGGAGTCTGTATAATATTCTTTATTTCAGTCAGTGTATGCTTAATTTCTTGTTGGTTCTTTATCACAACATCGAGGGTCTCATTAGGTTTCTTGTAGATCTCAATAAGTTTATCGGCGGCTTCTAGACAGTTCTTGAGAGACCTTAAAAGTGTGGTTCTGAACTCAATATCCTCCATTGACAGTTTTGTCCTTTTTCTTTGTTTCCACATTTTTTATGCTTTCTTGGTGCACCCCCTAGTGGTCTTTGTGCGCAGTCTTGTTGTAGTTAAGCATTGATTGTTGTAGTTAATACTAAGGGGATTTGACCTCCAGGCCAACTGGCTGTGAGAATCAGCTGTGTCTGCAGTGGGAAAACTTCTGTCCTCTGGGGAGGTGCTAATCTAGCCTTTGCCTGAGGCTATCTGGAAAATGGCTCTGTGCAGGGCTTGGGCGCGGCAGGTAGCACAGGATCAACAGGGCGGGTGGAGGGAGCAGTTATGGCTGCTCTCAGTCCCGTCCCCAGAGGCTCTGCCTCTCAGAGTCCCAGCAACCGCTGCAAACCTCGGAGAGAAAGCTGCCTTCGAGTTCTGACCGAAGCCAGACAGTCCAGCTTCTCCCGTTTGAGTCTGGGTCCCTAGAGATTCGCCCAGAATTGGAGCTCAGAATCTGAGACTCCTTCCCAATTGAAAATGACAACCACGCCCTCAGCCACCAGCCCGCTCCGCAGGAACCTCCGCACGCACCTCCGCACCTTTGTATTTTCCACACTATGCCTCCTCTGAGTCTCGGTATGCTGTTCTCTTTCCTTCTAGTTGAAGAATTTCCCCTCAGCCAGCTTTCCTGTGGTTCTGGGCGATGTCTGTTCTGTCTTTTAGTTGTATTTTTGAAGTGGTTGTTCGAGGCAGCACACTCCTGTGTTTACCTATGCCGCCATCTTGGTTTCCTCCGAGGTGGCTCTCAGGAGAATTCTTTGAGTCTGGTGTTGTTTGTGCCTCAATGCAAAACTACCACATCGCGTAGAACATTAAACAGAGAAATTACACCACATGAGAAGGCTAAATATAATCACTTTTCTAATTTCCCACTAGCCTATACTGGTTTAAGCCTAAAATGTGAACTGCAGTATCTTCTTTTGAAGAACAATTAAGGGTAAAGAATTAACATGAACCGAGTCCCTGTGATGTACATCATCTCATTTATTCCTTTAAGATTCTGAGGTAGATATTAGTATCCCCATTAGACTGGTGAGGGAACCAGAGTTCCAAAAGTTTAAGTCGGTTGTCTAAGATCATCATGCCAGAGACGTTATTCAAACCTAAGTCTATTAGACTCCAAAACCCATGCTTTTCCCCACTACATATTTTTCTTCCTGCTGCTTGTGTTTCCATTTATGTAATAAAGTCACTCTGTCATCCACAGTTGCTCACGGCAGAGCAATTCACTGAGTGTTGTTCACTGAGGATAGAGTCACAACCTTCCCTCTTTTTTTTTTTAAGTGATTTTAGAGAGAGAGGGAGAGAGAGAAACATAGATGTAAGAGAGAAACACCCATTGGCCGTCTCCCGCACACCCACTACTGGGGATCAAGCCAGCACCGCCAGCACGTGTCCTGACAGGGAATGGAACCTGGACCTTTTGGTGCATGGGACCACACTCAACCAACTGAGCCACACCAGCCACTCTGCTCTTGAGGAGTTCCAAAAATGCCAGCTCTGAACACAAGGAGCACAGGATTGGAAGTAGGAATCCTGCACAGGAACCTTGGGAAGGGATATCGGAGACCCATGGTGAAGTAGGTGTGGTGGAAAGCCAGTGGAAAAGTCCCATCAGGGAAGTTAAGCAAAGACAGATGAAGAAAGGAGGGGACAGGCAATGCAGAGAAGCATGGGGAAAGTGGTAAATGCTTAGAGAAGGGAGAGTGAATGAGGATTATCAGGAAGGCACAAGTAGGGCTTTGTGGTGAGAGGAAAGGGTGGAGGCCAAGGCAGAGATGAGACGGGAAGAAACTTTGCCTAAAGAACAAAGAAGAGTAAGTTGCAGTTTTATCTTCATTAGAAAAAGTGGAAGTTAGTCTTCTGTGACAGGCTGTTCCAACCCATTGTGTTGTGTTAAGATATTAAATTATCTCAACTGTTTGCCATTAGAAATGCGTAGATTCCCCCAGCCACTTTATAGGCAATGCTTAACGTGCCTGAGCTTGTGGAGTGTGCTATATGCAAGGAAGAGGCGAAAACAGCATGTGATGATAGCCACCTGCTTTCTCATCAATTAACCACAATCTTTCCTATTTAAAAGAGTATGCACAGATGAAAAATAATTTTACAAAGTAGAAATAACTCATTTCTTGGGGCAAATTAAATGTGATTCATAGATTTCCTGGAGGTAAATTACAGTTTAAAAATATACCGTTCTTCACCAGGTCCTAAAAGTCCTGTTGAAGTTTGTTGGAAACTTTGGTAAACTTCCTTAGATACCCAAAGGTCATACTAGGTTCACAGCCTATTTTATGGAGATTTGCAAACCTTTCAGCAATGCTGAATTGGATTTCAGTTGAATTGCATGCAAACTTGGGTCAAGTTTCAAGGGAACACTGGGTAGTGCTTTCAGGTAGAAGACAGGTGAAACTCTAAGGGTCCAAAGTGGGTTTTGCTTTGAGTTTCTTTGGGGTTCTGCTTGAACGTGACACTCAAAGCGAAACTCAGGAGATCTGAACCTCTTGCAAACTCAGGCTCAAAGGGAGGTATTTGGGAGCAAACTTGCATGTTGAAAATGCTGAGCTAAGAGTGCTAATTGGTGCTTCAGTGTGCTTTACCCAAACCTTTAAATACTAGTAGAGTTTCATCTGGAAAAAGAAGGTCTCTCTTAGCATGTGTAGAGTTTTGTAAAGCTTTGCAAGAGGTCTTTGCTCTTGCTGACAGAGAATCTGCAATAGAATGCACAAATTGCCATAATGCCAGATTGCTAAAGCAGGCTATGGAAGGATCAATCTTGAGTCACATCTCTGAATTGGGATTGTAGGCATCTTGGACAGTTTATCTGGGCAATTCAAATTAAAGCTGAATATGTTACCTGTATTACCTAGATAGTTGGCACTCTATAGATTTGACCACAGTGACATAAAAATATTCTCTTACTTATCAGAATGAATAACTAGAAAGAGAATTCTGGTCCCCCTCTCCATTAAACATATCCATAAAGATAAATATAGAATGTCAATACATGAGCCAATCACCTGTATGTTTAATGTGGCTTTACTTTTACAAGATCTGTTTCTCACCTTTCTCACCTGATTAGGGTTGGTGCTAGGGCAGAGGAGACTCAATTTACCTTTTGCAAACAAGTCAAATACTAAGTTAAACTTAACAGAAATGAGGCTGTTTTTTTGAGAAAGGAAACAAGTTGGCAGAACTTTGGCATATCAACAAAAGGAAATCACACAAAGGAAAGGATTAGTTGAAATAAAGATCAAATGAAGATAAAAAATAAATTGGCTTCGACCCAGGAAACATTTGTTGCATTTTACAAACAGGTCTTTCCTTCCCCGGTGTGAAGAACAGAGGAGCCACCAGACCTTCCCCAAAAGGTCATCACTGCATAGTGGTGATGAAATGCTCCGGAGCCCCTAAGGTAGCCCAGCACAGGTGTACAATTGGAAAGAAATGAAAACCTCCTAGTCCTAAAACTAGAAATGACATGAAGGCAATGAATATTGGTGAGCAGATTCTAAGGAAGTGGTATATCAAGTAATCATACTTCAGAAATACATAATGGCTGCTTTAACAAAATGAATAAGTAATATCTGTCTCTTTATCTATCTTCCTGCCTATCTATCATCTATCTATCTATCATCTATTTATTATCTTTCAATAGAGCAGGCATTCTGGAAGATATTGAACTTTTTTAGACTTCAAAGGACCCTGTTTGATGCATAAGTATGACCAACACCATCTAATCTCTGAGGCCCAGCACAAAATGAAAAGGTGGAAACCCTAGTTCAAAAGCAAGAAAAATGCTGTTAAAGGGACTTTACATTAGGCTTTTTCTTTGCTTTTAAGGTTGCTCCACTTATGTTGTGTGTTTTGTTTTCAAATTTCTTATTGAATGTAATATTAAGTAAAGAAAAATTAAAATTTGAAATTATTAGCATGAAATCTTACCACTTATCTTTATTTTGTACACAGCCAGTCTAAGAGAATTGCTTTTGTATGTGGAATGACCAAAGTTGCACAATAGTATTTTGTATGCTTTCTAATCTTACCAGAACAGTGGACATGTTCCACAGAATTAACTGTTTTTATCACTCCTTGATGTGCACACCTTCTACCAGCACTCTACCTTTAGCTTAGTGGTGAGGAAGGATGGGCTGACAGGAAAGGTAATGATGGGTTCGCCCTATCTTTCCCTGAACATAGAGGATTTACAGAAGGCTTGCTGGAGAATGTGACATCCAAAGATAGTATGAGTAAACTATGGACATGAGAATTTCAGGATAATATCATTCTGATTAAGAGGCAATTACTGTATGAGATGAAATAAACTTTAGCACAATTGATGATCTTATTTTTGGCTTAGTTTTTTTCTTGTTCTTGCATCCTTTGGATTCCCTGTAATCAAATGACACATTTTAAAATGAGGTATTCATATTCATCATGAGAATTAGATTGCCTCCAGCAAATGTAACTGTCATTCAGAAACTTTCATCTTTAGGTCACAGGTTGTAAACCCATTCTTGACTAAGCCATTCAGACAAATATTCAAGATGTATTAAAACTATGTCTAAAATGAAATTGTACTGAGATTACTAAATTCTAGATTATACAAAGGATCTAAAAATGGAATGATGCTGGAAATTGAAACATTATTTAAATCTGATATGGGACCTGCAGAGAAATTGAACTCAGAGGTCCTTGTGATACTATAATCATTTTGTCTGTTTAGGGAACTGAGGCTCCAATTTGGGGAATCCATTCATTCTTGTGTTTATTGCACATATTCATGTTTAAGTGAAGAAATACAAATAATATTTTAATATACCCTTAAAAAGTGCTATATATTATTTTATGAGTTTGAAATGCATTTGCTCATTAAGTTGTTTCATTATTTTGTGAAAATAAACACATTTACAACCTAAATTACTCACACACATGCACTCATTTTACTGGTATATGTGAGTAAATAGATACATAGATATATCTGCTTAAGGAGCTATTACACAAGAATGGATAAGTTAGATGAATGGGATAACAGGGAGGGCATATACTACAATATCTCTTCAGTTTTGGAGTCGTGAACATTTGGGACATGCCCGTAGCTGATAGACTGGCCTAGCATGAAGCCATCAAGCCTGGGGCTATCTCCCAGGGAAATATCTGTGCAGAACCTGAAGAACTAATGGCTTGTATATTTTTATTGGAGGCATAAGTCCAAGAGCCAGCGTAGAAAACACAATTTTTCTTAACAACACAATTACAGTTAAATAGATCATTTAAAAAAAATCAAACTGAAAAAGAAAAGAGGAGAATGAGGACTGGTCAGCCAGTTGGGTAGAGCATGTTTATAATCAGGGTATGGGTCCAGTCAGCGCTATGTACTCCATGGCCACAGATATTCCGCTAAATCATAACCTCAAAGCTATGCTTCATTAGTCATATGGAGAATCACAGAAGAAAATGTGGGTTAGTGTGTGTGAATGAAACACCACTCCAGGAAAAAACAGCTCAAAGTGTGTGCCCTGGAGACCGTGGTTCAGAAACATTTCACACAAGGGAGAAATAGTCTATAAACAGCATATGCCATATGCTTTTAATTGTCAATAGTAGAGGTGGCTTTCCACACTCATTCAGTTTCCCTTGTGACCAAGCATCTGGTCCCCAGCCACACAAAGCAATGACCACAAACCCTGTATTTAGTAGGTCTGTACTTAATTGTTAAACAGAAATAAATTGCCCACTTAAATTTTTATTTATCATAACCTAGACCTTGTTTACCTGGCTTGCTTTTTACCATTGTAAATCTAAAGTTTAAAAAAGAAAGATAAATTTAATTTTGACACACATGTTTGGACTTGACTTCTGGGGCCATTTATTTTGTGACCCCCTTTCTCTTTTTGTAAATTTCTTTGTGAAAAGGACAAGCCTTCAAAAGCAAGTGGTCTGCTTCTGCGGTCTGTTTCCTTAGACTTGCCTGGCAGTGTCTGTTCATTTCTTCACAGCCTGACCTAAATGCCACTGATAATGGCATAGGCGTGACAGAACAAGGGAAATGTCAACCAGATTAATTTGAATCAGTTAAGTCCAAGGCTTCCTTTATTCCTGGAATTTCACTTATGTGCTTTCACAAATTGTAGAAAGTGGACAAAATTGAGCAAATACATTTTTAGTAATATCAAGAACATAGTTTGACCTTATGAATCCCTGAAAGGATTTTGGGAAGACCACACTTTGAAAACCATTGTTGTGACACCTATTATTCCCATCGATGATTAATAGCATGATAGGTCGTATTCTATATAACTCTTCTTCACCAGGCTTGCATTTCACTTAACAATGTATCTTGTAGATCTTTCCACATCAATACAAGAAAATTGTCTTCACTTGCTTTTATAATAGCCTAGTATTCCATTGTCTGGATTTATCCTAATTTATTTTAGCAGTTCTCTTTTTTTAAAAAAAAAAATATTTTTATTGATTTCAGAGAAGAATGGAGAGGGAGAGATGGAAAGATCAATGGTGAGAGTAATTGATTGGCTGCCTCTTGCATGCCCCATACTGGGGATCAAGCCCGCAACCTGGACATGTGCACTGACTGGGAATTGAACTGTGACCTCCTGGTTCATAGGTCAATGATCAACCACTGAGCCACTCTGGCTGAGCTTAGCAATTTTTTTAAAAATATATATATTTTATTGATTTTTTTACAGAGAGGAAGAGAGAGGGACAGAGAGTTGGAAAGATCGATCAGCTGCCTCCTGCACGCCCCCCCCCCCGCCCACGCCCCCCCCCCCCCCGGGGATGTACCTGCAACCAAGGTACATGCCCTTGACTGGAATCAAACCCTGGGACCCTTCAGTCTGCAGGCCGACACTCTATCCACTGAGCCAAACTGGTTAGGTCAGCAGTTCTCTTTTGATAGACACTTGGGTTCCCTTTGCCCCATTACAATTTTTTTCTATAATAAACAATAACGATGTGACAGAATTTCAAATACAAGCAGGTAAATTTCTAGGGGGGAAAATGGCAGAAGTGGAATGCAAATTGCAAAGTCTGGCCAAAGTGCCCTTCGTGGAATTTGCTCCATTTTTGCATAGCTATCCAAAATACATGAACAGACATTCTCCCCCAACTTGCTATTGGGAGGTCTGCTAATCTGGTAGGTGAGCAGTATTATCTTAGCGTAGTGTTACTGTGCTTTTTTGTTGTTATGAGTAAGATCTAACATCTTTTCATATGTTAGGATACCTTGTATTTCCTTTTTTGTGAACTGTAGATTTTCTTTCAGATTGTTGATCTCTTTTCTTCTCAATTTCTAGGGGCTTTTAAAGGATTAGAGAAAGAATCTAGGGGCCTTTAAATTAGTGAATTTCAAATGCTGTATCTCAATTTGTCATTTGATTTTACATTTACTTATGGTAGAATTTTTCCATTCATATGTAGGCAACGTATCAACCTTTTTCTTAACCTTGGTTCCTGCATTCTAAAACTTGGTTTAGAAAGGCTTTTTCTAGTCCAAACTTATAAAAAAGAATGCACAGACATTTTCTTCTTGTACCTGTATCTATTATTTGATAGTTTACATTTAGTCATTGGCACCTTTGTAGAGTATCTTGGTGTATAGTGTAAAAGGTGAATCTGATTTAATGTTTTTCTATTATACTGCCCACTTTTCACAGCACCACTTATTGAAGAAGTCCTTATTTTCCACACTGAATTGAGAAGTGACTTTTATCATATAATACATTCTTAAATATATTTGTCTCCAGTAGTATATGAAAAATTGAAATATCACAAATTAGTAGAAATACATTCCAGCAGTGCTAGAATCAGTTTTTTTCATTAGCAGATTTTTATAATCCATAAAAATTTATTGAATACTTTTTGTGTGTCAAGAACTATGAGGTATGCTATATAGCAGGGGTGGGGAATGTCTGGCCCATGGGATGTATAAGGCCTGAGAAAACATTTGGTCTGGTCCTGCCAAGGCATTAGGGCTGAGTTAATGAAATATTTGACCAAATGTAGCAGGCTAATTTTTAAGTTGATAATTTTGTATGGCCTGTGAATTATGTTATAAATACCCAAATGGCTCTTGGCAGAAAAAAGGTTCCCCACCCCTGCTATATAGGCATTCTTTATGATAGATATTCCAAGAAAAGCAAAAGGAAAGAAAAAAAAAGAAAAAATGAAAAGCAGCAATGATTAGGTTGGCCGACATCTTTGTCTTTCTTCCTCATTCTGCCTTATGCTCCTTCATATGTGCTTTCTCCTAGTTGCCACACCCCACAGCAGCTTGTCCCAGATGGCAGTGGGGGCCAGGCAGCAGGAATTACTCAACTCTGAAAGGCTTTCTCTGTGTATGGATGAATGGATGGGTGATCATGTGTTTACTTTACTATTTTTAGTGTTTTGTTTTTGAAGTTAGATTATAGGCAGCATAAAAGAGCTAGGCAGCCTTTGGCCTACAGGTGTCTGTTACTACTATTGTATGGTGAGACACAGAAACAATATGGCAAGCACCAATTTTGATTGGTGACACCACAGATCAAATGACTTCTCTGCTCAAAAGCCTTCATCTTCTTTCCATCTCACAACACAACAAAGCAAAATGAAATAAGTCCTTTTAGTGGTCTATAGGACCCTACACAATTCCACTCCTACCTACTATTCTCTGGCCCAATTCCAACCGCCAATATGTGCATCTCCAAGCTTGAGGATGCTTTTCATAGACTGTAGAAGGCCATTTTGCCCACCTATGCATCAGGCTTAAGGATTTACAACCATCTCCCTGCAAAGAGCGACCTTTCATTGATTATTCTTAGCATTTACTGCATAAATACTGTAGCTCTTTTGCTCTTCCATGAAGGGGGTTGGAGTAAGGAGATGGGGGAGTACTTCTAAGACTGAAATAGCTGTCTTCATAATGCACTGCTTATTGGCCGCCTTCTCTTCCCTCTATCAATTCTCTACTCCCCTACAGGTTGCACCCTTCAACTAAACTATTTGGGGTAACCCAAACCAACACACTAAATATTGGTTATTGTTGAATGGATTACAGTAAATCTAGATTCATATTTAGAAAAAAAGTCAGAAGAGTGGACAGTTGCAGGATAGATTCATGGAAGGTGGAGAATTAGCTAAGCACCCTGGAGATACTGCTATCAGCAATAGAGAGCAGAAGAGATGGTCATGCTATGGGAAAAATGAAAATGGATTCTTGGCAGCATCTGAGAATCTTTATCTGTAATTGAGTTCTCAGAAACCTACCAGACTAAACACAGAAACAAGTACACATAATGCAGTTGCACAGGGCTCCATGCTCAGAATGACCCTCTACTTGGTTTAATGCTCTGCTATTGACATCTTGACATTCTTAATAATTTTTGAACAAAGAGCCCTACATTTGCATTTTATGCTGGGCCTCACAAATAATGTAGCTAAGCCTAGGTGTACACCATAGTTTTGCATTACAGTTGAGGGGGAGGAACAGAATTTCAAGGACTTGGAATGAGAGAAATAGATTTTATAGGTGGTAGGTCACTAAGAAATTTTCAGGATCTTCCCATTGTCTACTTTAATTGAGAGTGCTAATTTCTCATTTCAATAATTATAGCAGTCTTGGGGTCAGAAAGAAGTAAACTAACAATATTTCATGGTACTAATTATTTGGTATAAATCATGAAATTTTTTTTGATTGTATATAATACATATTCTTAGTTTTTAGTGTTTTGTTTTTTTCAGAGAAGAAATACATTTGATACTAACAAGAAAAACTTTGATAGAATACTTGACAAAAGGTCATATTTGTCATCTTCATTGACCTGTAATATTCCGTTTTTGTGGAATGTATCCTGTTTTCTGTGTATGGCATTTAATTGATCATTCTCTTGGCTTTCCAGTTAGAAGGCCATCAAG
Source organism: Myotis daubentonii (assembly GCF_963259705.1). Lineage (NCBI taxonomy): Eukaryota > Metazoa > Chordata > Mammalia > Chiroptera > Vespertilionidae > Myotis > Myotis daubentonii. Next base: position 23,797,351 of record NC_081845.1, on the reverse strand, counting down.
AATTTTGTGTATTATCAGTTTGACAATTGTCATGTGAGATGCTATTTTAAAAATATGCCATTTACTTTATTTCCATTTAATATAGTGGAGATTTAAAATAGTACATTGAAATACGAAAAAGATGCTTTTTGATATAGAAAAGAAAGAATTATTTGAGAAAAAAAATTATCCCTTGTGGGAAATTTTGGTATGTGGACTTTCAACCAGGGTGGCAAGTCAGTAAAATATTGTGGCATTTTCCACTAGCTAAAAACAGATGCCATGTGATGATGGGTGTTACATCTGCAGCTGACACCCACTTCAAAGAACAGGTGCCTTTAGATGTTTTAAAAAAGAAAAACGCAGCTCTTGTACTAGTCTATAGCAACCTTCAGGAAGTGATGAGTGGGAGCAATGGGAAAACTGGCTCATTGGCAGTTCTGGGTCACTACATCTCGAAGGTACATTAAGCACTTAGGTTCTCATTGCACTTTCCTCTGCATGCACCTTCAGTGTCAGAGGTCAGATTGCTAGATGACAACTTCTATTAAAAAGTAATGACTTTAGCCCTGGCACAGTAGCTCAGTTGGCTAGAGCAGTGGTCGGCAAACTGCGGTCCCTTGAGTGTGGCTCTTCCACAAAATACCACATGTGGGCTCACACGTACAGTGCGATTGAAACTTCGTGTCCACACTCAAGGGGCCAAAGAGCCGCATGTGGCTTGCGAGCTACAGTTTGCCGACCACTGGGCTAGAGCATTATCCTGATAGCCCAAGGTTGTAGGTTGGATCCCTGGTCAGGGCATATATAAGAGTCAACCAATGAATGCATGGATAAGTGGAACAACAAATTAATATTTCTCTCTCTCAAATAATTTTTTTTAAAAAGTAATGACTTTAGATTCAAAAGAATGAATTGGACCCTAAACTTACATCACATATAAGAATTAATAAACAATGGATGAATGACTTAAACATAAGAGCTAAAATTATAAAACTCTTAGAAGAAAACACAGGAAAGCTTCATGACATTGAACTTGAAAATAATTACTTAGATAAGACAGACAAAAGTACAGGGTATGAAAGAAAAAAGAGATAAATTAGACTTTATCAAAATTAAAAAGTTTTATGCATCGAAGGACACAGAATTAAAAGCAACACACAAAATAGAGAAAATATTTGCCAATCATATATCTGATCAGAGATTAATATCCAGTATAAAACTCCTCCAACATAGCAATAACAACAACAAAAAACAAACAATTCAATAAAAAAATGAGCAAAGGATTTGAACGGACATTTCTCCAAAGAAGATGCGTAAGTGGCCAATAAAAAATATTCACCATCACTAATCATTTGGGAAATTCAAATCAAAACCACCGTGAAATATTACTTCACACCCATTAGGAAGACTACTATCCTAAAAACTAAAAAGACAGCAAATGTTGTCAAGGAAGTGGAGAAATTGGAGCCATTGCACATAGCTGTGGGAATGTAAATGGTGTAGCCACTGTTGAAAAACATTATGGCAGTTCCTCAAAAAAGTAAACAGAATTATCATGTGATCTAGCAATTTCACTTGTAGGTATATGATCAAAAGAATTAAAAGCAGAGACTTTAGCAAATATTTGTACACAGTGTTCATAGTTGTATTATTCACAATTGCCAAAAGGTAGAAACAACCCAAATGTCTACGATAAATAAATAAAATGCAATATATACATACAATGGAATATTATTTGACTTTAAAAAGAAATAAAGTTGACACATGCTACAACAAGGATAAACTTTGAAAACATTATGCTAACAGAAATAAGAGAGACACAAAAGGACAAATATTGTATGATTCCACTTACATGAGGAACCTAGAAAGTAGAATAGTGGCTACGAGGGGGTGGTGAAAGGAGTAATAGTTATTATTTAATGATTAGAGAGTTTCCACTTGGGATTGTGAAAGAGTTCAGGAAATGGATAATATTGATGGTTGCACAACAATGTGAATGAACTTAATGCCACAGAGCTGTTCAGTTAGCATGGTGAAAATGATAAACTTTATGTTATGTATATTTTACCCAAATTAAAAAAAGAAATCCTTTACTTGGTCAGAAAAAGATAATGACTTTATTAGTTTTTTTTAAAATGTGGTAACATATACATATGAATTTTAGGCAAAAGAGAAAAGTACCAGGTAGAAAGCAATACGTCTCCCAATTGCCTCTCTTCATGATGAGCATAATTTCAGACATCTCCCTTTGCATTTATTTAAGATGATTGAATGAATGAATAAATGGGTTGGCAGTTGTATGGATGGAGAGATAGAACTTAAACAATTTAATAGGAATGAGGTCTTATTATACATACTACTTTTAAAATAGAAATATTATATTTGATTTGACCTAAATATAATGCAAGAAAACAAACGAAAACTGAAGGAATTGCTGAGATTCAGAGAAATGTTTCTTTTTCCACAAGAGCACTCTGGTTTAAAAAAAGAGATTAGAAACATGTATTAGGACAGTGTATTACTGACTCCATGCCATGAAAGAAAGGTTATTAACACTCTTCCAGGTCTTCTATTCCAATCTCTCAATTTTTGTCATTTATATTATTTTTACTTTATTGGAATTTATAGCATTTACACTCTATTGTGAAAATATGGTTTGCCAAAATTTTAGTTTTAATTTTACTTTTAAATGGATTTAGTGATCATGATCAGTCTTTTTTTTTTTTCCTATACTCTGATGTTACGTCTTTAGTTTTGATTCACCTTTAAGTTGGTTAGCTTTTACTGTTAAAGTTAAGCTTTTCAAGAAGGGCTCTATTCCCTGTATGATTTCACACTGAAGAATGCCTATACATTGGATGTCAAATTGCAGGGTACAGTATTCCTGAATCATATCTTTTCTCCTTCTGAGCACTGGAAGCATTGCTCTACTGTCTTATGGTATTGAATATTGCCATGAGGATACCTGAGGCCTGACTGATACACCTCTGTCCCCTCATCTATAGATAACTTCTCTTTTCGTTTGAGTTCCAAAAGAATTCTTTCTTTAATAGTAAAGCTCAGTGACTTAACCGGTATATGTCCCAGTGTTGGTAATCTGTATCAATCTTTCTTAGAATACAGGGTGTCCATTTGATGTGCAGAATTAGCTATTCCTTCATTTTAGAAAGATATAGATGAATTACATCATTTAATAACATTTTTATTAACTTTGTTGAGATGCTATTTCAAGGACAAAGTTATTTTTACATTGGATAAATTATTTGTCTTCTAATTTCCCAATTATCTTTGTCCCCCACTTTTCTAGTTATTTTAAAATTTCTTTTTTTATCTTTTGGATTTACAACGAGTATTCCCAGTTTCTTTTTGTTCAAATATCAGGTAATTAACATCCATATATGTGAAAAATTATCTGCATACATATATAAATACATTGTAATCTATAGATATTATCTATATATATAAAAGCCTAAGTGACTGTTAGGGTCGGATGACCAGAATGACCAGAATGACCAGTCAGTATGACGCACACTGAGCAGGCAGGCAGGCAAGCGGTTAGGAGCAAGCAGGCAGGCAGACGAGCAGTTAGTAGCGAGCGGTCTCAGATTGCGAGAGGGATAGCTGACTGCCAGCTGTCCAACTGCAGGGATTTGGCCTAAACCAGCAGTCAGACATCCCCCGAAAGGTCCTGGATTGCAAGAGGGCACAGACCGGGCTGAGGGACGCCCCTCTGGGTGCACAAATTTTGTGTACTGGGCTTCTAGTAATCTATAATGGTATAATTTTGGTTTTCAATTTATTTCATTTCTCAAGAGCAGGGATCAGCATGCTTTTTCTGTAAAGGGTCAGAGAGTAAATATTTTATTCTTGGTGAGCCACATATGGTCTCTGCCACATATTCTTTGTTTTATGTTTTTTACAACCTTTTAAAAAGTCAAAAAAAAAACACAAACAAACACAAAAAACCCACCCACCCATTGAAATAAAAACTTCGATGCATAAGAAAAAAAATGTAAAAACAATCTTAGCCTGCAATCACAGGCCATTCAAAAACACCTATAGTTTGTGGGCCCCTGCTGCTGAATCACTTTATCATCTCATTCTGTTGTTTATCAGCTTGACTTTTTGTTCTTTTTATTAAATCTATATATTGTTACATTGCTTTATACTCTTGAAAAATCTGCTTGTTTCTTTGTTATTTTTCTTTCAAACAAGGTTCTTCACCTAATTTTGCTGCAAATATGGTTTCTCTCCTCTTCTTCCTCCTCCTCTTCTTCCTCCTCCTCCTCCTCCTCCTCCTCCTCCTCCTCCTCCTCCTCCTCCTCCTCCTCCTCCTCCTCCTCCTTCTTCTTCTTCTTCTTCTTCTTCTTCTTCTTCTTCTTCTTCTTCTTCTTCTTTCTCTCTCTCTCTCTCTCTCTCTCTCGCTTTTTTCTCTTCCCTCCTGCCCCCTCCTTTCTTCTTTCCTCTCTCTCTTCCTCCCCTTATTTTCTCTCTCTCTCTCTCTCTCTCTCTCTCTCTCTCTCTCTCTCTCTCCTTTCTCTCATTTATTTAGTTGCCCTGACATTTCATTTCTTCTTGTTCATATTTTATTTAGACAGCTTAGTTTACTGTGTCTTCTATAATATAGTGTGGGTGTATTCTCCTTAATTCTTGTCTCTGGGCCTATTTATTCTTTCCCCTCTGGGCTGTTTGAGGGTATTTTTATTTTTTCAGTTCACTTTTTCTCTAGCATAACAACAAAGAGATGAGGGAAGAGAGAGCGTGAGCTTAACCTGGGCTGGTGCAGTGCTTGATGGGAAATCTTGTTCTGCAGAGTTTTTTTAGGGTGTTAAATGTCCTGTTCTATGGCCCACTCCAGTTAGCCAGAGGTATACCCCACCTATGGGCTTTATCTGACCACCCTGTAAGATGGTCAGCCTTCTGGTCAGCTAAGCTTCTGTTAATTTTAGGTACTTCTACTCTTGAGGAATTTCTCTTGACTTCTCCTACATCTACCTAGAAGCAGAAGCCTATTCTACAGAATTTTTAGCTCATCTTTTTTACTCCTTACTGGTTATGTCTGGGAAAGATTTAGAAGCTATACAATGTCATGTTGTGCCCATCAAAATTTTTTCCTTCTATTCATGCCTTTTATAATTTTATAGTAAAAGTTTATTCTCTTTTCCTACTTTTTTCACAATTCCCCAGAAATGAAAGAAAAAAAAATCTCCATAGTAAATATTCCTATGTGTTCTACCTCAACACCATGCCAGACAGTGTTGGTTAATTACAAAAACAGTGATAATTTAAATCAAATAAGTATTATAGTACTTAAATACCAGTGCCAGACTGTATTGGAATCATGACAACAGTTAAATAGGCAGCATAATCTTGGGAAAATCAAAACAAAAACATGGAATCGCAGGATTGGAAATGATCCTTGAAAGGCACATTTTGACTATGTACTGTCTCTGGGGAACGGGGCTGGTAGAGTGTCTGCAGTCTGCTAGAGAGGCTGGATACATCACACACACACACACACACACACACACACACACACACACACACACTCACCCTCCCAACAGTAAAAGATGATATAACAGGAGATAGTCTGATTTTAGTTGTCAGTGGAAGGGAGGACACACAGGTCTGGAGAGAATGGTGAAGACTTCCTGTAGGAGAGGGAATGTGACCTGGATCTTCAAGGGGACATAGAACTTATATATCTGTTTCTTGATTTTTAAGTTAAAAATATTGTTCTTGGCTCATAAATTGAATTATCTCAAACATGCCATGATTCTGGGCCTACATCACGTAGGTCAGACTTTGAGAAATATTGTGGGGAAAACAGCAAAGTTTTATGACTAAGTGGAAATGAGTCTAACACCTTGTTTTTACTAAATGATTATCTTGGAATTAAAGGCATAGAGAAAATAATTCACAGCTTTTTCTACTAGCATGTTCTATAATCTACAACCTTATTTTCTTCAACCAATCAAAAGTATTGCAATTTTAAGCACTTTATGGAATAAAAATATTTTAATAGACTCCTAATAAAATATTGTAGATCCTTAGTTTTATTTATTTATCAAATTTATTGGGGTGACATTGGTTAATAACATTATGTAAGTTTCAAGTGTACAATTTTATAATACATCATCTGTATATTGCATTGTGTGCTCATCACCCAAAGTCTAGTCTCCCTCTGTTACCATATATTAAAATTCTTAGCTTTAAAAGTATGTTAAAATCACTTTTAAATTTATTTGGAAGAAAATCTGAGAGACACTTGCTATGAAATTTTATAAAATAAAAAGAAGTGGGAGAGATTTGTCCCATGAGATTTTTAAAAAGTAATATAAAGCCACCATAATTAAAATAATGTGGGATTAGTATAGGAATGAGCAAACAGCAATGATATAAAAAGTACATAAACACAACTGAAAATAAGTATGTAATATGTAAATAAATTGGTATTTCAAATCAATGGGGGGGGATTGATAGTTATTCAATAAAGGGTTTTATAACCAGTGTCTAATCATTGAGGAAAAATACATAAAATATATATTATATACTCCTTTTATGTAGGAACCTCTATGTGTTTTCCTACCTCAAGTAATGTCCAAAAAGAGATCTCAGAGATATTATGTTTTTAAGTTTGGGATTAGCCAAAGATCATATCTGCACAACCTATACACACAGACAACAGTGTGGTGATGGCCAGTGGGAAGGGGAGGTGGAGGCAGGAGTGAGCAAAGTGGGGGAAAATGGGGACATCTGTAATAGTGTAAATAAAAATAAAGTTAAAAAAACACGTAAAATCTTTAAGTGCCAGAGAACTAGTGTTAATATTTTTACAATCTTTGGGTAGAGTGAGAATTTTTAAGTTTAGTGCCAAAGTTAACAGAGTAAATTACATAAAAATGAGTGGAAACATTGACTTTTTTTGGTAAAAATATCAAAAATTAAAAAGAAAAAGAAAAGAGACTAATGAAAATATTGCTACAAATATAACAAAGGAGTACTACCTAGAGAGCTCACAGAAATAGTAATAAATATAAAAGTGATGAGGTATTTAATAGTTATTTCACACAAAAAAGTATAAAATGAGAAATAAATATATTTTACATTTTGAGTATCATTAGTAACCAAAAAATACAGGGCTTTAAAAACCTAGAAAGGTATCATTTTAAAAAACAATAAATGGGCAAAGACAGTTTTTAGTGATAACATTTATTGTTGGCAAGGTTCATTCATTGCTGGAAGAACTTTGGCAAGCATTAAAAAATATTTAAAACCTTTGACCAAGTAATTCGCTTCCATAATTTTATCCCAAGAATTTGACTGTATCTGTGCACAGGAATCTTCACAGCAATATTGCCTGTAAGTGAAAAAATTGTGAACAACCATATGTTCAGTTAACTAAATTACTGTGTATCCATACAATAGAATTTCAAACAGCCTTTTAAAGTGATTTGTACAAGGATATTTAATGACATAAAAAGTCTATTGTAGAAATAAAATGCAAATTAGAAGTATTGCATGTAGTTTAAAAATTTCCATTCCCCTCTCCCTTTCACAGGCCTGTGTTTTTCTCAGTGATGGTATTTTTGGAGATTTTTATTTTATTCTTTTTCCTTTGTACTTTCTAAAATTTCTACCATAAACTCTTACAAAGAGAAAAATGGTAAATGTTTGATAGTAAGTGTTGTAAGTTTTTGCCAGTAAGTGTCTTCTGAAGGAACCGCCCTGATAACACTTTGTGGTTTGATATAATAACATCTGCTTTCCAGAGTGAATTTAATCCTGATGTAGTGTCAGGAGAGTTCCTTAATCGGAAAGACCAAATTGCTTTGTTCTCTGAAACAACACAAAATTATTTTCACAATCAGGCTTAAAAACAGAACTGAAAAATGAGGTGCATTGAAAGTATGATGCTGGTATTAAATAGGTGTAAATGCTATTCAACTCTCTCCTAATAACATAGAGGAGAATAGCAATGAGAGTGTGCACAGGCTGGATTGGAAATCTGAAGACCTACATTGTAGTTCCATTTACTCCATCAGCTAGAAGTATGCTCTAAAGCTAAAGAGAATAATAATAATAATAATAATGATAATAATAGCAGGTTTTGCCCTAGCCGGTTTGGCTCAGTGGATAGAGCGCCAGCCTATGGACTGAAGGGTCCTGGGTTTGATTCCCATCAAGGGCACATGCAGCGGATTGATGATTCTCAACATTGATGTTTCTATCTCTCTTCCTCTCTTTGAAATCAACAAAATTATATATAAAAAATAAATTAAATAAGTAAATAAATAATAACTACAGGCTTTATTATCATTAACCATTTGATTCTAATATATTACTTTCTGCAGTGCTTACTGTATTATCTCTAATCTTCACAACTTCTTTCTCAGGGTATTAAGTGTCCTTATTTTACCGTTGAAGAAACTGAAGTTCAGAGAGCTTGCTGACTTCTAAGTTGCAGAGAAAGGTATGATGATATTTCTCATTTGTTTCATTCACTAAAGTCCTTATTGCCCCCAATAAACATCAGTTAAAGGCAGTAATTTTTACTTTGGTGGCAGTGACTAAAAAGAAAGGCTCCCTAAATTATACTGACCCAAAAACTTTCACTGCTATTATAATTCTATTCAGGAAATACTTAACAAATACCTCTAAATACAAAGTACTATGTTAATTATGGCAGGAGTACATGATTGTTGAAAACGATCCTTGCTCTGTAGAGGCTTAAAATCCAGAGTGTTGCCTTTGGACCCCAGGTCCTTCACATAGGAGCTGTGTGTACCTTGGGCTTTAACTTCTGTGTTTCGCAGCTTCTTTATCTGTAAGGGTAGAGGTCCAGTGCATGAAATTTGTGCAAAGGGCTTAGCCCTCACAGCCCCTTGCAGCTCTGGCCTGCCCTCGCAGCCCCTCGCAGCCCTGGCCAGCCCTCAGAGCTTCGGCTGGCCCTCTCAGCTCCGGCTTCATCTGGAAGGTCATCCGGACGGTTGTCTGGAATGTCGTATGGATGGTCGTTCAGCTGTTTGGTCTAATTAGCATATTAGCTCTTTATTATATAGGATGAGGTAAATAATAATACCGCTCTCAAAATTTGTTAGAAGGATTAAAAGAGTTATATGTAATGTACTTAGAATACTAGTTGGCACTTATTAAAGTGCTAATATGTATTTATTAAACAACATGTAAATATATATAACCAGTCTAGTGGCTAATTATGTAATGTTGATAGTGTTCAGTGAAGAACTGCACTCCTTTGAATTCTGTACATGTGTAATTCCTTCTGGCCACATTCATATTTCTGTTGAGGAAGGACCCTGTGTATACAATGAACTAATTTATGCCTTTTTCCTACCTGGTCCTCTGCTTGTTTAGAGTGTCTGAAATATAGGAGCACTAATGTTACCAAACTCATTGGTTCATTGATTAGGTTAAATGGCACAGATATTTGAAACACTTTTTCACTAAAAAAATGTATTTATAAAGTCAGAAAAAACAGTCCTATTTCATAAATAATAAAAGTTATTAAACAAACATGAAGAAACAAATAGTGACTTGGTGAATCACACGGTATGAATTAGTAGCAATTGGCATTGCTTTCTGGGCCTGAGACTTTTCATCTCTAGAAGATTCATGACTTGATCATTCAGATGAGTCCCCTTCCATGTCACCTATACATGTTAATTAATTAATAAAATTCTTGGCAAAGTGCTGTTTTCTGCTTACTAAGTCAGATAACATTGTTAAAATGTGATATGCAGAAATGCACATATTCCCTTTCAGTTTGGATTATTTTTCTATGATTTCATTGCAATTCAAAAAGACCTCATGCAAATTATGATGTGCCAAGTACCATGGTAGTTAAGGGGAATAAGACCCACACTCAGGTCTTTGGAGGACATATTTTCTCTTTTCTTTAGAGTATTTCAGGTTATTTCCTTATTTAGAAATAATCAGTCCCTAAAAAATAAATAAATAAACCTAATTCCTTAGTGGAGAGTTCAGTTGCATCCAATCTCCTATCAGATGAATTCACTCATTATGCAGTAGTGAGAATATCTGAAGTGGTTAGTATCTCAGAAGATTGTTAGCCTCAGGCCAGGCCATTTTCTCAAAATTTAACCATAATCATGCACATGTCAAAACTCATTTACTATGAAACTAATATTGGTTTTGAAATAGGTTAATACTTGTTTAAGTAAAGGCAGAGAAAATATTTCATAGAATTTTCTCTCCCTCTCTTCCTTTGCTTATCTTTAAGGTTTCAACGTTTGAAATACACTGAAATAGCATTTTTATAATATATCTTTGAAACTTTTACTTCATAGCTAACCTGCTATTTTAAAAAATATTTTTATTCTTTCCAAAACTGATCAAGAATGGAAATTCGAAATGCCTCCTGCATTACAAAAGTGTAACCAAGACTTATGTTAGACTTGAAAAGACTCAGAGTATTCAATCTTATTTACATTAAACAATGGAATAAAAATTCAACAAAGCCTCAAGGGTTTTAAAAAAAAATTGTTTTTGGAAATTAAAAAAAAGCTTAATTTAAGCAATAAAGATAATTATCATGCTTCAAAAATAAGTTGCAGTGAATCACCAAGGACCATTTTACTATGAGTCATAATGATATGTGGTCAGAGTCTTTAGTAGGTATACTTTTTTTTTTTTTTTTAAGAATACCCTTTGGTGGTTTTCTTCTGATTTTGGAGTTTTCATAATTTGGCATTGTGTTCTGGGGCTGAGACTTTTCATCTCTAGAAGATGCACTACACTATAAATACAGTTCTTGTGGTTCACAAGTTGATCAGACAGATGAGTTCCCTTCCATGTCACCTATACAGCTCCTTTCTCCACCTCATCTTGTCTCATGTGCAGAAACATAAAATGTTCAGTTGATAAACAGGATGGTTTAAGGTGAAAGGTGAGAAGGGAAAGGGGATCATACGAAGGTTTTTTGAGGGTAGATGTATTATATCTTTGTACCTATCCCCTTGTGATAGCAGCTACTCTGTCCCTAACAGGACATCAGTACATATTTGTTGACAAATAGAATGAATGGATAAGTGAATAATCTTTGAGAATAGTTCATAGCCTCTTTTACTGTAATTGAGAAAGCAATTTAATCAAAACAAAATTGTGAATAAGGACACTAGAATAATAACATGTTAATAGTATGTTATAAAATTTTTTAAGCACTTTCACATAACTTACCTCATTTCAACTTCACAAAACTCTTATTAGGGAGGCAAGTGTTATTATAGGTGGAAAATATAAGTTTTAGGATCAAAAGATGACAGTGTTTTCCTTCAATATCTCACTAACAAAGTCCCAACCTCTGGGAGTGTCTGTCTCTGGATAGCATATCATTAGTTGTGGCCATTGTGGTGAGCAACAAACCATTCCAGAGATTAGCACTACATCAGTTTAGTGCTGAAATAATTAATCCAACAAGTGGCCTTTATGTATAGGAGGACAGAAAGGTAGGAATCAGATGGGATAGAAACTTACAAACTAATATTACACAAACAATAAACATTTAATGAGGACTTACTATGGGCCAGGCACTTTGATAGGTCTATTGTCATACATTTTCTTCATTTTGCAAATGAAAAAAATTGAGCTCTTAAAAACCAAATGACTTTCCCAAGGTCACACAGCAAGTATGTGTCAGGGGTGGAATTCTAATATTCAAAAAGTATGATAGAGGTTCTTGTCTTGAAGTGCTTGAAATTTGGTTGGAGGAAAAACCATGAATTCCACACATCATCTAGATAAACAGTTATAGTGTTACAGAAGAATGGAGAAAAAGCAAGCCACGCTTAGAGAAAGGGGAGTTACATTTTAATTATGTGCAGGCCCAGACCAAAAAAAAAGTGTCTTTCAAATTCTGAGCCCCCCCAACATGGAGGAAGCTTTTTCTATTTATACTTTTTCTAGCTCTTTGTCTCCCAAATTTGGAATGAGACTTCCGGGCCTTCTGAGAAAGAAGGCCTGTGTGCTGGGAAGGGGCCATGAGACCATATATCAAGGCCTGGCCTGGTGCCAGCTCTGACAACTCTGTCTGGGGCATAGTTTATGGCCTCTCTGGAATGGGAGTAGTCTTATTTTCCTTATTATTTAAGCAAGCAAGGGTTTACAGAATCCAAAATCGCAGGGTTAAAATTTCAAACAGCAGTTTTTATATAAGATGGATGCTTCAATAGCACAGAACAAACTCGTGTCCAAATTAATGACTCAAACAGTGGATATGTATGGCCTGAGCTAGAGTGGTTAAATTCCTAGAAGAGGTGGAAAACTTGAGTTGACCCTTGAATGGTGAGAAGGGTTTAAATAGTGTACATGTAAGGGAAAGGTGTTTCAGGTAAAATGAAATGCATCAGTGAACTGCCAATACAGGAGTGAACATAACCGAGTTAAGGGACAATAAACCACCTGGGAATATATTCATGATCATTAACAACTGGCATCTTACAGGACTTAGGGCATAGTGCTGGATAAGTTAAAAATTCAGAGGCATTTGGCATGTGATACGAGGGGTCAGACAGGGTAATCAAGGCCCAAATTGGTTGATAAAGGTTTCATGAATGAGCTGATTTCAGCTCAATTCTAACAAATTCCTGGAACTTAGATATGCATAGAAGAATAAAGGGAGAATGCTGTCGGTCAAGACACGCAGGGTTTATGGTGTGTTTTTAGGGAACAGCATTGCTCTGGGCCTTCAAAAAGACATCTTTTTTCATTATCTTACAGATTCTAGGCTAAGGGGATTGTGCTTTTTCAGTCAAAATGTATACCATTAAAACTTTGGAGTTGCTTGTCAAGAAAGACAGACACAGGCAAAGACTTTGTTTTTGTAAAACCGACAGAAGAGCTAGAGTTAGAATCATTAGGAGGCTATTAAAATAATTAAGCATTGGCATGTGAATGGGCAGTGGAAAAAGAAAAGATAGATGGAAAGATCTAAGGCCCAATTGGACATGGATTGAGGAGGAGAGGGAAAAGAGAAAAGGGTGCTAAGATTCCAGTCTGCTAACTGGCAGCCTCAGGGCATCTTGGTCATCTGCATTATAATTTGTAATATTCACCGGTAAATTCAGCCTTCACCCTATTATGAACCTATGGAGTATTGGTCATTTTTCCTATGTATGAAATAGGAAACTGAGAGGTTAAACCCGGGGCCCCGAGGCCAGGCCAGTAATGCCAGTGGACACAGGAAGTTAGTGGTAGGGAGTGGTGGAGATTGTGAAAAACTGGGAAGCACATATCTTATCTTCCATATTTGATAGATTCTATTTGTTTGCATTTTAACATTTCTGAAATTGGGGTGCATCTTACAATCCTATAGTCACTGTCAGTGAGGTGACAATTATAATGTAGCTGCCATTGCCTGAGCATGCATGAACTTGTCATAGTTGTATTATGATTGATTCAGTTTAATTACATGCATTGTTGACACTACATGAGCTTAATTGTCACATACGATGTCTTTTAAAATAGAGGCCTTCCTTCCCCCAGCTGCTGGCACCGGCTTCCCTCTGGCACCCTGGACCCAGGCTTCCCTCTGGCCGCCAGCAGGCCTCCGGGACCCAGGCTTCCCTCACAGCTGGGCTTCGTCTGGAAGGTCATCTGGAAGAATGTCTGGTCTAATTAGCATATTATGCTTTTATTATTATAGGTAGATCAGAAGTCTGACACAGGTTTCACCAAGCTAACATTAAGATGTTGGTAGGGCTGCCTTTCTTTCTAGAGCCGCCAGGAGAAAATATGTTTCCAGCTTCTAGGGCTGCTCACATTCCTTTGGGGCACAGGTCTTTTCCTCCATCTCCACACCAGCAACCGCTGAATGACTCCTCAAATCACATTTCCTAACCCTTCTTCTATAGTCACATTTCCTTCTCACTCTGACCTCAGCCGGGGAATGCTCTCTGCTTTTAAGAACTTGTGTGACTAGGTTGGGTCTACCTAGTTGATTTGGGATAATCCACCCATCTCAAGGACCTTAACCTTGATCTTTACATTTTTATATCTTAATCTTCACATCCGTAGTCTCTTTTTTCCACGTTAACTAATCATATTCACAGGTTCAGGGGATTAGGACTTGGACGTCTATGGAGGCCATTATTCTGTTTTACCATGTTCTTTAAAGCAAATATCCATCTTTTGAGAAATGACCACATTTACATATTTTCTTGCAAAACAACCACCAGTACTTTATGGGACCTTAAAAGTAGGTTATCACAAAGCAGATGCAACTATATTGTATTTGGTTACTGAGATATTTGCAGATTTTATTACAAGCCAAACAGTGCAACTAAATAAAGGGGAAAGCACCTAATCCCTCAGAATGGACATAAAGTATTTCAAAGCCAAGAGGCTACCCTGGTAGAGATTTCGAATAGCAGAAGGATAATGATTTTCTAGACCATTTAAAATCTGGGCCACATAACTTCTCGCTGTTTTGGTGTCTGCATGTGTTCAGTGTTTTTTGCTCAGTTAAATTCTAACCTATTTCAACCTGCCTTTATTAGAACTGTAAAGTGCCCTCTCTCTGCTCCTTGACCTCTTACTATGGTAAGAGTAAAGGAACCAGATAAGCTTTATGAGTCGGAGTATGTGTTATTCCTGGGCAGGAGTACGTTAGTGACAATTTCCAGTGTGGGTGGGTTTTAGCTTCTGAAGGGTGACTATTTTCCAGTTTGACTTTCTATCAACATCAAAGACCCTATTGTCATATCTGCTCCCATTTACTGCTTCAGGCTTGTATCTATTATAAAACATGTTTTCAACCTTAAGATCTTTTACAGAGGTCTGGCTTCATATATTTAAGTTTATAGTTAATTAAACAAAGGCTTTTTGAGTACATACCTATGCTAGAGGCTTCAACATATGTCAGTGTATGGCATTAACCCTGAGTGTGTCCAGGAAGTGTGTAGCCTGTTACTGGGAGCTGGGTCTCATTTGCTCCCAGTAGTGTCCACCGGGTTAACACTCACTCCAGCTATAGTCTAGACTTGGTTCCATGTGATATTGGCTGTACCCAGTAACCAATCCTATTCCAATCTCAAATTCAAAGATTGGCTAACATGGAAGTTACTGAAAGCTCCAAAGACTCTGGTAAATGTTAGAAATATTGTAATACATATAGAGCCTCCCAATGCTTTTAAGAAAACAATAGTCATTTAGATAATTGGCTTCTGGTGCTTTTTTTTAGCAAAAAAAAAAAATCAATATTAATTCTTAGTCCTATTTGTGTGAGAGTTGCAAGTGATGAAAACTAACCATGTTTTAGAGCTAAATCTCTAGTTCCTTTAGATTTTCTCAACAAATATGATTGCACAATAAATGTGAGCATACATACATGACTGAAAAAGTAAAATACTATTAGGCATTGCAAAAATCTAAAGAAAAGTTGCTGGTTAGGTTGTGAGGAAATAAATAAATAAAAAGAGTAAAGCAAATAACCTGTTTATGCAAATTTCCAGTTCCCCTTCCAGTACTTCTGCTCCCCTGTATTGGTACCCACCGAGCCTAATTCTACTGGTTCTTATTCTCACTTATAGTGAAGGTGTTGGCTGATAAAGGATTAAAATGCTAGCTTTTGGAGAGCTGGTTCACCAGCTCACCACCGGCATGGGTAATTTCTATACCCCAAAGGAATAAATATGCACTATTCCCCAATTAATATTTACTCACGTCATCTCAGCTGACCCCAAGCCCAGTCAGCTGAGCTATCACCTTAAGAGCCTGTAAGATTATAGGCAACATAAAGATCTGCAGTAGTTACTAAATATATATGGAGTGCCTGCTACACACTGTGGGTACAGTGATAACCAAAGTCAGGTACAGTCCCTGCTCTCACGGTGCTTACAACTTGGTAGAGGAGACTGATGTTATTCAATGAATAACATACATAAATGTAAAATTCAGCATGGCAAGAGCTGTGAAGGAGAGATATGTAGTTAACAGCATGCATAACAGGAGGATGTGGCCTGGCCAGGAAAGGTAAGTGATTTAAAGAAATGGCAGGATTTAAATAGATAAAACTGGGGAGGTACACAGTACCTGGCACACAGTAGATGCCCAATTAAGATAAGTGGTGGGTAAATGGTGTCCTGCTCATGTACTGGATTCTCTGTGCAACCTTGATAGTAATTTTCTGGGAAACCTGGGTTTCTTTTGATTTCAAAAGCATATCATTCTGGGACAAGAACTAGAGGTGCCTTTTTGGCTTCTCTAGAGTCTCTTTCAAAAACTGTTTTCAGGGTCCGTTAGCACCTGCTCACTGGAAGTACTCCAGCTCTGTGTGAGATCATGTGATAGGAGAGACATGGCCTTTAGCTACACACCAACCACACAAGTAGCTGTGGTTTGCCTAGTTAAAAAAAAATTCTACTTTAGAAGCCCAGAAACTGCCAGGCTCTGGAGTTGTTGTGGCGCTGTCTGTCTCTGTGTCTGGCTGTTTGTTCCCATGTGTCCTGTGACTCGAGTTCTGTCTTGTCCCTTTGCCCTGTGGTTTACAGAGGTAAAATTCTCTCAAGGAAAAAGCAACAACCACCACACGACCATTATTAAAGTAGTGGAACTTAAGGTTTGTATGTAATTATATGTGGGATGTCAGAATATTTTGCTCCAAGAAATAAATCACAGCCCTAACTGGTTTGGCTCAGTAGATAGAGCGTCGGCCTGCGGTCTGAAGGGTCCCAGGTTCGATTCCGGTCAGGGGCATGTACCTTGGTTGCGGGCACATCCCCAGTGGGGGGTGTGCAGGAGGCAGCTGGTCAGTGTTTCTCTCTCATCGATGTTTCTGACTATCTGTCCCTCTCCCTTCCTCTCTGTAAAACATCAATAAAATATATTAAAAAAAGAAAGCATAATAATAGTCCTATTTAATAAAAGAGAAACATGGTAATTAGCGTACGACCGCTACCCTTCCCATTGGCTAATCAGGGCAATATGCAAATTAACTGCCAGCCAAGATGGCGGCCGGCAGTCAGGCAGCTTGAAACTAACATGAGGCTTGCTTGCTTCAGTGACGGAGGACTCCAATGTTCCCCGCCTGCCACTGCCAGCCTCTGAGCTGCAACTCTAAGCAACTATGTTACAAATATAGAAGCTAAACAAAACCCCAGAAACCTGTTTTAGTCCACCGAGCTTCAGCCAGCAGGATCGCAACATTGTTTCAAATACAGAAGGTAAACAAAGGCCAGAAACCTGCTTTCAGCAGCGGAGGCCTAAGAGCTGGAGCCAAGCCCCAAAGCTAAAGCTGGCCCAGAATAAATTTTAAAAAAAAGAAAAAAAGGAGCAGTTGGGAGCTTCAGTCACCTGCCAGCCTGAAAACAGCCCTCAGCCCCTCACCCAGACTGGCCAGGCACCCCAGTGGGGACCCCCACCCTGAAGGGTATGTGACCAGCTGCAAACAGCCATCAACCTCTCACCCAGGCTGGCCAGGCACCCCAGTGGGGACCCTCACCCTGATCCAGGACACCCTTCAGGGCAAATCAGCTGGCACCCACCTGTGCACCAGGTCTCTAGCCTATATAGTAAAAGGGTAATATGCCTCCCAGCACTGGGATCAGTGGTGCCGCGAGGCCTCCTGGCACCGAGATCAGTGTGACAGGGGGCAGCGCCCAAACCCCCTGATCGCCCTGCGGCTCTGTGTGTGACAGGGGGCGGGGACACAACCTCTCTATCGGCCCTGCTCTGTTCATGACAGGGGAAGGCGCCCCAACCCCCTGAGCAGCCCTGCTCTGTGCCTGATAGGGGGGAGCTCCCCAACCCCCTGATCGCCCTGCAGCTCTGTGCATGACAGGGGGCGGCGCCCCAACTCCCCAATTGGCCCTGCTCTGAGCCTGACCAGGGGCTGCACCTAGGGATTGGGCCTGCCCTCTGCCACCTGAGAGCAGGCCTAAACCAGCAGGTCGTTATCTCCCAAGGGGTCCCAGACTGCGAGAGGGCACAGGCCGGGCTGAGGGACCCCCCCCCCCCCCGAGTGCACAAATTTTTGTGCACCGGGCCTCTAGTAATAATAATAAATAGTAAAGGCGTTTATTACTGTTTAGTGAAAAGGCAGGAAGGCGTGGAAAGGAGGCAGGACACAAGTGTTATTTGGTGAAAGTCATTGGTAGATATGCCAAATGGGATCTGTTGTGGGAGAGCGCAGCTGCCTCATCAATGGACAAAGCTCATGCAAAGAGGCACAGGTTCTGAGATTTATGGGTTAAGAAGGGGAAGGAGATGGTTGTCCTCAACTATCTGGCCTCACTGTGTAATTCAGCCATCACTGCTCTGATGTTTAGCCCTCAGCACTCCCAGCTCTTTCTTTTTCACTGGGTCTCACAAAAGTATAAGACAGTTTTATGTCTGAATTCCTATGTCATGACATTGCCAAAGAACCCAAACTTTTTCTGCATAGTCATCTTTAATACCATGGCTTGGTTCTTAATCACTGTTTACATCAGGAGCAGAAAGAGGTCCTCCTAACGCTAATGGCACCCATATATTGAGTGTCTGATGTGTGCCAAGTATCAGGGTTCATCCATCATACTGTAATGCTCACATACCTTGAAGGAGGTATCATCTCCATTTTATAGATAAGGAAACTGAAGTGTAATGATATTAAATGGCTTAACACAATGCACTTACCCAGGGGTTTGTGTGAATATGTGGCTCTAAAGCCTGCATTCTTACTATTGTGTTAAAACAGTGTATGTGTGTGTGTGTGTGTGTGTGTGTGTGTGTTGGAGTTGGAGGTTTTTGTTTGTTTGCTGTGTTTGTGGTTTTGTGTGTGTGTGTGTGTGTGTTGGAGGTTTTTGTTTGTTTGTTGTGTTTGTGGTTTTGTGTGTGTGTGTCTTGGAAGTTTTTGTTTGTTGTGTGTGTGTGTGTGTGTGTGTGTGTGTGTCTTTTTCTTGGGGGGAGGGCATAGTCTAGTCATTGTGGATAAGAATTTGGAATAAATTACTTAGCTGCTCTTTCCAAATCTCAGACTAATTTCCACCAGTTTTAGCAACGACGTAGCCACAATAATATTCAAATGATGGGTTGAGGATAAATTTCCTTCTCCTTCTCCAAATGTGGCTGGAGTTAAGTAAAAATAAGTGTCATTGTTTTTCTGAACACATCATTTAAATATAAAGATATTTAAGGGTTTATGAGTGCCTGGCATGTTCAAGTGAAAGTCACCTGTGCTGAGTTCCTGCTGATGGAATATTCTAAACAGAGCCACCTATACCCACTTACCATGATTACCTTTGAGGCTTTAAAATCCAGAGTGTAGAACCACAACAGTAAAAACAGACACAAGGTGTGTAATATAGAAACACAAAATTGAGAGACTTTATAAAACTCATAATAAACTCAGATCCCAGTCAACCTGGAGGAAATCTATAGTAATGAAAGCATAATATGCTAATTAGACCGGATGTCCTTCCAGGCGACCTTCCAGACAAAGCTAGGGCTGCGAGGGAAGCCCGGGTCCCGGGTGTCTGCTAGCGGCCGGAGGGAAGGAAGGCCTACTCTTATAAGAATTGTGTGCATTGTGCCTCTAGTTATTACATAAACAAAAAGAGAAAATGCATTAAGACAGTGGTTCTCAACCTTCCTAATGCCGAGACCCTTTAATTCAGTTCCTCATGTTGTGGTGACCCCCAATTTCATTGTTACAAATTGAACACAATTAAAGCATAGTGATTAATCACAAAAACAATATGTAATTATATATGTGTTTTCCGATGGTCTTCGGCGACCCCTGTGAAAGGGTCGTTCGGCCCCCAAAGGGGTCGTGACCCACAGGTTGAGAACCGCTGCATTAAGAGAACTACCTTGTGGGAAAGCAAAGTGAAATCAGTTGAATTTGTCTGTCTGTGGTATGCTTGCATACGCAGAAATACATTCAAGCATAATTCTGAATTAGGTGATCTTGATCAGATCATCCTTAGAGTCAATCCATGGCAGCACATCCCTCTGTGCCTGTAGCCATGGGTAATACCGGCAAGAAGTGTGTCAGGGATGTCAAGTCAGCATGTGCTATCCCACAATTCCCTGCTGAGGGGCTCCTTGCGGCCCCAGGAAGGATAAAGCAGATCTGAAATTTGCGAGGGACTCCAGGCCTAAACCAACACTTAATTGGAAGTAATCTTAAAGCCTGGCTTATTTATTTGTGGGGAGGAGGGAGTTCCAAGTTTGACTCGAAGACATACACCAGTGTTGCTGTTTTAAAAAACACATTGTAATCCTCCTCCTCCACCCCTTGTTTATCCTGGATAACCTTTGCTTTGACAACCCAAAACCAATAACATAGGTTGTTGTTCTTTCTTAGGGTTTTCTTGGTGAAATATTTCCTATATATAATTTTTAATAAAAAATACCTCTGAGGTTAGAGTGATTTTTTTGCTTAATTATTTTGATGATTACAGCATCTCCACCAAATTTACAAGGTTTTTCATTAATTTTGATATTTTCTGGGAGGCCATGCTTTAAATTTGCAGTGTACATTCCATTCTTAACAGGTTGGATAGTGTAAAGATTGAATTTTAGAAACTGCTACTTATTAATTAATTTATTCATTCATTTTTGCCACTCTAACAAATTATGCTTTTCTATATTTTACTATTAGAAACACTACTTCTAATTAGATTGTTTTCATGACTATTACATTATCGATAAAATATACTGATTTAAAGTAAATATTTATTTTTTCTTCTGAATAGATTAAGGGTTGAGCAGCTGTAAATGAAACCTACAAAATACTGAAGAGAGTATTCTTCAGTTTTTTAAGCCAACATATTTACTGATCAAATGTATAAAAACACTAAAAAAATTATGGTTGTGTATATCTTTCACAGCAGGAATCAAGCTAGCATCTTCAGTGATTAGACTGAAAGGTTACCTCAATGATTAGTCCTAGGAATTTTGAGTACTTATAAGAACACTTTGCAGTCTGGGATTGCTGACGTGGAAATTATCTCTAAGAATATACTTAGCATTAATTTTAAGTACACCCTTATATAAACTCTTTGGGTCATAGCAGAAGATGAGGAAATAGAATATTTCTTAGAACTATACACTAGAGCAGAATAAGGACATTTCAGACAAAAGGGTATTAGATAAAGATAGAAAGGAGTTTCATTATAACTATTAGATTTTAAAACATAAAAAAGAAATAATTACCCTGTTTCCACAGTCCATGCTATGTCCCTCTCTAAGCCCTCCTTTGAGACAGTTGTCACTGCTTCTGACCTCCCCTTGTCATTGGATGTTTCAAATCACTTATTTATAAGAGCATAAACCATATTCTTTGCAGTTAATGACTATGCAAAAGTGGCTTATTTTTTGAATTTCTTGTGTCTCTGTATTTTTTTTCTCTCTGCTAGGTCTTCCAGATAGTAGTTGTTCCAAGAACCTGCTATAAATCAATCTTCTCATGTGTCAAGCCTTAGGAAGATAACCTTAGTATGCTGTTGATGGCCCTGCAGACAATCTGACCATAACACCTCTTTACTTTTATTAGAAAAGTATTTCAATATTTCTTCAAAGGGCAATAAAGTCTATAGAGCAACAAAAGTAGACTTTTAAAATTATACCTACTGATATAATGAATAATTTCAGATTGCATCCAACACTAAAAGCATGTATGAAAGAATGTGATACAAGGAGATATGTGGAAACCATGGTCATCTTATCACCTGTCGTAATAAAGCTTTCTTTGTTTTTGTTTGTTGTTTTTCTTTTTAAGAAAGTAAGAATGGAGGAGAGGTAGACACGAGTTTTTAAAAATGTTAGTAATAGGTTAAATAAGTACATTGTTGTATTTGAGTAAATCTTATTGAATAAGCCATGAAAAATTTTCTGGTAATTGAATAACAAATTGAGTAACCATAGTTGTATGTTCATTATGAAAATTCAAAAAAGAGACAAATACTTGTCTTGCACACTGTGGATACCATTTCTCACAACTTTAGGGCAAATGAAAGACAAAGCTTCAGAAAGAGTAAAGGTGTTTTTACTGGATAGTAATAGGTCTTTAAACTTTTTTATTTTTCAGAAAATATATTATGAGATCTAGAAGTGAAATATTATTTATGTACTATATATTCCTCTCCTGAAATAGGTTTTTCCTATTGGTCTGAGAAACCCTTTCAAGGTAGCTTAAACAAAGGGTAAATGTACCACAAGTTCACCACTCACCTACTGTTATATCCATGTCATTTTATGCCATTACAAATGAGAGCTGCAATCAACATCTTTGTACATATATCCTTATACTTGCTATGAAATAAATTCCCAGTACTGAGATTGCTGAGCTAAAAATATATGTATATTTTAATTTTAATAGAAGCTATCAAAATGTTTTCCAAAAACATGTTTTATTATGTCCTATTAAAGAATGTATAGAAATCACCTTTCCAAATACAATTTCTCTGCTTCATCACCAGTAGTAAGCATTAGTACTTTTAAGTTTTTACCTTTTCTGACAGAGTAAAATGAAATCTACTCTGGTAAAAACTACTACAACTAATAAGGGAATTTATCAAGGTTGCAGAATATAAGGTCCATATAAAAAATCAGTTCTATATCTTTACATTAGCAATAAACAAGTTGAAAACATATAGATAACAATAGCTTGAAAAGCATGAAACACTTAGGGGTAAGTTTACCAATATATATGGAAGACCTATATAATGAAAATTACAAAATAGTTCTCCTCAAATTGATCTATAGAGCCAATGGAATCTCAAACACACTATTTACTTGATAGTAGTGGCCATCTATACTAATAAAAGGATAATATGCTAATTAGACAGGACATCCTTCCGTATGTCCTTCCGGACAAAGCTATGGTGGCAGGGGCTGAGGCAGAGGCAGTTAGAGGCGATCAGGACAGCAGAGGAGCAGTTAGGGGGATTAGGCCGGCAGGGGAGAGCAGTTATGAGATTCAGGCTGGCAGGCAGAGGTGGTTAGGGGTGATCAGGCAGGCAGGGGTCCCAGATTGGAGAGGTACCTACCCCCCCACCCCCACCCCGGCTGTGCACAAAGTTCCTGCACTGGGCCTCTAGTATTTGAATAATTAAAAGTAATTTCTCGTGATCAGATTGTATCAGAATATTAAAACATAATGCCTAATTTGCCCTAGGAGTTAGTAGTCAAATATGAATACCAAACACTGTTTTATACAATGCAAACTAAATTATTCAAAATACCTAAACATTTCTCTTAAAAAAAAAATGGGGTAATTTTACATTCTTTGTTAGTCAGAAAGAGTTCCAATATATACCACTTGTCTTGTCATAATTATTAATAATGTTCTCTGTCACCCTCAAAACTACTTTGATTTGATGATAAAGTATATGGTCATCTTACCTAACAGGAGTAGTATTTTAATTTCACTACATTAAGCAAAAAAGTTGAATGAAATTTAATAATAACCTGTTTTTATGTTAAATTGCTATGTTCTCATGTAACATTTTAATTCCCTTGTAGTGTGTTTATACAGATTAGGGCAAAAGTAAGTTTATAGCTGTGGGTACATGAAACACGAAGTTAACTCTTATATGATTATTTATTAATTATTGCATTATTTTTCATACAAACTATAAACCTACTTTTGCCCTACCCTGTGTTTGTGTGTGTGTGTGTGTGTGTGTGTGTGTGTGTGTGGTGTATTTGTTATTTTCTTAGTGCTTTCCTTAGGGCTTATCATTAGCATGTAAAACCTTTTTTTTAAGTAACAATGATTTAAATTCAACAGTATACAAAAATTTCGTTTTAATATAGCTCTGATCCTTCCACCTCCATTGTGCTGTTATTGTCTTAGAAATTATATCTTTATAGATTATAAGTCCCTCAATGTAGTCACATGATTGTTGTTTATACAGCTGCATTTTAAATCAAATAGGAGAAAAAAAGAATTACAAAAATTGCACATATGCTGTCTTTTTATATTCACCTGTGTATTTTTCTTTGCTTTCTTTTCTTCATATGGATTAGAATTATTGTCTAGTGTTCTTTCATTTCAGCTGAAAAGCCGATCTTTAATATTTTTTATATTTTGTTCATTTTATAATGTCTTAATGTCTCATTTTTTTTGAAGAATAGTTTTGCTGGGTAAAGATTCTTGGTTGACAGTTTTCCTCTTTCCACACCTTGAATATGTTATTACAATGTCTCTGGCTTTCATGAATTCAAATGTTGTTACTGAGGATACCTTGTACATGTTGTCACTTTTATCTTGTGCTTTCAAAATTCTTTGTTTATCTTCAGATTTTGACAGCTCGATAATGATTTATCTAGGTCTTGATCTCTTTGCATTTATCCTACTTGTATTGAGCTTCTTGAATGTGAAGATGGTTTTTCATCAGATTTGGAAAGTTTTAAACAATTATTTCTTCAAATATTCCTTCTGCTATTTTCTCTGTCTCCTTTCCTTCTGGAACTTCCATTATTATATCTATCTTGGTATAATTAATGTTTTCCCACATATCTCTAATGCTCTGTTTATTTTTCTTCATTCTTTTTTCCTCTCTGTTCTTTAGGCTGGATAATCTCAATTGATTTCTTTTCAAGTCCACTATTTTTTTTTTATTCTGTTAGTTCAAA
Organism: Myotis daubentonii; assembly: GCF_963259705.1. NCBI lineage: Eukaryota > Metazoa > Chordata > Mammalia > Chiroptera > Vespertilionidae > Myotis > Myotis daubentonii. Next base: position 23,772,772 of record NC_081845.1, on the reverse strand, counting down.
TTTGATATCAAATCCTTCTAGTGAAATTTTCATTTCAGTTATTGCATTTTTCAACTCCAGAAGTTCTACTTGGTTCATTTTTCATAATTTCTACTTATTTATTGATATTCATTACTTGATGACACATCATTCTCATACTTCCCTTTAATTCTTTAACATGGTTTCCTTTAGTTCTATAAACAAATTCATAATATTTAAAGTCTGTCTAGGCAATTCAATGTTTGTGTTTCCTCAGGTATAGTTTTTATTGACTACTTTTATCCTGTAAGTCAGTCATACATTCCTGTTTTTTGTGTCTTGCAATTATTTATGTTGAAAATTGGACATTTCAAATAATATAATGGGGCAACTATGGAAATCTTTAAACCCAAGGTTTTGTTGTTGTTGCTACTTCTGTTTGTGTATTTAGACTGTTCGAACTCATTCTATGAAGTCTATTTATTTTGCTTTGTGTGGCTACTAAAGTCCCTGCTCAGTTAACTTAGTGGTGAGCAAGCAATTGGTCACAGATTTTCTTAAAATGCCTCAACTAGTAAATGTATTCCCTTTGCTGAAGGGTTCTGTGTGCATGTACACATATGTGTATATGGGTGTGGAGAGGCGTACTTTCAACTCTAAGGCAGAGAGCTTTTATTATGTAAAAAGGGATTACTTTTATACCATATCATGTACCTTCTGTATCTTAAATTAAAAAGCAATGTAAAAATCCCCCAAACATTTTTATATAACAAAACTCAATGCTACTTTTCTCTAGTCTATGCATTGCCTTTGTTTTCTAATTTAAAAAATGACTTTCTTACTGTGCTCACACATAAAGGACCATGTGGCAATGCTTACAAACGCCTTCTTTCTACAGAAAAATACTTGCTATTCACAGGAATAAATATGTTATGCTTACATTAGACTAGAATGTAATAATTGAGCAGGCAGAAGTCCTGAACAGATTGTCTATTTAAATATCATTATTAGTACAGTATAAAAAAAATCTCACAGGGAAACCATGCTTCCAACAATTCACTATTATACTGCAATATGCCCTCTGGCATATGGAGCGGCAATGTTTCAGAATGTTTTTAAATGTTCTGCTGCATTTGATGTCTTTTTGTGTATACCCCAAAGCATGATTAGACTTTAATGTTGTTTAGATTAATAAAAATTCTGAAGACACTAACTATGAAGAGCATCCGTAAAGGCTTATTTCATCTAATTTAAGTTTAAAAGGTTTTAGGGGAAACTCATGTTTAGAATTTGGTGGAACAGCTTCCATGTTTCTTTTGGAAATTTTTATACACCACTTTTTATAGTAAAACACATGCTTAATGCATAGAAGCTGCTGGCTTTTGCAGTTCCTTATGTATGAGACTAAGAGGGAGAATGGCTTCCCCCAAAATAAAACTTATTGTAAATATAAGCATGATATTAAATTAGCTTCAATATTTGTGTCTTTAGTTTCCCATAATTAGTAATGTCTAATTTAATTATTACATATTTTGACTGAATCAAAATTTCATACCAGGGATGTGTATTAGCCATGGGAACCTACAAAGATTTCTGAATCTCATCCAAGAGTTTATGCTTTAAAATTTATTTTGCTAATCAACCTATTTATTAAATAAATAAACTTTATTCTTCACAAATGTTGAACTTCATCTGTTCATTTGTTAATTCAAAAGGTATTTACTGAGCTCTAGCTGGCTTGGCTCAGTGGATAGAGTGGCAGCTGGTTACAGGTTCTGGGTAAGGGCACATACCTTGATTGCAGGCTCCTCCCCAGTCCAGGCCCTGGTCAGGGCTCCTGCAGGAGGCAACTAATTGATATGTCTCTCTCACATCGATGTTGCTCTCTGTCTTTCCCTCTCTCTTCCACTCTCCCTAAAAATCAATGGCAAAATATCCTCGGGTGAGAATTAACCACACACACACACACAAAGTATTTATTGAGCACTTTTCGTGGGCCTGTTAATGTGTAAGGTATTAGGGATATCATTGGGAGAGGAAAGGCAAGATGTTTTCTGCTTTTAATTTCTAAAAATAGGCATAATAAAATTGTTGGGTTTAATTATAAGGAAAAATTGTGAGTTTATAGCTGATGTATTTAATCATGTTTATGGAGTTGGAGGTCTTTTGAAGGTGAGGTTTAAGTTGAAACCTGAAGGAGGAATAGGAGTTGAACAGGTGATGGGAAGTGGAATGGGGGGATGAAGGAGGAAGTGGGGCAGAGTGCGTGAAATGGGGAGGGGGTCAAGAGAAAGAGGAGTGGAAAAGAATATTCCGGAAAGGGAATAGTTTCTATTCAATGACACTATTGTTTTCTCTAGACTGCAATCTCCTCACAGTTTTATATTATTTTTCATTTTTCAGTTTGTATCTCCAGCTTCTAAAGAAAGGCTTGTCATAAGTAGGTTTTCAACAAATGAATGAAAAATATGAGTGAATGTTTTCCCTTTTTCCAAAATATTGAGCCTCACTGATTTTCCTGGTGACCAAGATTCCAACTATTAGGCACTCATATCTTTAGGTTTTGGCATTTAGGTTTTAGGAAGCCCAATTTAAATCCAAAGATCCCCTCCCCCGAAAAAAAAAATAATACATTGAGTCATATTCAGTCAATAATAAAAAAAATTGAAACATTATTAGCATTTGAGGATTCTCTGCGGCACTAGAGGTTTAGGACTTCAAAGAAAAATCAGATGTCATATTTAACTTTAATTAAAACTTTCAAATATAAAATATCAATATTATTTGCTCACTCTTCTAATATGGAATTAGAAGACTTTGCAGCTATTTCATTTAACATTTTTTGGTTTCCATTTTAAATGGGTATAGGAATGGAAAGCTACTTATTAGTCTACATGTGAATTTTTTCTAACAAAATTCTTAAAAATCTAATTGATGAAATGTTATTCTATGAACATAATAATAAAAATAACATATGACCTCTTTCTCAGGTCTATATAATCTAATTTTTATCTAGACTAAACAAATAAGCACAAGCACAATAACCAACCAAACAAAACAACTCCTTTAGTTAAATTCCTAACTACTTAACTAGAGTAAGTAACAAAAAACGAAGGAAGGGAGGAAGGGAGGAAGGAAGGAAAGGAGGGAGGAAGGGAGGGGAGGAAGGGAGGGAGGAAGGGAGGATAACTTCTTTTTCTGTCACATAGTATCATAGTAAAATCAAGTCAAGGTCAAACAAATGTAAGAAAAGTCAGGTGAAGAACAATTAATTATACATTTACAAAGTAAGGATAGAGAGCCTAATGTACTATAATTTTTTAAAAAATTAAGTCCCTAGGAATAATAACTACCCTGATCAATATATTCTTTCTATATAATAAAAGCATAAAATGCAAATCAACCAAATGGCCAAACAGCAGGATGACCATCTGAACAACCATCCCAGACCACACTACGACACCCACTGGTGTCAGGCCAGCCAAGGTGGGTGCGATGCGATTAGTTGGGGGCCCAGCCATTGCCCCATGATCACCCCTCAGAGGGAGGCCCAGACCACTGGCTGGCGGGATGATCAATTGGGGGCTCCATGATGGTCCCAAAGAGGGAGGCCCAGGCCATCAACCCGTGGGCTGGGGTGGGTGGGTGGGACCTCCCTCTGTGAGAGAAGCCTGGGTCCCGGGTGCCCGAGGGAAGCTGGTGCCAGCAGCAGGGGGTAGAGTGGGTGGTGGTGGGGGGGGAGGAAGGCCTACTTTTGCATGATTTTTGTGCATCAGGCCTCTAGTCAAATAATAATACTCTTACTTTATTGTAGATGTGGTTTCTGAGGTAGGGAGAGGCTGGTTGAATTAATTAGGAAAGTGTGGTTTTGAGAGGCTAGACTTTGCAAACTTTTAAATATGTTCTTATCTTAGAATAGTTTAGCTTTCAGGGGAACAGTTTCTTATATAAAGTTGGACATAGTTAAGTTAAAGTGTCCTATTAAAGAATGTATAAAAAATAATCTTCACTTTCAGTTATAGATGATTGGACTTGGCCAATAGTTTTTACAGGTAAAATTATATTATAATATATTCACAAATAACTAAATAAAGATTCTGGAGCAAAAAAAAAAAAATAGAAGAAACTGGGAAATGTTGGGGAGATAGAATACATTTTCTATAAGTATAGTTAAGAGAAAGCCTTTCCTTCCCACTAATGTACAAAATTGACTACAATGTTTGAAGCAAGGAAGAGTTATATTCCCAATTTCAAACATGACATTTGAGAATGAGTCAGGACAATATGTATAACCTCAATTTTAAAATAATGATGAAGTCCAAAGTAAAATCCTTTCCTAAGTTTTACTAACTTCTCAGGCAAATTGACAGTTTGTCTCTTTGCACTCATGTAATAAAGTCTAAAAAAACTTATTAGATGATCTTTTGCCTGGGTGTTTAAAAAAATGTTTCTTCTTTTCATCTTGTGGCTAATGTTTTCCTATTATCAAGACTTTGCATGTTTTTAACACCCACCCAGCCCCATCACATTATTTTTTGGGGGTTTGAGGTCTGAGTGACAAGTACATTGATACAACTGAATCATCCTTCTGCAGGCACGTCTTTGTTATCAGATTGGTTTCCAAGTAGATTTACATTTTAAAAGTGCATCCGTTGAGCAAGATTAGTCTTTGCAAAATGTGACATTTATCCTAGCGATGGATGACAGAATTTTACACTTTAGACATGTGAACCAAACCAGATAGTAAGCTGACATGTTTTTAAGTAGTTCCTTTCTTTCTGGTTATCAGATTAAACCACCAAAATGAAGCTGAAAGGGTGTTATCATGAAAGTTAATTGGATTAGGGCCAATTTTCTACCCTCCTAAGATGCCAGGATTTTCCTACAACCAAGCCAAGTTAAGTCTTGCCTCAATATAATGGAGAATTCAGAAAAACTGACAACTGAGAGGTGAAGTAAAGAAGCAAACAGAAGTTGACGTTTTCTTGAATTTATCTGCTGAGCCTAAGAAGCATTCCAAAGAGGACCAATTGAAATACAAGAAAAGTACAAAGTTGCTTTCTGTTGTTTTAGGAAAGATGGCATTAAATATACTGTTAAAGTATATTCCCTAATCATCATGCTCCATAAACATATGTTACTAACAAAACAAAGATCTGAAGTGTTATTACTGGGAAAAATGCTAACAACTTAAATATTAAGAGTATTTTTTGAGGGATAGCTGGTGGACTTTTAAAAATCTAACAATTACATGATATCGCGTAGTGTGAACAACTCCAGACAGGTTTTATTAGCTTTTAAGGAAGTTGAGCCCTAGCTGGTTTTGCTCAGTGGATAGAGCATCAGCCTGCAGACCAGAGGGTTCTGGGTTCAATTCTGGTCAAGGGCACATACCTTGGTTGCAGGCTCCTTTTGGCCCAGGCCCTGGTCAGGGCGCGTGCAGGAGGCAACCAATCGATGTGTTTCTCTCAGATCGATGTTTCTCTCTGCCTTTCCCTCTCCCTTCCACTTCCTCTAAAAATCAATGGGAAAACATCCTTGTGTGAGGATTTAGACAAAGGAAGCTGAGTGAACTATGGTCTCCCTTAAACAGCAGAGGATTTAGGCAGGGAGAGTAAAATTATTCAAGTTGAAATTTGACCAGGATGTGAGGATATTAGCACACCTTGATCTTGACATACCGAGTAATCTTTAATAAATACAAATGTCTGAAGGGTTCAGATTTTATTTTCCAGAAAAGTACTTCCTTTTGTTTGATGGAGACATAACATTATAAAACAACAACAACAAAACATGTATAGAGTCTTTTGGAAAGTTCTCTCCCTTAACCTCACACAAAATCCTCACATATCTCTTTCCTTTCCTTCTCCCAAATTCTCACCTTCCTCCTCCTCCTCCCACACCACATATCTCATTGGCATATATTATGCAAAAATATATGGTCAAGGATTTAGCCCACATTCTGCCCCCCCCCCCCCTGCTAAATTGCTGTAATATCAAAGTCACTGGTTGCCCAACCTACCTTCAGCACTGGGCATGTCTTAACAGTCATTAATATGGCATCATATTGACTTTCCGATTTTCCTTCTTTCCCTCTGGTATTTTAAAGCAAGCAAAAAGTGAGACAATGTTGTTCCCACATTCAGAACATATTAGAATACATACATCTGTTTTAATGTATGTACAGGTAAGTGTAAGTAAGTGATAACCTGTTGACAGTTAATCTAAAAGAAGAGAAAACAATAAAAATTTAAGAGGCAAATAATATTGGAAATTATCAATTTTTAGAAGCCACAATTTGGCCAACAAGGTCAATAGGAAGAGCCAAATATAGACTGATATCTATCTATCTATCTATCTATCTATCTATCTATCTATCTATCTATCTATCATCTATCTATCTATCATCTATCTATCTATCTATCTATGCTGGCCTTTATATTGGCCTCTCTTCTTTTTCTCTGCGCTGAACTCTTTATATAGAGATGTTGCCTTTTGTCTGGCTCTTTCTGAAAAAGAACCGTTAGGGAGTGTACTGATGCTTAGGGAGGGAATATCCCAGTAGGTGATAAATGGGGAATTTACAAAGAATCTAGATCATTCTGAGCCAGGGTAGACTGAATTCTGGAGTCCTTAATGTCAAAGAAAATTTCCAGTATTTAGGGAAACTAAATACAGTATTTCATTTATCAGTATAAGCAATGACTAGAGAAAACTTTGTCAAGAAGAAATGCATGTCTTTTTCTCAAGAAGATTCTTTTAAAAAAATTTATCTTTATTGTTGGAAGTATTATAGATGTCCCCCTTTTGCTTCCTTTTAAGGAGCTACTTGGTTCAAGGGACTGTAATGTTATGAGTTCTGGTCTTGTCCAGGTTACTAATAGTGACAGTATGTTAGGGTTACTCACTTTACCCAAATTTGAAAGGACACATGAAATTATAAAGTAAACAAAGGAGAAGGAGATGTGCTAGAGGATAGTCCCATTATAATGTTTTTTATGTGATAGAATTATTGTTTTAATTGTCAGTAAAATAAAGATAGCTAACATTTATTTAGCACCTGCCATATTTTAGGCATTGCAACATTTGCTTTAAAAGCATTGTTTTGTTTTCAACACTCGATGAGGTAGTTTGGCATCTATTTAGTAAGTCAAATAGTTTATTCTAAAATGACTGACAAGTCTATAGATGAGACTTAATCGAAATCATTCATCTCAAACTTACTTTTACTGGTCTTTTATTTTTTATTTTTTTCTACTTTTAATATATTTAATTTTTGCACTTTGGTGCAAAAATTTTAACACTAAGGAAATGGCTGAAACTTAACTACATTATAAGAATTTTTGTGTCCCCAATTAGGAGGAGTCTCTAAAAAAATAAAAAATATTGCCTGGCTGTTGTGGCTCAGTGGTTGAGCATCTACCTATGAACCAGGAGGTCATAGTTAGATTCCCGGGCAGGACACATGCCCAGGCTGAGGATTGATCTCTAGGCAGGGGTGTGCAGGAGGCAGCTAATCAATAATTATTTCTCATCATTGATGTTTCTCTTTGTCTCCCTCTCCTTTCCTCTCTGAAATCAATACAAATATATTTTAAAAAATAAAATATATGTCAGAACTCATATTCTAATCATAAGCATTTTTATTAAAAAGTATTGTTTGGCTCATAATAATTATTACTAAGGTCTTTATTAAGCACAACATAATACAGGCTCCTGTAGCTGCCTTTCATATATTGGTATTTCATACAATTAATGTCACTGGTTTTGCTAGTGTTCAGTTTTTAACAAGCTACATTGTAGACACTTAAAAATGTATGGTAAATGAACGATTTATCTTTGCTGCAGTTTGAGTGTTGATCTTAGACAAGATTATCTTTGTAGTATTTATCTACATATATATTTATTTATTTGTCCATCATTTCAAATCCTTTACTTCACTGTGTGATGACCACTTCTTTTAAGACAATTCCAAGACTTTTTTCTTATATAAGTTCATTCTACAACATTCATTCCCTTAGTATTCTAACAAATTTTATTTTAAAACACTATTTTGTACTTATAGAGTTAATACATGTGTTTCCTTGCCTTAAGACAAGGGTGATGCTTTTAATTTTACCATGAAGCTTAAATGCACGTGAAAGATGCATGTTGAAATAGTGTTGAAGATGCCAACAAATAAAAATTTAAAGGAGGTTTTCAAGAAATCTGAACTCACCCAAATTATAAATTTACCTGTTATTCCATGATATTAGGTACATAATAGATTTAAAAATGTTTCTTGAAAAAACTATACAAATGTGAGGGGAAACAGGCAAATTTACCATGAAATTAATAAGAGTAAGCATTAGGGTTCCTAACGTCCATGGGCTCCGCTCTGGGCTTTGGGAGAGGCCCTATTAGTTCATTCACATATTCATAAGTTATTGTAAAATTTCAAAACTGAAATATTTAACCTAATTGGTTAAGACCTTTGTCTCTCTTCACTTTGACTTTCCCTACAACAAAGAGACTTTTAAAAAATCACCCAGCTTCCCCCCCCCCCACTTAATTCCTTTGCCTTTTCCATCTAGCCCCCTACTCCCCTTCACCTCTGACAGCTGTCAGTCTATTCTTTGTATCTATGAGTTTGTTTCCATTTTTTTGTTAGTTTATTTTGTTAAGTAGATTCCACATGTAAGTGAAATCATATAGTACTTGTCTTTGACTGGCTTATTTCAGGTGGCATAATATACTCTCCAGGTCTATCCAGGCTGTTGCAAAAGGTAAGATTTCCTTCTTTTTTTATTGCTGAGTAGTATCCGATTATGTAAATCTACCACTGCTTTTTTATCCACTCATCTACTGATGGGCACGTGGGCTGCTTCCAAAGCTTGGCTATTATAAATAACACTGTAATGAACATAGGGGTGCACATAGTCTTTCAAATTAACCTTGTGGGTTTCTTCAGATATATTTCCAGAAGTGGGATCACTGGGTCATTAGGCAGTTCTATTTTTAATTTTTTTGGAGAAGTAAAGGGCAGGAAGAGCATGGCTGGACTTGAAGCCCTGAAAGTAGGAGTTATGCCATAGAGTAACTCAGGTAGGGTGGTGGAGTGGTGGAAGGTAAGATGGGAAATCAGGCAGGAGTGAAATCATAATGGCCTCCTATGCCTTTCTAAGGGTTTGGACTTACTTCATTCGTAATGTGGCTCCATTGAAAGATTTTAAACTGCAACAACATGGATCTTATAAAGAACTCCTGAACCATATTTATTTTATTATTATATTTCATAATAAAGTGCTTGACAGCCGAATAGCCCTGGATTGGTGGTTAAAAGGATCTCCTGTGGAGGAAGATGGTTTTGCCCAGGCATTATTGCTTTGCTGGTATTTCCCAAGTAGTAGTCATATCTAAATATAAAACTCTCGACTTCTACTTTTTTTCTTCTCAAGAATCTTTCTGTTTTATGAAGTTCATGACCTTACCAGTGCCTTTCCAAGTTTTTGATATGCTCTGCATTCAGCTCTATAATGCTACACAGAAATTAAAAACCACCCCCTGAATCTTCTTTGAAGATCCGGTTTCAGCTTCCCTGAACACCTCCTTGTTCGTTTAGTTATGCTGTCATTGCTTCTGCCAAGCCTGGAGTCCTGGACAGCCCCAGCCCCTTGGGGCAAAGCTTTGTCTTGATAAAGGGCCTGTCCACTGGCTCTTGCCAGTTTTCACTCAGCTGAACTTCTGCCTTAAATAAAATAAAAATAAAGAAAGAAGAGGGGGAAAAATGAATAATATGTGAAGGAAGTCAAGGGAAATTCCATAGAGGAGGGTAAGAATATCATTAGGCCAGACAGAGAGTTATAGAACTAATTTAAGTTATAGAACTTAATTTACATATGAGTTCTTGCGAGATATATGTGCTGCAAACTTGCCTTCATAACTTCTTAATGTTGTCTTTTGATGAATAGAAGTTCCTAATATTTTATTGAGATATAACTGACATATGACACTGTTAGTTTTAGGTGTACAACATAAGGATTTGATATTTGTATGTATTGCAAAATGACCACCACAAAGTTACTGAAATATCCCTTATCTTCTAGCAGTTTTGCCACCACCACCATCTTCTACTCACTTTCCCATAATTTATTACCCATGCCCAAGCCCCACTGTCTCATCAATTCTTCATAAATTGACTGTTGCTTTGAACCAGAGGTATAAGAGCTTTCGGCTATGGTCACTTCTTCAGGTCTTCATTATGTTGTGAAGACTCCCATATACCAGTAAAACTTTAAACATGTACTATTTTTTCCTGTTCACTTATCTTATATCAGTTTATTTCTTAGACCCAGTCAGAGGCCTAAAGCAGGTAGAGAATTTTCCTTCCTTTATAGACCTGTTATATACCAGCTAGTGTTTTTACATCCATCATTTCATTTACTGTTCACAAAATAGAAGACATATCTTCTTATATCCATTTTACAGATGAAAAAATTGAGCCCAAAGACATTAGCGTACATAAAGTGGCAGAAGAGGTACTGAAATCCAGGTTTGTGTGACTCCATAGCCATGGCACTTTCCATCAAACCACAATATAAAACTTATAAGAACATCTCAAGAGCTCTGGGGGCACACAGTCAGCTTTTTCACTAGATTATCAGAAACCAAATTTGGAAATCAGTGAAGGCCTTGCTACTAAAGCCTTATTTTGCTTGAGATGTAATCAAGGCTCTCAAATACTTAGAATTTTAAGGGAGTGCACTATTGATGAATCAGAGGCAAATTGTATAGTACCCCTAAGGCAGAAGTATTATGTTTTCTTTTTCTTTATTGCTCCTGTAGTTTTGTTTGTGTAGTCAATTTATATAACTCATCTACTTCATACCTCAGTGAGTTACACTAAAGTTTGTAATTAACAATTAGAATGGGCTGGACGTTGCCATTTGTGTTTTATTTCATTAAATCCTCACCCAAGGAAATTTTTTCTGATTGATTTTTAGAGAGTGGAAGGGAGGGAGGGGAGAGAGAGAGAGAGAGAGAGAGAGAGAGAGAGATCGACCTGAGAGAGACACATCTATTGATTGCCTCCCACATGTGCCCCAACATGGGCCTGTGATCTAACCTGAAACTGAGGTAAGTACCTTTGATTGGGAATCAAACACTCAACCCTTCTGTCTGTGGCCAATGCTCTAACCACGTAGTTAAACCAGCCTGGGTGCTATTTGTATTTTAATACCATCTGAAAATTTAAAGCACCTCCTAAAGATTTGTGTGAACTCACATAGATAAATTTATTATTCACAACTTTATGAGTTATGTACTATTACTACCCCATCTATATATATAAAACCCTAATATTCAAATAGACCGAACGGCGGAACAACCAAACAACCGGTCACTATAACGTGTGCTGACCACCAGGGGGCATGCATGGAACATGGCAGGCATCGGCTGCGGCGGGATGGTGGAGCAGGTGAGTGGGGGCACCAGAACAAGGTGGGGTGCTGGTCACTGTCATCAGGGCAAGCTTCTGGTGGTTACTGAAAATTCTTTGCTCCTGCACACCGCGGTTCCTCCAGGCACTCGCACCTGCTGCTAGCACCTGGCACCTGCCCCTCAGTGCTGTTAGTGGATGCAAGCGGCGGCTGCTGGGACAATTGGGGCCGGCAGCCAGGCCCGCTCACACTGCAGCCTGTGCCAGAGCTGCCGCTCGCACCCACTGCCGGTGCCCGAAGCCAGCCTCGATCGCTGGTGCCGTCAGTGGGTGCAAGTGGTGGCTACCAGCCCTAATCGCCCCTCAGGTCTTCTCCACCTCCCCTGCTCCTGAGTAGTGATTGGGGCAGCAGCCGCCACTTGCACCTGCTGCTGACACAGGCCTCATCGCTCTGCACCATCAGCGGGTGTGAGCAGGACCAGTGCCCTCAGCACGTGGGAGCTGTGGTGGGAGTGGGGCTTCTGGCAGGGGGCCAGGGGCCGTGGTGGGAGAGGCCAGGCAGGGGCACGGAGGATGGGCCGAGACCCGCCCCTGTGCCCACTGCACCCTCACGGGCCACAGTTCCTGTCAAGGTGCACGAATTTGTGCACTGGGCCCTAGTTTTACTTATAAAGAAACAGACTGTAAGATAAAAATTATCTAAAAGTGTAAAATAACAAAGAAAACACTTAAACCATATAAAATTAGCAACTATTTTTGTGTAAAATTTTGTCTTAGAGCTACATTAAACCACAATGATAGTTCAGAACAAACATTTGGTAGTCAGACACATTCAAATGCATGTATAAATTACACTTCAAGTCACTTATGAATATGAATTGAATTTTTATTCTTATTTCTTTCTATTATGGATGATAAAAAGCTGACTAAGCTTTTATTTCAAAAATTGGAGACTTATCTTTTATGTCTTTAAAGTATCACCATTTCAAAAACTCAAGCTAAAACTGAAGTGTAGTTTGTTCAGTAAGATAATGAGATTGTCTTTTACATAGCATCATTCACTTTGCATTCTAAGAAATGAGCACATTTAATTATAGGTTATAGAGTTATTCATCAACAACATGCAGCATTACCACAAGTGGCCCTAGATGTGTTATGTCTAAAAAGCTATACTTAATACTCTTAGCATGCTACACAGGGTTGTTTGTTAATGAGTGCTCAGAGGATCATGGAGATAATCCTTTATATGGCCAGATAATTGTTTACTAGAGGTATTCATGCAAGACTCATACACACGAAACCACGTATTACATGAAAGCCTGGTGACTTATTGTAGTCAGATTATCAATTTAAAAAGAGCATTTCCACTCCCTCTAAAGCTTGGGTTAATTCTTAAAAGTATATACACAAGTTTGTTAGTGCTTATTATGGGCCTAAGTAGTTCTCAAAGATGAGAGCTGTATAAGACAGAGTGCTGGCACTCACTCAGCTTTTTCACTAGTTTATCAGAAACCAAATCTGGAAGACAATCTGGAACACGGGTGTAGATCTCGGATACCTTCTAGTAACTGTTGGTCCAAATCAACAAACTGTGAGTAGTGGAATCCCGCCTCTTTGGAACTCCTGTCAGTCAACCTACCTGTAGGCGGGGCCACGCCCCAAAGGCCCCGCCCACCTGCGCGAATGCGCATGCGCTCCCGGTGAGGCGGTGACCCTGAGAGGTTGCCGTCGCGCGCTGTGCGCAGTCAGGACGTCCGGCGTGCGCAGGCGCTCGGCGCAGAGGCCTGCCGGAAGCCAAAATGGCGTCTAGGTGTTCTCCCCGCCGCAGATGGCGCCTGGTCAGTGTCTGAGCGGGTGTTTTGTAAGACGCTGTGGCGAACGCCCTCTTCGCCGCCATGGCCCGGCATCGGAATGTTCGAGGCTATAACTACGATGAAGGTAGGTAGCAAGCTTATGCCGCGATGTCACAGTCCCCGTGTCCGCCGGCATCCCAGCTTACTGGCATCCACTTGGGTCTGTTTATTCCTCGACAGTGGTGCCAGCCTGGAATTCCGAGGAGGCTCCGTTGGAGAAGATCATAGGCCGTCTGCGTGCCAGAGAATGGCCTGGTTTTATGTCGTGATTCCTGCCCGTGGGGTTGAGCTTCTTCAGGGCAGGGGAGGTGCAGTGCCGCGTCGGACGGGAAGGACTGCGGGCAGGTCGGCCGGCGGTGTTGACACGCGCGAGCGCCGCCGCCTCTCCCTCGCCGGGTGTCCTCCCAGCTCCTTTCCCGACCCCCAGCCCCTTTCACAGATGCCCAGGAGTCAGTCAGAGAAAGATAAATACCACATGCTCTCACTCATTTGTGGATTATAATAAACAACGTAAACCGATGAACAAAAACAGATGTAGAGACAGAGAAGCATCGATCAGATGCTCAAAACTCGGAGGGAAGGTAGGGGAGGGTGGGGTGAGGGGGAGAGACCAACCACAGGACTTGTATGCATGCAGATAAGCATAAGCGATGGATTGGACAACAGGGGGTGAGGGCGAGGGTGAGGGTGAGGGCAGGATTGGGGGGATGAGGGGACATTGGGGGGGATAAGGACACATTTGTAATATCTTAATCAATAAAGGGAAAATAAATTTTTAAGAAAGGCAGAAAAAAAATGCCCGGGAAACCTTGCTTATTTGTAACACACGGATTGACTGACTTCATGCTTACATTCAACTGTTTTGTTTTAACGGTGCTAACTTTTACATGGTAAATCTTTTTGTGTTTTCATACATATTTAGTGCAGAATCTGGCTTGAGCTAACTGATTATTTTCTACGAGTTTCAAATTAAATTGGAAACTTAGGGGATGGTAGAAAAGATACCTATTAAAAAGACCCAAAGAATAAGTCGATTCGATGATGTTAGGTGTATACTTAATTCTTGGTTGAAAATTCCCCATGTAAATGCATTTGGGAATGGGGGGAAAAAAATTAATAGAAGAAAGAAGGCTTCTAAAAGGATTTAGGGACTTAAAAAAATGAAATAAAATGTATATGAATGTTCTCCAGGAGTTTAAAAAAAGTCGGAATTCGTTGAGGATGAGCACAGCATCTCTAGGCAGTGGATAATTATGGGCCACGCCAAGCATAATACAAACAAATTAGAGACAAGTTTGACCGAGTGCAGAAGAGGCACGGAGACCCGTTGCTGTGTAGAGTGCAGAGCATGTAGTATGTGCTTGCTATGCTGGTGGCTGCTCATTGTCGGCACGCCCGGTAGGTTATTGTAGAGCATCAGTCTGCCCTCCCTGTCCCGGGGGCTGTCGAAGGCTCTGAGCCGCACTGGGGGCTGCAGCTCAGCCAGCCTGGCACATATATGCCAGTGTGTGCGAGGTTCCTGGTGTTCCCCTCGGCATGGAGGCCGCCGTAAGCATTGCCGTGGAAATAAGTATGGCACGTTGACCACAGTTACCTAGACAGGACTTGAGCCTGGGAGGTATTTTTGCAGATATGCTGTAAAAGACACGGATAGCCCTCATTACTTTGATGAAGTAATTTCTTTAATAATTTTTTTCTTTAATAAGTTTTACTTCCTCGGGCAGCTTTCACTGTTTATTCTTCTCCGAGTGAATGCTTAGTGGACTGTTGTAAGCTTTGGGGACCGATAGTAAAATGTTTGAGGGAGTCTAAAGGGGGAGATACGCAAGTCACAGAGGGTTCAAGTGAGTATGAGATGCTGCAAAAATTAAGTTCCAAGGAAGCTGTGTAAGTAAGAGCGCCTAGTTCAGAGTGTGTCGGAGGAGTGGAGTGTGATTTCCATGTGAAGGAAAGCTTCCCGAGAAGTGCTTGGCCTGAGGGAGGGAGTGCCAAACTCCTGGCTCGGTTGTCAGGTTTCTTTGGAACAATTGATGACATCATAACCAAGCTATTCCTATAGAATAGGAGGTTCACCCTTTTCCTTACAAAGTTCTACTCATTTTAAGGGTCCAGTATATTTCTTTTCTTCCCAGTTAAGCTTTCCTTTGTACTCTCAGAATAATAATTCTCAAAACGAATATAACTTCATGAGAGAGAGTTTATGCTCCAAAACCTATTGGTTCCCCTATTTAACTCTCGCTTTGTTCTTCTCTGTAATTTGGATAGCACATTACATGACTGCCTTAGCTATTAATTTAAAAGTGCCAGGAAGACAAAGTCCATATTTGATATTTACTCCAGTAGCCGCCACATTGCTTACATGAAGTAAATACTCCCAAAATTTTGTTGAGGAAAAGAACCGCTTTACAAAAATACCAGGAATGAATTCTCTTTGTCTTTCTATATTGTGGTACTTTTAGGGCCAATTTCAGTATTGAAAAACAATGAAAAAGATTCTTATTGTTTTTATATCTAAAAATATTTTTTGTGAATGGCTCTTCATTTATTTGCTAATAAGTTATTAACTCAGAATTGTGATCTAATTTATTGAATTACACATGTTAATCCAATAGTAGATTTATTTACTTTTTCTTTGCCATAAACAATTGGTCTTAGTCTCAGAATAAGAGTTCCTGCTTCATGAATACCCTCAGAAACTAGCTAACTATCCTTTGGAACTGGTTTAAGTATTATATTCCTGGGATCTTTCTCTAGCCACCCCACTCCCAATTCAAGTCAAACACTTGCCATATGTGTTTTGTAATTGCCCATTTTTTTGTCTTCTCTGTTTGATTTCAGGTTTGTGAAGATCTTGGGAATGTGCCTATTACTCACTCTTGTACCCCAAATGTCTCTAATAGTCCCTGACATAGTGTTAGTATTTGTTGAATGAATAAAATGCTTTGTGCAAACATATTTATATTCTTTGTGGGTTTTTAGTTTTAAAATGCTTGGTTCATTTATAATAAAACACGTTTAAATTTAGTACCAAACATGTGCCAGGTAGTTGGTTAGACAGAGTCGTGCCCTGAAGAAGCTTATAATCTCGTGGAGTGAAACGGGTAAAGTGCTTTGAAGACTTTCAATTGGAGGAGTGTGCTAGGGAGTAAAAATGACGGGGTGGGTGGGGGGTGGGGGGGGGTTGGGGGCTTGCTGCTTTTTACCCAGAGTGGTCAGGGAGGACATATGCAATTAGGTGACATTTGAATGGGAACCTTAACCTAGAGGAAGAAACAGCCTTAGGAAAATTTGGTTAAAAAACATGTTCTAGTGAGTCAGTAGAAAAAAGGCCAGTAAGCCCAGCAGAGTGATTTTGAGGGAGTTTAGGATAAGCTGGTTTTCATAGATTATCTCGTTCTACATGAAGAAAAATTGCTTTCTTGGTCTGATTGTATACCGTGTGCTTTGGGGACTGATAGTAAAATTAAAATTAGTTTAGGACAAGCACAACATCTCTATGCAGTGGACAATTATGGGCCACGCATAAAGTTGTATGAAAAATAAATGCTTTGTTTTTAGAGAGCATTTGGTAAAAAAAAATGGGTGGTTTTCATTTTGGATATTTGTCAACTCTGGAAAGAATTTAAGTATGTGGTCTGTGGGATTATTACTTTTTGATCACATGAGGTGAAAAATTGGACCCAATTATCTTAAATACTGAAGAACCATGTTTCTATCTATAATAATAAAAGCATAATGTGCTAATTAGACCGGGTGTCATTTAGGACATCCTTCCGGACGAAGTGGGGGCCAGAGGGAAGCCCTGGTCCCGGGTGCCTGAGGGAAGCCGGTGCCAGCAGCCGGGGGAAGGAAGGCCTACTCTTGCACGAATTTTGTGCAGTGGGCCTCTAGTAAGTGTATAAATACAGAAAGTCAGTAAATACCTATTTTGTAGGTAAAAATTTTAGGAAAAGTGGACAATCCAAGTTCCTTTAATTTTGATGAACAATTTAATTTCTTTTGGAAAGAATCCAGATGCTTTCTTGTTAATAACTAAGAATATATTAAGAACTTGTAATGAATTTATCTCTTGTGTTTTTATTTTAGATTTTGAAGATGATGATCTCTATGGCCAGTCTGTAGAAGATGATTACTGTATTTCTCCATCAACAGGTGAATTTTAAAAATAATTTGATTTCATTATTTAAAAATGTTACGTCAGTATTAGTGTTATTCTATGACTAGAGTGACTCCATAAGTCTAATATTAAGTAATATTTTAAAAAGTAATTATATGTTAACTTTTAACGGAGAAAAAATAATTTCTTTACCTGTAAATAGAATTTAAAGTTTTGATTTCATCATTTGGCTTTAATCAATTGGAAGAAAACTCTGAAAACTGGCTTTTCCAATGTTCTTTGCAACATGCAGTTAAACTAAATTGTATTAAAATGGTAATCTTATCTAAAACTAAAACTTGTGAAGGCAGACAGCAGTTTGTTATATATTCTCAGGAATCCTTTGAATATTAGAAACATTGATGTGTTAGCAGAGAATTCCTCTGTATAGTATTTTAGTTTATCTACTGTTAATTTGGTAAATAAATCAGATAAATGTAGTTCCAACTTCTGATGGAACCATAGATTGATTTA
This sequence comes from Myotis daubentonii, assembly GCF_963259705.1. Taxonomy (NCBI): domain Eukaryota; kingdom Metazoa; phylum Chordata; class Mammalia; order Chiroptera; family Vespertilionidae; genus Myotis; species Myotis daubentonii. The sequence goes on along the minus strand of NC_081845.1, from coordinate 23,754,915 downwards.
GAGTTCACATTCCACATCAGAGCTTCATCTTCTGTCTCATCTGCCAAAAGTTTTCTTTTTTGCCACTGTACAAAGAAAACATTCATGTGTTCCTTTCAGCAAAGACTGAGTCTTTAATCCAGATTCTCTTCTCACTAATTTCTCAAATAATACATCTGTCTTTAAATTCCTTTTTTTAAAATATATTTTTATTGATTTAAGAGAAGAGGGGAGGAGAGAGAGAGAGAAACATCAGTGACGAGAAAGACTCATTGATCGGCTGCCTCCTGCAAACTACCTACTGGGGATGGAGCCAGCAACCTGGGCATGTGCCCTTGACCAGAATCAAACCCGGGACTCTTCAGTCCTCAGGCCGATGCTCTATCCACCGAGCCAAACGAGGTAGGGCTGTCTTCAAATTTCATTCTACTCTGCAAATAGTTAAAATGTCCTGCTAATTTTACTCTACCATAAAGGGGGTGTAATTAAATATAGTTAGGTACAGCATAAGTATAATTCATAAAATTCATTTTCCACAATTTTAAAGATTTAATGTGATTAAAACTTTTATCCGTCTGCCTTTTCTTTAATACTATGGTTTGCTGAGCTGTCCTATAAACCCTTTACTTTCCTGAAAACCTGACCTGTCCTGTAAACCTGTACCACTTCATTCATTCATTCATAAATTGAATTTATTGGGTTACATTGATAAAATTATGTAGGTTTAAGGTGTACACCTTAATTCTATAATACATCATCTATAGTGTGTTCACCACTCAAAGACCTGTCTCTTTTTTTTTTTTAATGTGTGCAATGAACTCTGACGCTCTAGCCATTGAGCCAAACCAGCTAGGGTGAAAAGTATCCTTCTAATACTAATCACTTTCCATTAAAAAATCCCTTGGAAAATATACCATTAAAAAATAAAAGTTTCTGATATGATATTGCTATTTTATACAGTCAGGTACTGCTTAACAACAGGGATACATTCTAAGAAATGCTCCTTAGGAGATTTCATCATATGGGAACATCAGAATGTACTTATATATACACTAGAGGCCCGGTGCACAACAATTTGTGCACTCGGGGGGGGGGGGGGGAGGGGGTCCCTCAGCCCGGCCTGTGCCCTCTCGCAGTCTGGGACCCCTTGGGAGATAACGACCTGCTGTCTTAGGCCTGCTCCCGGGTGGCAGAGGGCAGGCCCAATCCTTAGGCGCAGCCCCTAGTCGGGCTCAGAGCAGGGCCGATTGGGGAGATGGGGCGCTGCCCCGTCATGCACAGAGCAGGGCAGATTGGGAGGTTGTGATGCCACCCTCAGTCACGCTCAGGGTAGGGCCAATTGGGGGGTTGGGGCACCGTCCCCTGTCACACTCAAGGCAGGGTCGATGGGGAGGTTGCGGCGCCACCCCCTGTCACACACAGAGCAGGGCCAATCAGGGGTTTGGGGCGCTGCCCCCGTCACACACAGAGCAGGGCCGATGGGGAAGTTATGGCTCTACCCTATCACACACAGAGCAGGGCCCATGGGGGGGTGGTTGGGGAGCTCCCCCCTATCAGGCACAGAGCAGGGCTGCTCAGGGGGTTGGGGCCCCGCCCCCTGTCACACACAGAGCCGCAGGGCGATCAGGGGGTTTGGGTGCTGCCCCCTGTCACGCTGATCCCGGTGCCGGGAGGCATATTACCCTTTTACTATATAGGGTAGAGGCCTGGTGCATGGGTGGGGGCCGGCTGGTTTGCCCTGAAGGGTGTCCTGGATCAGGGTGGGGGTCCCCACTGGGGTGCCTGACCAGCCTGGGTGAGGGGATGATGGCTGTTTGCAGCTGGTCACACACCCTTCAGGGTAGGGGTCCCCACTGGGGTGCCTGGCCAGTCTGGGTGAGGGGCTGAGGGCTGTTTTCAGGCTGGGAGTGACTGAAGTTCCAACCGCTCCTTTTTTCTTTTTTTTTTTTTTTTTATTCTGGGCCAGCTTTACCTTGAGGCTTGGCTCCAGCTCTTAGGCCTCCGGCTGAAAGTAGGTTTCTGGCCTTTGCTTACAACGTTGCGAATCTGCTGGCTGAAGGCTGGCGGTATTTGTTACAATGTTTCTTAAACTGCCCGCTCAGAGGCCTGCAGCCGCAGGCGGGGAACGTTGGTTTCCTCCAAGGATCCTCCGTCACTGAGGCAAGCAAGCCTCATATTAGTTTCAAGCTGCCTGGCTGCCGGCCGCCATCTTGGCTGACAGTTAATTTGCATATCTCACTGATTAGCCAATGAAAAGGGTAGCGGTCGTATGCCAATTACCATGTTTTTTATTAGTGTAGATTAAACTAAATGATACTGCCTGCTACACACCTAAGCTATATGGTATACCAATGACGTATTCGTGGTCTGTCATTGACTGAAACGTTGTTATATGGTGCATGACTATATTTTGAAAGTTAAAAAAACCTAAATCCACATGCTTTAGTTAAAAATACCAGTTTACTGGTAGTTAAAAATACAGAAGAAACTCAAAACCAATTATCTCTTACTTTGATGGAAAGAGACATGACCTCCTAGTTGGTTTGGCTCAGTGGATAGAGCATCTGCCACCGAAGGGTTCCGGGTTCGATTCCAGTCAAGGGCACATGCCTGGTTGCGGGCTCGATCCCCAGTGTGAAGTGTGCAGGAGGCATCAATGATTCACTCTATCATTGATGTTTCTATCTCTCTCTCCCTCTCCCTTCTATCTGAAGTAAATAAAAATATCTATAATAATAAAAGCGTAATATGCTAATTAGACCGGACAACCTTCCGGATGAAGCCGAGGCAGAGGCAGCCGCCACAGCAGGCAGGGGCTGAGGCAGAGGCAGCCGCTGAAGTGGTGGGGGCTGAGCCCCTTCATGAATTTCGTGCATCGGGCCTCTAGTATCTATATAATCCCATCTAATAGAAGAGAAACATGGTAATTAGCCGTAACTTCGCTACCTTTCCCATTGGCTAATCAGGGAGATATGCAAATTAACTGCCAGCCAAGATGGCGGTTAACCGCCAACAAAGATGGCGGTTAATTTGCATACATAGCCGCAATGCTGGGAGGCGAAAGGGATCGGAAACCTAGGCGGCAGGCAAGAGGTGGGGGGCGGGCAAAGGCGGCCGGTGATCAGTGATTGCATTGTGGATTGGAGGCAGAGAGAGCCGCTGGCGAGGCCAGCTGGCACATCCGGACTCCGGGGGCCGGGGGTGCTGGCTGGCCTGCTACCCCGTGATCGCCATGGCGATCGTGGGCAGAGAGGGGTTTGCATTTAAAACTAAGTGGGGTGGTCCAGAACTGCGTGGCACTGACAACCAGGGCAGTCTCTGCATCAGTGGCACATCTGCGGCTCGAAGTGTGGGGGGTGAGGACCATGCAAGCCAGAGGCTTTGGCTGCAATGGTCAGATAATTTCAGCTCCCGGGGCCGTGGGTGCCGGCTGGCCTGCTACCCCGTGATCGCCATGGCAATCGGAGGCAGAGAGAGCCCCGGTGCCGGCTGGCCTGCTTCCCCATGATCGCCATGGCGATCGGGGGCAGAGAGAGCCCCGGCGCCGGCCAGCTGGCACCCCTGGACCCCTCGGGGCCGTGGGTGCCGTCTGGCCTGCTACCCCGTGATCGCCATGGAAAAAAGACCTTCAAGGCCTGTCCAAGGCAGGTTTGCATTTAAAACTAAGTGGGGTGGTCCGGAACTGCGCGGCACTGACAACCAGGGCAGTCTCTGCGTCAGTGGCACATCTGCGGCTCGAAGTGTGGGGGGTAAGGGCCATGCAAGCCAGAGGCTTTGGCTGCAATGGTAAGATAATTTCAGTTCCAAGGCAGGCGCAATCAGGGAAGCCATGGGAACCTTCACAAAAAAAGAGAAGGCTGAAGAGGAAGGATACTTTCCAGAGCGGATTAAAGAACAGCTGGCAGCCTTGAAGAAACAACATGAAGAAGAGATCACTCATCATAAAAAGGAGATCGAGCGTCTGCAGAAAGAAATTGAGCAGCACAAGCAGAACATCAAGAACCTGAAAGATCATGAAACTGTGGCAGTGTCAGGGTGAGGGGACAGCCATATTTGTCAGTGCGCCTGAGCTGTCAACAACAAAAAGTGTGCGGGAGCTGGGCAGGCGCACAGACAGGCACACAGACCCCAGGCCCACCTCGCCACCGCCTGGCCTCACCGCCACCGCTGCAGATGCCGATTCCGTCTTATGGGGCCTGCGCTCCGCAGCGAGAGGCGGGGGTGGGGGGGGGGTTGGGGGGGCAGGATGTCTTACAAACTGAACTTGACCATGCACATGCCCGCCACCTCCATCAAGGCCTCTGGGAGCGTTCACCCGCCTTCCACCAGCATGGCAACATCTTCCCAGTACTGCCAGCTGCTGAGTGACTAGGACCACCATCTCTAACACACAGGGAACGGAGAACAGCCAGGTGCCCCAGAGCAAATATGCTGAGCTGCTGGTCATCATCGAAAAACTAGGGAAGGAGATCTGACTCACGTAAGCGGGCAGCAAGAGCGCGATGGAGAGACTTAAACGAGGCATCATCCACACGACAGGGCTGGTTTGGGAGTGCTTGGATGAGATGGAGCGGAACACCAGGTCCTAGCCCCTAAATCAGCGTGAAAGGCTTTCCCTCTTCTTCCAAGAAGTGACAGCTCATGCTTGCACCCCCTTCAGATGAAACTTGGTTTCAAAATGGTAACAGCTTGGTTTCTCCTCCCCGTGCCCCTCCCGTGGTTCATCAGGCTCTGAACCTCCCATCGCTGAGATGGAGAAGAGATTTTTGCAGTTATTAGATTTACATATTAGTTAGGAACTACCCAGAGCATTTTGTGTGTTTTTTTAAAGCATTGATTTACATGATGCATGTCAGTTACCTATCACAGTAAACTAGTTGGCCTCCCAGATATGTGTTTCTCTTCTGAATACATTTCTGTTACTCATATGGTTCTTTATGTTTCTCTTCTGAGCTGATCCAACTCTGAGGGTTTGTTTCAGTGAGTCCTGAGGCTTTAGTAGCCAGTGCCCATTCACCACACAGTATAAATTCTTTTCAATGTAACTTTTTTTTTTTTTGGCTTAAGCATTTGCATGACTATTAGTACTTTGAAGTCAATCTTTAAAATGCACAAGTTATAAATACAGAAGAAAGAGTAATTTATTGAACCTCACCTGACAAGGACCCCTGAAATTTCCCCTAAGGATGTATGTACATTTCAGTTCCGCCTTTCCCATCGGTGGATCCAAACATTTGGAAGACAGTGACTAATAGTGTTTGCATCTTTGTATGTATTTATTACTTGATGTAATAAAGCTTATTTTCATTAACAACAAAAAAAAGAAACTTAAAGATCATGCTGATGCTTAAGTGTACACAGTTCTCCATAGAATGGCTACATACTGTCCACTTCTATGAAGACATAGTTCTGGTAACTAATATCTATCTATGCTGCCAACAGATTATAATAAATTGTGATCAGTGGGGAAAAAAACCCAAAAAACCAAGTGGGGTGACATCGGAATTACTCAAGTGTACCCCCAACCCCTTCACCTGCCCAGACACCTAGGTTCCCTTTATAGCTGGGCTGAGCCCAGTGCCACCTAGTGGCCTGGACACCAGACCTGACCACCTCTCTGGTTTGGCCCAAACATCTGAAGTTCGCATTAGTTGCCAACTTAAGAAATTGGAGCATTCATGTAAAATCAGGATTCCCCAGTTCTCTTTCCAAAGTGGCCGATTGGGCTACCAACCAAGGGTGGTTGGTGTCACTCCAACCCTAAGAGGAACCCCCAGCTTGGGGGTGTGGTGAGGAGGAAGCTATCTGTGCAGAGAGTTCAGTTGTGTAAACTCCCACTGACAGTAGCACAGCCCAACAGTGTGGCCATTCAACTGCGAGGCAGCACAGCCATGAAACAGTCCAGCTGTTAAACAAGGCCTCTCTCCAGCTTTCAGGGGGCTTCACCTACTCCAACCCACTGCACCCCACTCTGCCCAAGTGAGACAGCTTCAGTGTTTCAGCTCCAGCAAACAGAACACGTCCCAGTGGAAAGGGAAAGTGTATCCATGGCCAGTGTTGCTCAATGGATAGAGCCTCTGCCTGAGGACTGAAGGGCCCAGAGTTCAATCCTGGTCAGGGCACCTGCCTGGGTTATGAGTTTGATCCCCAATGTGGGGCGTGTAGGAGGCAGTCAGTCAACGATTCTCTTTCATCATTGATATTTCTGTCTCCCTCCCTCTCTGAAATCAATCTATACTAATAAAAGGGTAATGTGCTAATTAGAACAAACAACTTCCAGACAACTTTCTGGATGTCCTTTTGGACAAAGCCATGGTGGCGGGGCTGAGGCAGAGGCGGTTAGGGGCGATCAGGCCGGCAGGGGAGAGCAGTTAGGACAATCAGGCTGGCAGGGGAGAGCAGTTAGGGGGGTCAGGCCAGCAGGGAGAGCAGTTAGGGAGATCAGGTCAGCAGGCAGGTGAGCAGTTAGGAGCCAGTGGTCCCAGATTGCAAGAGGGATGTCCGGCTGTCAGTTAGGGGGATCCCAGGGATCAGGCCTAAACCAGCAGTCAGACATCCCCCAAGGGTTCCCCGATTAGAGAGGGTGCAGGCTGGGCTGAGGGAACCCCCTCCCCCCGTGCACAAATTTCGTGCACTGAGCCACTAGTAATCCTATCTAATAAAAGAGAAACATGGTAATTGGCGTACGACTGCTACCCTTCCCATTGGCTAATCAGCGAGATACGCAAATTAACTGCCAGCCAAGATGGCGACTGGCAGCCAGGCAGCTTGAAACTAACATGAGGCTTGCTTGCTTCAGTGACGGAGGAAACCAACGTTCCCCGCCTGCCTTGCGGGCCTCTGAGCCTGCAGTTTAAAAAACATTGTAACAAATATAGAAGCTAAACAAAACCCCAGAAACCTGCTTTCAGCGAGCTGGGATCTCAGAGCTGGAATTGATACAGAGTTTCGATTATAGAACCTAAACAAACCAGATACCTGCTTTCAGCAGAGGATGCCTAAGCGCTGGAGCCTAGGAGCTAAAGCTGGCCCAGAATAAAAAAAAAAAGAAAAAGGAAAAAAGGAGCAGTTGGGAGCTTCAGTCCCAGCCTGAAAACAGCCCTCAGCCCCTCACCCAGACTGGCCAGGCACCCCAGTGGGGACCCCCACCCTGAAGGGTGTGTGACCAGCTACAAACAGCCATCATCCCCTCACCCAGGCTGGCCAGGCACCCCAGTGGGGACCCCCACCCTGATCCAGGACACCCTTCAGGGCAAACCAGTCGGCCCCCACACGTGCACCAGGCCTCTATCCTATATAGTAAAAGGGTAATATGCCTCCCGGCACCAGGATCAGCGTGACAGGGGGCAGTGCCCAAACCCCCTGATCGCCCTGTGGCTCTGTGTGTGACAAGGGGTGGGGCCACAACCTCCCTATCTGCCCTGCTCTGTTCCTGACAGGGGAAGGCGCCCCAACCCCCTGAGCAGCCCTGCTCTGTGCCTGATAGGGGGGAGCTCCCCAACCCCCTGATCGCCCTGCGGCTCTGTGTGTGACAGGGTGTGGCACCCCAACCCCCCCCACCCCACGGGCCCTGCTCTGTGTGTGACGGGGTAGAGCCATAACCTCCCCATCGGCCCTGCCCTGAGTGTGAGAGTGGCGGCGCCTCAACCCCCTGATCGGCCCTACCCCGAGTGTGACTGAGGGTGGCATCGCAACCTCCCAATCCGCCCTGCTCTGTGCATGACAGTGGGCGGCCCCCCAACTCCCCAATCGGCCCTGCTCTGAGCCCGACCAGGGGCTGCACCTAGGGATTGGGCCTGCCCTCTGCCACCCGGGAGCAGGCCTAAGCCAGCAGGTCATTATCTCCCAAGGGGTCCCAGACTGCGAGAGGGCACAGGCCGGGCTGAGGGACCCCACCCCCCTCCACCCCGAGTGCACAGATTTTTGTGCACCGGGCCTCTAGTCTATATAATAAAGAGCCAGGGTCCTAACGGCCAAAGGCTCATGCAGACTGGAAGTCAGTGCTGGGTGGCCATGGCTGCTGTGGGCGACCCGTCCCAGCACTGACTGCCTAGGGGGCTGCAGATCAGGCCCGGAGAGAGGCCTGCAAGAGAGGGAGGCAGAATCTGATCCATAGCCTCTGTGGCAGCCTTTGATCAGAACTTGCCTCTTTTTCTCTCCCAGCCTGGCCAATAGCCACACCTCCATTTCTCTCCAGGCCTCCACCTGGGCTGCTGGTCAGCCTCGCCTTTTTGATTAGGCCCAGAGACACCGACTGCATAGAAACTGACCAATCAGGACGAAATCTGGGTGAATGTAAGGAGCCAATGGCTGCCTAGGAGACGGAGCTTTTGACGCTGACTGGCATAGAAACTGATCAATCAACAAATCTGGGTCAACTGTGAGGAGCCAATGGCTGCCTAGGAGGTGGAGCTTTTGATGCTGACTGGCATAGAAACTGACCAATCAGAACCAAATTGGCCAGCAGAGGAGGGCAGTTGTGGGTGAGGTCAGGCCTGCAGGGGAGGGCAGTTAGGGGTGATCAGGCAGGCAGAGGCAGTTAGGGGTGATCAGGCCAGCAGGGGAAAGCATTAGGGGCGAGATCAGGCCAGCAGGGGAGGGCAGTTTGGGGTGATCAGGCAGGCAGGCAGGCAGGCAGAGGCAGTTAGGGGCGATCAGGCAGGCAGGCAGGTGAGTGGTTAGGACAAGCGGTGAGGAGCTCTCCACTACAGAAGATAAGGGCAGTGTTTTAAGAGAAGACACAAAGTAAAGCAAGGAAGTTGTTTGCTTGTCTGTAGCTTAGGTGGTTACATTATCTGGGAAAGCCTGGTTGGCTTTTGTGATTGGTTGTTCTTAATCCAGAGGCATTTACAGGAATTAACTCTGCCTTAGTTTTCCATTTGCCATCAAGGCATTAGAGCCACCTCTATCTAATGGCCTCCTTCTATGGTTACCTTAACAGTAGTGGTCCTTATTCAGTCCATTCCAACTTAAAACCTTTATTGAGCATCAATTAACATGTAAGAAAAAGCCTATTCCAATAAATTTACAAATTAGTGGTGTATAATGCAGCCAGTTAAAAATCTTTTTCAAACAACGTGCTACACAACAGTATGGTGGGTAGAGAAATAGTCCTGCCTGAAGAAGGAGTCTGGGAAGGCCTCTGAAAGAGGTGGGATTGGGACTGGTAAATACAGGAGTAAGGATGGCATACTAGATAGAAGAAACAACATGCTTAAGTAGTGGCTTCTAAGTGAGATGTGTTTGGGAAGACTCACACGATAAATGCAATTGCGGTAGGAAAGAGGGCTAGAAAGCAGGAGCCAAATTGTGGAAGGCAGTTTTTAATTTTAGGTGTGTAGTGTCATCTTATTAAAGGTTTTGATTTTAGGGGACTAATGATGATGTAATACAAAGTCACTGACTACAGGTGACGCAGATGCAAGGGGAGGCTGAGGAGGCTTGTAGGCTAGTGTTTCCTAACCTTCCCTGATGATACCCATCAGCTGAGAGTGTTTTTAAAAATACAGATCCTCTGCCCCATTCCAGCACCACTGAATCCAACTATTTCCAGGGGAAGAGACCTACAAAGTCAAATCTTAAATGAATGCCTCACATGATTTTTATTTTAAGGTGATGGGAAACAATTTTAGGCGATTTTAAGAGTCATGTTTTGAATTCTTTGAACTTTTATGTTTGTAAAAATACCTTAATTTAAAAAGTCACGGGTGTCCAATTTTTCAGAAAGCATTTAAATTTTTAGAAAGAAATAGCATTTTATATTTGTCCCCTTTCTTGTCATTGCCTTTCTGTTTTTTTTTTTTTTTATTGTATTTGTTACCTTTTGGGTTCTCATTTCAACTTCACATATTTGGACATTTTTTTCTCCCTCTAACTTCCCTCCTCCTTGCCTATCTCCCCTGGAAACCCAGCCATTAATATTTCCAAAACAATGGCCACAATGTAAGTTTCTGAGTTGATTTGTGTGTGGGTTTGGGGTAGAAAAAATAGCTTCTAGGAGATAGAGTAGAAGCCCGGACATGGACAACTTCCTTTTCTTTGTCAATATTTCCTAAGTGAAAATTGTTGAGAGAAGTATATGACTTCTTGCCTCACTTAATTTTTGATTTCTCTTAGGTTTTTCTTCACAGTTCAGAGCTACGAGAGGAAGTTGGGCAAAGTTCATTTGTTACTTTTAGGCTAAACTGAATGGCTTATTGCAGCCAGGAAAGTAATTTATAAAGTTACCAACCACAAAATGGCCCGTTTACGTTTTTTTAGTACTGACACATTTTATTAAATCTAAGAAGCCCTGGATTGTACCATTATTTTATGTACTACTTAAAAAAAAAATCAGCCATCAATCTTAACTCTTACATAATGCTAAGATGCCATGTGATTGAGACATTCCCTCATTTTGAGATTTTAACGTGAAAAAAAGTGGTCATCTTAGAGTATCTATGAATTAGGATGTTTCTTCTGCTGTTTTAGCCAGGCTGACTTTATAAAATAATGTTATATTCTCTTTGTACAAGAGGGGGGGAAATAGGGATATATATGCATTCTTGAAAAATGACCAACTTGTGGTCTTGAAAATTGTGTGCTAAAAACAGCAGAGCTTCTGGGAAAAAATAGGATCCTGAGAGACCACTCATCCATAAAGTACTAACAAAAACAGTAATCATTGCCGGGAGCCGGTCCATCCTTGCTGTTTCAAGGGACCTGGCGTGTATAGCATACTGTTCTTAATATGTTTGCTCCCCTTAGCGCTGTGTGTTTTAACCAAGGTCACCTCTCCGAGAAAGGTTATTTCCCCAGGTAGGGATTTTTCCCTGAAGTCAGGGAGGGGATAAAACCCCTCAACTAAGTGCCAGGCGGGTAATTAATCACTTTAACTAAAAACAATCATGCTTAAGCTACATAATCTTTACTCCCTGGAATGGAGATAAGAAACCCCCTAACCTTTGTAATAGAGATTGATAGGATTGAATCAACTGGTATAAATACAGATGTAACAAAACAGCAAGAGACAGAACTTAGAACACAGAACTTAGAACACAGAACTTAGAGACGGGGGAGAGAGCATGGCAAGGGATCCTGGATGGAAACTGGAGACGGAACCTAGGGACAGAGCCTAGAGACAGAACATGGCAAAAGATCCTGGACTGAACCTGACTATAGAACATGGCAAGAGAACCTGACTAGAACCTGGTGACTGAACCTGGCTGGAGAACCTGGACAGAACCGGGATGGAGATCCTAAGCAGAACCTTTCTGGAGATCCAGACCAGAACTTGGCTGGAGATCCTGGCTGGAGATCCTGGCTAGGCTGCTGATCAACTGAACACTGTCTCCGTGTCCTTCCTTCTTCGCCAACTCCATCCACACCTTTGGGGACCCCTGGACCTGCTGGGGCTGGACCCCAGCAAATCATCTTAATAAAAATTCTTGCACATTTTGAAGAGATACATTAACTTTCTCCCCCCACCCCCTTTTTTTTAATTGATTTCAGACAGGGAGGGAGGAAGGGAGAGAGAGTGAAATAGAAATATTGTGAGAGAGATACATCCATCAGTTGCTTCCTATATGTGCCCCGACTAGGGATCGAACCTGCAAGCTAGGTATGTGCCCTGATGGTATGAATTGAACCTGAGACCTTCCTGTTCACAGGACAACGCTCCAACTAACTGAGCCATACCAGCCAGGGCTACATGAACTTTCTAATAAATATTCCAATAAACATAGGTCATTACATTTTTAAAAAAATGGTGAGCCCTAGCTGGTTTGGCTCAATGGATAGAGCGTCGGCCTGTGGACTGAAGGGTCCCAGGTTCAATTCTGGTCAAGGGCACATGCCCGGGTTGCAGACTGGATCACCAGTAGGGGGCGTGCCGGAGGCAGCCGGCCAATGATTCTCTCTCATCATTGATGTTTCTATCTCTCTCTCCCTCTTTGAAATCAATAAAAATATATATTTTTTAAAAAGGTGAAAGCCTGATGGAAAAACGATGTTAAGAAAGAGTTAAAACTGATGAGTAATGTTGCAGAGGCAAAATGCTTACAGATCTTAGAGAGCCAAGCAATAAGCACACATAAAGACAGGACACATGTCCAGATTGAGCCCAGAGGAAGCATGTGGGGCTATCTGGTATCACAAAAAAGAATAATTATAGTATTAACTACAGGCCCGATGGAATCCCTCAGCCTGGCCTGCAGGGATTGGGCTGAAACTGGCCCAGTGCACACGGATTCGTCCAGGGTGTGTCTGGCCTATCTTGCCCAGTCCCTATCAGCGGGACCCCAGCAGCAAGCTAACCTACTGGTCAGAGCGTCTGCCCCCTGGTGGTCAGTGCATGTCATAGTGACTTGTGGGATGGTTGGACGCTTAGCATATTAGGCTTTTATTATATAGGATATTCTATGGTTGGAATCGTGGACTTTGTACCTGTTGCCATTATGCAGTGATGCAAAACATCGAGGTACTGGGGGGAATATCTCATAAACCAAAGCAACTTGAATAGTATACTTTAATTATTACCCTAATTATCATTTGGTATGAGCTAGTTTGGTTAAGGAAATGTGCATTATAGCAGAATAGATGGAATTCTCTCAAGTGCTCTATATTTCTTTTATTCTATTCTTCAGTTTTTCTGATGTTCTTATCTCCTTGTTATAACTGCCCCAGTCTTCAATGATTACTTAATCTTCTCTGCTTCTGCAGCACAAGTTATATGTACTACTCATTTGGCTTTTAAAATACGTCAATTCATTTTTCTTTTTTGCCTTCCTGCTAATCTATAAGGCCATCATTGATTTATACTACAAATAGGTAGCATTATGCCAGGGCATTTTGATTATAGGTTTTACACATAAGCCATAGTATCTTTTGTATTATCTATTGTATTACCTACCTTTCATAGGTAATGACTTTATGAAAACATGCACAAAAGTCAAATGTGGGAATGCTAAGCAAAAGACTTCCATGTCACATGCTTTTCCAGAAAGCTAAAGAATATAAAATCTCTAATAACACCTTGCCTTTAGAATATTGTATTGATATTTCTGTCCTTCTCCCCGTATTTTTTAATTTTATACCTTCACAATTGAACAAAATCTCCAAGAATTGAGCTCAGTGGGCATCTAGTCAAGGCAGAAGAATCAACACCTTGGGCATGCATGATATTTTCTTTGCTCACTTGTATTTTGTATGTGATATTCAGGTATATATTGGCACTTTGATGTTTTGTCTTTCCTCCCTTTAATGAAATATATAATACCCATTTACATATTGAGTGATGACACTGTGCCAGTACTGCAGAGTAGCAGAGACTGAGGTCTGAAAGTCAAAGTTAGGAATATGATACTAGTATACAGTTATCAGTGTATGATTGAAAGTATGAGTTGTTCAAAAGTTAAGATCTATGATTTTGGTCAACTTTTGGGTTTAGGCAAATTAGCAATTCTTGGAAATTGAAGACAGTCTGTTTCTAATATTTTCATAATTATACAAATAAGCAAGTTTGATATGAGGCTTGGAATATTTATACCAAGGAAGAGAAAATTTTAAGGAAGATAGAGTAGGAGGCAAGGATGAGATATTAGGAAAGATAGTTTTTGAAAACTATAGAGAAAGTAAGCTCAGGGTAATGGTTTTGAAAATAGGAGGAAATAAGGAAGATGATTATAATAGGCTAATGAGTAGTTAGTAAGGACATTTGAGAAGGACTTGGGGTATGATGTGTTTTGTCTTTGTTTTTATCCATTATTATAGAATGTAGATAAATGGCTATAGGTAGTAGATCAGAATCCTTAATTTTTGCTTTAGCTTTTGTAAAAAAAGTTAACGAGAAATGACTTTACAAAAGCATTGTTCAATCATTTTATATTCTAGCTGCTCAGTTTATTTACTCACGACGTGACAAACCTGTTGAGCCTGTAGAAGAATATGATTATGAAGATCTGAAAGAATCCTCCAATTCTCTTTTGAACCATCAGCTAAGTGAATTTGATCAAGGTATAGTAAAAGTAGTCTGTGTTTTTTATCTGAAAATGATTAATAACCAGTATACCAGAACGTCAGTTTTATTGTGACTGTTCATGATAGTGATTGTGGGTAGTAATGGTATAAATGTATCTTATATTTTGAAAGAATATACATTTTATTAAGTATATTTTGTTAGTGTATGGTTAACTATATATTTGAAAATTGATTGTGTGGCTGTTACTTAGTAACTGGAATTTTTATTGAAATCTTCACCTGATCTTCTTAAGAGAGAAAGTTCAGTGATTTGTTTTCTTTTAGTAATATTTATTGTTCATATGCTCTATCTATGTAGAACTTATGATTAGATTATAGAAGTTCATTTCCTTACAAAACATGTGGTTCCAGAGCCTGTTTTTGTTGGTTTGTTTTTTAAATTTTAAGTTGAAAGTAACACTATACAAGTGTCCTGATGGGTCATATCCATGTAAATCAAGTGTCAAGATAGAACTCATAAATGGTAATGACATTGGTTCTGAATTTGCATCTTTAGAATTCTCTTAAACATTTTAACAAAGATATTTGTATTTAGGCTTTCCTGTATTTTAAATAAATTTTAAACATGACATTATTTCAAAGATATTACTCAAGCTGTAGATCGATGAACAGTGTAGCAGAACTAAGATGGCCAGGTATAATAGTAAAACCATCTGTTGGTAGTAAGCAAGGCTGAGCTGATTTGTTCTTTCTCTATGAATGTGAATTTGTTCTACAAATGTTTATAAATTGAAAATTGATAATTACTTTGAAAACAGAAAGGGGAAATGTAAGAATCTCAGAGCTGATCAGAAAAATGGATAGAAAGAACAAATATACAAATTTAGAAAGCAGAAAGGAAAACAGCAGATATAAAATAAAAAAATTTATCAACTGCAAATACATTTAATAATCTGTATAAAAGTTTGTAGAAGAGCTGCTATACAAACTCTTTAATAGTATTTGTATATGTATATATTTTCAGGTAAAGATACTTTTAAAAATATATTTTTCAATTGATTTTTTTAGAGAGAGAAGAAGGGAGAGGGAGAGAAACATTGATGTGAGAGAAAAACATTGAATGGTTGCCTCCTGTAGCATCCCAACTAAGGATTGAACCTGAAACCTGGGTATTTGCCCTGACTAGGAATTGAGCCGGCAATGTTTCAATGCTCGGGACGATGCTCAACCAACTGAACCACCTCAGCTAGGGTTTATTGTATATTTGAAGAAAGTGTTATAGTTGTCTTTGTTGGGTGAGAGGGTAGGAATAGAGTAGAAGTCTTATACTTTTTTTCCTGTGCTTCAGAATGATTCAGACGGTACGAAATTCAAAGTTTATTTGAGAATGGAAGTTAGCATCATTCCCATCTGACATATGTAATGGCATGATAATGATAATACTGATTGTAGCTATGCCTTACTAAATGCTTTCCAAGTACTATTCTAAATGTTGTTCAGGTATTATTGCATTCAATCTTCACAGCAACCTATGACATTTTAATATTAGGTTGTCTTGCCCATTTTTAAAGATTTTAGTTGGTGAGAGAAAACTAAAGTTAGCCTAAAAGAAAACTTAAAGTAGTAGTAATTTAAGAAATTTTAAGAAATATACTTAGTGGTTAACTGGGTTCATTAACAAGTTAGAAATATTTTCACACCTGCCTCTCCCTTGTACACATGTAAAACGTCATCATCATTTGAAGTAGATATTAATGTATACAATTTACAGTTTTTTCAAGCATTAGTTATTGTTATTTAGGAGACATTTATTACAGTGATTTCTTAATGAAATTGTTCCTTTGATAGAGAAGATAGGTATGTTTGGGTAAAAATATAATCATTATAAATAAGTTGTAGAGGGAAAAGGAGAGTTGAACCGTCCTACTATAATTTCAAATTCTTTCAGGCTTGAAGATTGAGGGTTCTTTCATAACACCATTTAGCCTAGCTTTTAATTATTGCTGTCTGTTCTAGCTCGTCTTTATTCATGCCTTGATCATATGAGAGAGGTATTTGGAGATGTTGTGCCAGATGACATATTGATTGAAGCAGTTCTGAAGAACAAGTTTGATGTGCAGAAGGCTTTGTCAGTGGTTCTGGAACAAGATAAAATGCAGAAATTGAAGGTCAAGAATGAAGGAGCAATATCTACAGGAAAGATAGCAAAAGGTATGCTTTTACTTGTTCTCTTTTAGTTGTTTTACAGTTAATGTTTTAAAAGAGGCTTTGATTTGTTTGAGCTGTTAAGGAAAATGGGCAGAAAAGTTTGCATGTTACGATAACTCATTTGTTTTTCTACTTTGTGAAATTTTAAGCTGAGTGCTGTGTTCCCTCTGTCAAAGCCTTTTTTGCCTCTCTGCTTGCTTTCATAGCTAACAGGATATAGGGGAAATAAAGTCCTATTAAAAACAAGACACTTGCCTTTTGGTAGTAACTTAGAGAGCTTTTAAATTACTCTTGTTTTTTAACTCTAATGGTTCAGGAGATGGAAATTAATAGCTCGACAATGTAAAAAAATCCCTTTATGCTTATAGTATTTATAAAAGCAATTTAGTTTTATTTAACCACTTAACTGCCATGATATTTTTAATTTAATTTAAAAAGGTCCGCTGCTTGCGTCTATAGATGCTTATGGCGTACAAATGGTTAAACATCATACATATCATAATTATACTACTCTTGCATTTATAGCCAGATGTTTAATTTTAAGTTTGTAGAGTTTGTGATTAAATTTGGAATTTAGTCGACATAAGAAGGGAACTGAGATACTTTTATAGTAACTGGTATGAGATCTGTCAGTAGGAACATAATGATTTGTTAATGGGTTGAATATTTACTAGTACTGTAAGCTGAGGACTATATTTTTGCCACAACAAAGTTATATGTAGTCTGCTACCATTCAGTAAGGGAGGTTTTTGTTTTCTTTAAATTTTTAAAAAAATTTTGTGGTAAGTACTTTTAACTAACCAAATATGAGAATGAATACAAACTGTAATATGTCATCTATATCAATAGTTTATCCCAGATCGTTGTAGAATTTAAATTATAGGATGATGTTTGCTTGTTTTAAATACATTAAAAATACAGAAGATGAGCCTACTACTTTCCATTGGTTTTTAAGACATTTTGAATTTGAGACATTCCTGACTATAATTTAAGTGTTAAAAACCTCACATTATAAAATTTATGGAATTAGAACATTAATTAGCTTGGTACTTACTTGTATATGTCAATGAACAAAGTAGGAAGGTCACTTTGGATAGTTAAATGAAGGAAAAATTCTCTTATTGATTTTTAGAGTGTTCACTTTTTATTAAATAATGATCAGTTATCACTTTATTCATGTCATAATCTAAGAAACATTTAGTAATTAATGCCTTATTTCATGTTTCCTTTTGGTTGCTGTGACTGTCTTCTGCATATGTGAACCTATTCATCTGAAAATTAATGGCTCTTGTAAGGTAAGGAGTCTTATTATCTTACTCTGAAGTTTCAGCTGATAATGTTCAAAGCTCTTGTCCTCAGTCTGCAAATCATTTGGATTGCAGTAGCAAACCATTTGATTTTTCTGGTCCAGTAGCAAAATGTGGATTATATCATAATTCCTCAGTTGTACCAAGTCACTTTTTACTCCATAAAAAAAAGAAACTTGACAGGCCTAAAAGTGAAAAGAAACTAGAATCATGTAAGTTAACAAAAGAGCTGTCACTGGCTGAACTAATGGATGATATGCCAAGAGATTCTTTTAAAAGTCAGCCACCTGTCCGATTATCATCCACAGATAGTCTGGAAAGTCTACTTTCAAAGAATCTAGATGCCAATTTGTTAGGACCTCATGCATCTGAATCTGTTCCCAAAGATGATTCTGCTTTCAAAGGAATTCCAGATTTAAAATCCTTAATGATTAAGAACACGACACCGAATAACTCTTTATTTATTCAAAATAATTCACTACCTGATTTGCAAAACATTCCAGTACTAAGCAGTTTAGAAAGTTTAAATAATCCTTTCCTCCTGACTAGCTCATTGGAAAATATGGCTCTTGATAATTCAAACGCTCATAAAATGACTGAAGTTGGAAACATTTCTTCAGTTGAACAAAGTGCGAAGAATTGTATTTTAAAAAATGACAATTTGCAGTTTTTCCAATGTGGAAGTCCATCCCTAGCTGAACTGTTTCAGGACCACAAAGAAAACAATTCAACCCAATGCTGTACTTTATCTGATCTTTGTAACCAGTCATCTGCCAGTTTGGGATCCTTTCCCCTATCACAACTAGCAAATCGGTGTATGTCTTCAACTGGAGTATCAGAATTAACAGGATCTCTGTCATCTTTGGCATTTCATAAAACTCCTACAAGAGACTTTGAGAATTTATCACTTTCTGATTTGATTGCAGAAACGATTGATCTAGACAGTGCTCAGAATAAGAAAGATTCCTCTAAGCTCAGTTTATCTGAAATGAGGTCACCTGAAATAGATTCAAATATTGACCTTAGTATTCTTATAAAAACTTCAGATTTTGTTCCAAAACCCGTAGTAGACCAATCAATTGCTCCAACACCAGGAACTAAAGTTCTGAGTTCGAAGCTAGGGAAACATTCCATTTCTGCTAAGGATAGTAAGAAAAACAGTAAAGGCTCTGTGAGTAGGAAACCACCTTTTTCTCTATCATGGACCAAGGCCCTTGCTGCTAGACCTTCAGCTTTTGCTTCAACACTATGTCTTCGTTACCCATTGAAAAGCTGCAAGCGACGCACCCTTGACCTTTATAAGACTTTTCTTTATAATAGACAAGTTCAAGACATAAAGGACAAAGAAATAAGTCCTCTTATAGCAATAACACCATTTGACTTCAAATCAGCATCTCCTGATGACATTGTAAAAGCTAATCAGAAGAAAGTGTTCACTAGAGAATAGTCACAAAAGGAAAGCTTGATCACTGCTGTAGAGCGTTTCATTTTAAAGAGATTGAAAGTCTTTATAGGATGACTTTATAGTATGAATATAAGTTGTGATTTTTATATTAAAATTGTCTTACGTTGATAAGTTTAGTTGTATGAATTTTTGCACTGAAATTTCGTTTTTACTCTATCTTTTTAAAATGATAATTGGCTTTATTTAAGTTGATTGCTTATACGGGGTGTATGTTTACAAATTGCATATGAAAACTTGATATTGTGAAATCAAACCTCATACAATATTTTTGTTTGAAGCATTGAACTTTTTTTACAAGGAGACATTTTCTTTTATAAAATACTTTTGTGCTTTGTTCCTAAATAAAATGCTACCAATTAGGATTATTATAGTTTAGTGATGAAGGTTTTTCTTACATGTGGTATAGCATAGCTGAGTCAAAATTACATTTTAAAATATCAGTGGTATCATTCCAAGTTTCATTATTTTTCTGTAGGTGAAACTAAAATTTTTCTATTAGAAAAATCTTTAAATTCCTGACTTTTCAGAATACTGTAGAGGTTGTTGAAATACATTTTTGATGAAAATAAAATGAAAATTCTTTAAGGGACCATGTAAATATTGAAGTTGAATTAATGCATAAAGTATTTTTATATATTTTCAAAACTATTTGTCCTAAATGCATACTTCAAAATAAATATATAGAAAATTTTTAAGTATGGTTGTATGTTCTTTGAATAGATAATTTTATCAGATCTCTTTAACTTTTTTACCCTAAGTAATGAAATGTGGAGTTTTCCTCTTTGCTACTGATAGCTTTGCATGCTAAGTTTCAGCAATGGCAGACCAAATAAGAGCTCCTCTGGACAGTAGAACAAGTATGTAATTCTTTCCTTAAAGCAGTTTTTTTACCTAGCAATCAGAATCACTGGGGGAATTTTTTCAGAACTTGGCTTCACTTGAGACGTGGTCAGTGCCACTCTGAGGGATGGCATTTGGGAATGTATATTTTCAAAATAGTCCCTATGTGATTCTGATATGTTACTTCTGCTGAGGAACTACTGCTTTAGAGAAATAAATAAGTAGAATGAAAGGAATTACTAATGCTTAGAATAATATCTGACCAACTTGAATTCATAATTCATATTTACTAGTAATCAGGGATACCAAGGAAAATTGCTAAGTAGAAATAATTGTCTTTTACATAAGAGGATGCTGGTATTATAGTATTGATATTTCTTGAAGAAAAAATAGTATTTAAAATATCATGTCTTAATGAAAATGAAGTAAGTAGCTGACCTTTTACCAGGAAAAATATATTTTTCTCTGGCAGCTGCTTTTAATAATTTTTTTTGTATTTCTAGTTTCTATTTATTTGCATAATGACATTCCAGTCTTTTTAAGAATGTATGATGTTCTTATAGTCACTGTTTTGGTGGGAACACTTAAGCCAACATGGTCTTTATAGTTCTTGACCAAACACTTTCTTGTGATGTCTTAAGGTTTTATTTTTAATTACATATTTCAGTGCACATCATGCTTTTTAGGAGATCATATAAATCATATTTTATGATTGATTTTAAAGTTTGAATTACCCTAGATGCTGATTTTGTAGTCTTGGACCTTGATCAAACATTTTTACAATTTTGAACTTTTAGTATATGACTCATCAACTGGATTTATGTATAGGCAGTCTCCAATTTAGAAGTGAATTGTGTTCTAAGAGTTTATTTGGAACTGACAATAATTCCTGATAGAGTTAGTGCTACATATGTGGTCCACTTTGCACATGAATCCACAAATACTTTTTGAACTCATATTGAGTTGAACTGCGTGTACCTTCTTTTAAACAAACCAATTTTCAAGTAGGAAATACAATAACTTTTTAAGTCACATAGATCTTACAATGTGAATGAAATGTCCCTTTGTTGGCTGATTAGGATTATAATTACCATTTATAAGATTATTTTAGGGGGAAAATTCTATATTACAGGGTGATAGGGAAGGCAAGGAATTTTTAATGTCTCCCTATTTTTTTTACTTGTCATGGCTACTAGTCTGTCAGGTGTGTCCATGGTATGCATTTGCCCTATTGACTAGGTAAATGTCACTGTCTTGAGATTCAGAGGGTGGAACCAAGACCCTCTGCCCTTCCCCTCTTGGCCGTTAGCCCTTGGAAAAGAGACAAGGGCCTGCTTGTTCATGGAGACACTGCTAGTGATAATGATTGCTTCCACTAAAGGCATGTTCTGCACCGACGGCTGTCTTGGTAGCTCAGGTGCAGGTATGCTGACTGTTTTTGTTTACTTTCCAGATCAAATATCAATTTTGAGGTACAAAGTCATTTTTATTTGCATTATGATCAAGTACATTAATATTTTACTTTAGGAATAGAAATAATACTGTAATTACATTTTAAATGATATAAAATACAAAAGACATTTAAAATGACCATTTTACTCTTAATTTCTTGTGTCTTTTAAAAGACCATAGATGTCCTGTCCTATTGCATTCTAAAGTCTTTAGTTGGCTTTTTTGGTTATGGTTCTTACCATTGATTGCTAAGAACTAGTGTTTCATTTCTGCACAGAACATTTTGCTGAACTTCCTATTTTGTTTTATCTTTTTCTTTATTTCCTATTAACAAAACTGGCATCTTAACCTCTTTTTCTCCCTTTGGCTTTAAATCCTTCTTTCTTGACCTTTCCTTCACCTTTTTTTTTTTTTTTAATCATACAAGTAGTAATAATGATTCTCAGTATTTAATTTTTAGTATTCAGTGGGAGGTCATGCAACTAATTGTCACACCAAAGATAAAATTAATACAGTGCATTTCTGATTATTTACCTTTTAAATTGACCCTGAATCCCTGTGTGGCCCATTGCAAATAAACAAGTACACAGTGTATATTCAGGAGGGACTATGTATCAGTTTTCTGTTTCTTGCTCACACAAGTATATATTTGGTTATAAAATCAGTTTTGTGGTAGCTTGGAAATTTTCTGTTACATAGATAAAGAAAGATAATGTTGACTAGATAGACATAGATATGAATATCTTTATTAGGTTTATTTTATAATTATATAAGGCTCAGTGTATATAGTTGTATATTGTAATTTTTAATTTTTAGGGTATAAAAAGACTTGTCACTTTTTGAGTGTATGTGTTCATTTTTGTAAAAGTTACATAGAAATAATGATAATTCTGAGATTTTCTTAAGTGTGAAAACATACCATAATTTATTGATTTGAATTTTTTATATAAGCTTAATATTTTAGAATGGTATTTTAATAATTTATGTTTCTGTAAACATATTAGAAAACAAACGGCCTTATTGTGCAGAATTTCTTGTAAGATATTTGTCATTTAGACTTCTTGCTTTCAAAAAGATAAAATTATATACATTTTTACTTTTTTTAAAAATATATTTTATTGATTTTTTACAGAGAGGAATGGAGAGAGATAGAGAGTTAGAAACATCGATGAGAGAGAAACATCGATCAGCTGCCTCCTGCACATCTCCTACTGGGGATGTGCCCGCAACCCAGGTACATGCCCCTGACTGGAATCGAACCTGGGACCCTTCAGTCCGCAGGCTGATGCTCTATCCACTGAGCCAAACTGGTTTCGGCTACATTTTTACTTTTTAAGACTTACATAGAAACACTATTATAGGTTATGGTGAATATGAGCAATGTACTTGTAAAGATGGCAGTAGAAGGTAAAAGAATTGATATAGTATACATTTCTGGTGTTGACATGCCTGGTTTATATTATATGACTTAAAGGAAAACATCATTTAGTTGTAGGAGATATACCAAGTTGAACAAAGATATGATTCTTAACTCTAAAGGGTGGGGAATTTGAGTACTAAACACACAATTATATTTATTACAGTGTGGCATACATACATTACACTGTTCAAAGCTGACGTCTTTGCCTTCCTGGTCCAAGATGCTACCAGTTCCTCTGTTTCCTATCTTTATTGGTAGTCTTACCATCTTCCAGTTGTTTAGGCCTGAAATCTAGCTAAGATAATCCTTGATTTCTCTCCTTCATTTACTTCTTATAACTGATTACCAGTCCTATTCTTTCTGCTTTATAAATAAGTAAGTATATGTATGTACATATACAGTTGATTGTCATTTGTGTAGTTATATTTTGTAAAGTCATAAATTAGTGAACACTGAATGAAATGTGTGAATACTGAACCATTGCTCCTACAGGGTTAGGTTCCTGTGATTGGTCACACCATTTTTGTCAAACAATTTAATACATAATCTTATTTTATATATGTTTAAAGATACTTTATTTAATATAAATTGTTTATATGTTATTGGTTCATTAACTTTGAACTCTTGCCTGAACAAAGCATATCTAACACATCTTGTATTCATCAGGCCCATCATAGCTGCCTTGATCTTGGGGACACTAAATAGTGCTTTAGCACTACTCTTGGAGGCCATTTTAAACAGCAAAATTACAAACTAAAATCACAGTGCAAAAAACATGGCACTATCCAGTCATGAAAAGGATACTTGTGTACATTGTGAGAGCTGAAACAGGCAGTGTTACCCTGTGCGACCTCAGCTGGGAAGGTCAAATATTTTGTTCCTTTGCACTTGTCTCTGAGTGACTTTGAAAGTGCCCCAGGTGACTGTAGGGCTACAAATAAATTTTAGCGAGTAGGTGAATTAGCAAATTTGGGATCTGTGAATAATGAGGATTTACTGTATGTTTTTCAACTCACTACTCTCTGTCCTTATTGCTGTGTCTTCTCATAAAGCCCCCTAGCTTTGGACAAAGTTACTAAGACATTTAACTGGTTTCTTCTCAGTTTATTTCTGCCAAAACACTTACCGTACTTCCCAAAATATAGCTTTAATTTTCTATTCCCTTGTATACATGTTTTAAATTATATGACCTTTAATGAACTGGTTTCTGTTTGTGTACACTCTACCCAAACCCACCTAAGAACACCTGAGTTTTCTCTGCTTTTTACCCTCTCTCTCCCACCATTATTTCTCTCCTCCTGACTAATTGCTCTTTAGGTTGTAATTTACATATCACTTTACTCCCAGTCTTGTGGTAGGGAAACCTTCATATGTACCTGTATTTCACTGTATTCCTTTTATACTTCCCCCATATAAGTAGTCCCTTTCCTTTGTAACCCTGCTTTATTTTTCATCACATCACTTATATCATCTGCCATTGTGTATGTGTGTGTACAGTTGCTTTGTTTATTATGTCTCCCCACTGCAAGGATTTCATATTTTCTCTGCTGTATTCCCAGCTTAGACTATGTCCACATAAATGTAGGAAAGAAAAAAGTCTCATCCCTATACAGTTTCACAGTCTTGTTCCCCATAGGAAGCTATAAACAAATCTGTAAGCAAGTTATTTCTTTATTCTTCTAGAAACTTGACTTGCATATTATATATATACTAGCGGCCCCGTGCATGAAATTTGTTCACTGGAGGGGGCGGGGGGGCGGTGTTCCTCAGCCTGGCCTGTCCCCTCTCACAGTCCAGGAGCCCTTAGGGGCAGAAGGCGACCTGGCAATCTGGGGAAGGCGACACCCCCATCACAGCTCTGCTACTGCCACTGCTGGCAGCGCAAGCATTTGCCGGCCCTGGTTACCTGAGCTTTGGCGGCTGGGGGGCCTGAGGGGACTGGGGGACTCTGGAGGCAGGTGAACAGAGCAGCTGGGCCCGCCTTGCTGTGCGCCTGCTGCCCCAGAGGGGCTGAGGGGACTGGGCGCTGCCATCTTGTGGCTGTGGGTGCCGTCATCTTGGAGGGCATGGCAATCAATTAGCATATTCCCTCCTTATTGGCTGTGGGTGCCGCCATCTTGGAGGGCATGGCAGTCAATTATCATATTCCCTCCTTATTGGCTGTGGGCGGTGCCATCTTTGTGATGGCATGAGGGTCTATTACAGCCATGGGCAAACTACGGCCCGCGGGCCGGATCCAGCCCGTTTGGCTGTTCTATCCGTTTGGCTGTTCTATCCGGCCCGCGGAGCCGAACGAGAGGAGGGTTCTCTTGCTCTCCCCTCCGCTCCTTCGCCAGCAGCAGTGTTAAGATGTATTAGTTCACACAAACACTCCATCCATTCTTTTGTTCTGGCCCTCCGTCCAGTTTAAGAACCCATTGTGGCCCTCGAGTCAAAAAGTTTGCCCACCCCTGGTCTATTAGCATATTCCCTCTTATGTAAAAATATACGTATGCTCACATCCTATATAATATGCTAATATGCTAATGTTATATAGGATGTGAACATACGTATATTTTTACATAAATGGGAGGATACCAGACACTTCTGTGTCTGCATCATTTATAATTTTTTGCCAACCTGATAATTAGAAAAAAATGTCCATTTATTTATATTTCTTTAATGAGTGAGGCTGACTGCTTTATCATATACTTAAATTATTTGTATTTCTTTTACTTGGAGCTATCTGTTCCTAATCTTTGCCCATTTTTCTGCTAGTTATATTTCATGACTTTTAGGAATGTGTGTATGTATTTTATATTTTTACATACATAAATTATTTTATATTTTAAATACATAAATTATTTTTATATTTAATTTATGTATTTAAATAATAATTCATCTTTTGTGATATACATGGAAAATAACATTTTCTGATTGCCATTTTTCAAGGTCATTAGAAGACAAATTGTTAATTTTAATATATTTGAATTTATCAATCTTTCATAGGTTTTTGTTTCAAAGTTCCACTCTACTTTAATTTTTAAAAAATTATTTGTTTCTTCTAATGTGTTTGACAAGTTCATTTTTAGTTTTAAAATATTTGAGCCTTTGATCCAGCTGTTTTTTCTCTCTTCATATTTTTTGTTAACCCTCACCCGAGGACATTTTTTCCTTGATTTTTTTTATAGTTTAAAGCACAGCTAAACATCTGTATTTATTTACATTTTTCAAGCATACTATTTTTACAACAATGGATTAGAAGATTTACCTTAAACTAGACAATTACAGAATCAGATAACTTTTATTGACCACTTATTTTATAGTCATTTTACTAAATTAGAATTAGGAGGTCAATAACATTAAAAGGCACATATTCATATCAGAAAATACTTTTGAAAAAGCCATCTATTTACTGTTATGACATGCCATATATACAAAAGCATATTTATAGTGTCATAAAAGTAATTGCACAATGGGAGCAGGTAGAAGAGTTTCCCTTGATTTTTTAGGGAGAGTGGAAGGGAGGGGGAGAGACCAAGAGAGAGAGACATTGATGTGAGAGAGACACAACACGATTGCCTGCTGTACTGGCCATTCACGGCTGGCCGGGGTCGAGCCTGCAACCTAGATATGTGTCCATGACCTGAATTGAACCCAGGATCCTTTCAGTCTGCAGGCCGAAGCTCTATCTACTGAGGCAAACCTGCTAGAGCTCTCTTTATTTTTTTTTTTAATAGATTTCCAGAATTATTGCACATGGCTCTTCTTCCCATATGAGCTTTAGAAACAGCTTGTTGAGTTACTGAAAAAATCCAATTGTAATTTTTATTGAGATGTTTAATGTTATCAAAATATTTTTGGAGAAAAAAATATACTGTCTTCATAGATGTAAAAGGCTTTAGACATTACCCTGTTAAACAGGTTTTCTAGTATTGATTTAGTCTTGTAATATTGGAACAATCCTAATTGGTCATAATGGGTTATTCTTTTAATTTGATGAATCTTATTTGTTGATAAACTTTTTTTTTAACTTCCATGGCTAAAAGTCTTTTTAAAAAGGGTTTAGGCCATTGCTAGCAAATAAAGAAGACCTGTCTTGGGGCACGGAGTGTACACCACCAGCAGTGTGGCTAGGTAGGAAAGACAAAACCATCATCCCCGAGCTTTGCAGCATTTTTAAACATCAAGTGGGGCAGGGGACAATATAAGTAGTTCTGAGAGGATTTACATTAGCTCTAGGGAGGGGGATGGGAGAGGGTAAAGCAGTGCTAATTCTGGGAAAGGCCCAGCAAAGTCCACAAGGAAGAAGTGTCCTCTCGCTCTGCTGTAATTTTAATTTAGAACATCTCAGAATTTTTTTTTGTTATTGCTAATATTTTATTTAAGATTATTTTATCTTATATAATTAATTTATAGCTATGTGGGTTATTTGTGATTTTTTAAGTAGAACATGTAGAAAGTTTTTCTTTATCCTTATATTACTTAAAGGGCATTGAAATTATTTCATTATAGGATTCATCCTCAATATTCTATGGTCAGTTTTGAAAATTTTAATTTTCTCAGAAAACCATACTCTTACACTTTGCCTCTCCTTTATTTCTCATAATTTTTGTTAATATTTTCAGTTCTTAGATAAGGTATTTACCTTTATACCTTTTATACTATATTTAAACTTCTATTAACTGAATTATTAACTTTAAACAGCTATTTAATGAGTCCTGGCTTTAAAAGTTGAACTCATCAGAGTTATACTTTCTCATACTTGACCTCTTCTCTCCCTTTTTCTCCTGATATTTTGTCATTTATTTATTGCCAAGATTACAGCATTTTCATTTAATTCTATACTCAAAATTTCTTTAGTTTTAAACCAACCATAGTTACTTTAATATTGATTGATTCTCATGATTAGGCTTCTATTTGTCTCTTGTTTGACATCTGGTTCAACCTCTCACCTCTCCTCCCCTAAAATATACATGTTTGAAATATTCAAGTTGTTAAATATATGAAAATGATTCTGTGACCTATATTTGCATGTCATAAACAGAAGGCTTTGCAGACATTGCTGTACCATTTTCTATTATTGTATTGCTCCTCCTACTGTTCTGCTGTTTCTAGTGTGGCTTTTATTTCTGCAGAAGTTCCCTCCTCTCTATATTTCTCATGAGCTCACTGGCTTACTTTTGAACTTTCCCTTTCTATTGTTTTTATTTTTATCATCTTTTCTTTTATCTCTCTCTCTCTTTGGGAGAAAAATAAGATAGAAACATAAAATAGGACAGAAGAATCGTTGCTTTGTCTCTTCAACTGGATATTTTTCACCCTAGGATACTTGACTAGATTAAATCCTCCCTTCACCTTTGAAACTAGATTGATTTGAGAGCCTTGCTATTTCTTTCTACATATGTGATAGGGCAGACCTTTTCCCAAAGGTTTAGATCAGGGGTCCTCAAACTTTTTAAACAGGGGGCCAGTTCACTGTCCCTCAGACCGTTGGAGGGCCGGACTATAGTTTACAAAAAAACTATGAACAAATTCCTATGCACACTGCACATATCTTATTTTGAAGTAAAAAAAACAAAACGGGAACAAATACAGTATTTGTATTTGCATGTGGCCCGCGGGCCGTAGTTTGAGGACCCCTGGTTTAGATGCTTAGGTATAATGATTCCATTATCCATATCAACTGGTCTTTATCATGACAATCTACTGAAGATTATGGAAGGAAATTTCTTTTATTACTCATTTAGAGAAATTTTCAATATTTTTATATTTTAGAATGAGAACTTAATACTTATATAAAAATTAACTTTTTATCACGATAGTAAATTGGAACTCTAATTTCTAAAATAATACATTAAGTGTTGGTATGTCTTTTTTTTATATGTTTTTATTGGTTTCAGAGAGAGAAAGGGAGAGGGAGAGAGAGAAACATCAATGATGAGAATCATTGATCGGCTGCCTCCTGCACACCCTCTACTGGGGATTGAGCCTGCAACCTGGGCATGTGCCCTGATCGGCAGTTGAACCATGACCTCCTGGTTCATGGGTCAACCCTTAACCACTGAGCCACACCGGCCAGGCTGTTGGTGTGTCTTCTTAACTTCGATAATATTTTGGTTCATTTTGTTAACATATATAATATTGAAAGTCACCAGTAGCAAATACAAGTAAGCTTAGAATGGGTTGTCGTGTACTTGTGATACATTTATATGAATGGACTGCTAAACAATTGAATATTTAGGGAGTAAAATCATTGGACAATCTTGCAGTTTTCTGATGGTATTTTCTTTGCCACCTTAAACCAGCCAAGGGGTAAAATACTCCCAAAACTATAAAACTAGGTAACAGAGTCTTGTTATCCCACACAAAAAAACAGAGCTTGAAATACATGTATAGTATTGTTTGAAAGAAACATTCTTTGTGGAAAAATACTATACTATTTATGGTTTAAAATTTTAGAATTGGTCAATATAAGTTGAAAGAGAAATAGTTTGGACAAAATGAACATTATTGTGAGAAGTGAGGTTTAGCTCTTGATTGCTATTGAACCTTTTTCTAGTATTGGGTTTATTTTGATTCTTTTAGAAAAGTAGTTTAAAATAAGTGAGCATTAAGAAAAAATAGTTACAGATATGGCAAAGGAATCGTGTAATTTAAATTTAACATTTTATACACTTTTTAAAATTGATATTTCCATGCCTCACAATAAATGTAGCTAATAAATTTCTATATTAATCAGACCATTAAGAGAATTGGTTGTTTAGTTTAGTGTTGGAGGTTTTGGAGAAATATACTTTAAGACTGTACTGCACAGTTGATCTATTTTTGAAAAAGTGTGCCTTTACAATACTGGTATACTGTTGAGAAAACTATTGTGCCTCATTTTCCTTTTCCTTTGAATTTCATCTGGTTTTCCCTTTAAGTAAGCTTTCATTCAGAAAATACAGTTTAATTTTACATAATGAGGATATAGTTATTTGGTAGCATTTTTTTTGCTAGTTTTACAGCGTCAGCAGCCTATTTAACTTCATGTATTATATCTGTTTACTGCTATTTGAATATCTGTAAAATATAATTTATATCTAATACTCAAATGTTGATTCTCAGTTTTTGAGTCTTGATGGCAGGTTGTTCCCTGGAGAAGGTGCAAGAAATTAAAAATATGCAGCAGAGCTGTAAACACTTCTAACAAGATTATTTTTTCTACTTGTTTATTGTTCTGTGTCTCTTTCTTTGATGTTACCTAAGTAACTAAATGGAAAGAGTAAGATTAGATTTTTAGGAGGAGATGTAACTTCTTTCTTCTTATCCTTATTCTGGAAATAAGTCCTTTTATTGTTAGTTTGAAAAGTCTATAATACAAAGAAGTTACATGAGATATTATGAATACTTCTAAATCTATATGAACTTTTTAGTAATGTACTTACACATTTCATTTTACTAATGAACCCTCTTTTGTAGGCATATTTAACTGCAATTTCTTATGTCTTTTAAATATATATTTTTTAGCTAGATTGGTGAAAAAATTTTAATCACTAATTTTGTGCAGGCAATTAAAATAATTTTATATGTACAGAAAACGAGAATCATTTGACTTGCTGCTTTAAAATTATGTGGGCTTTTGAAAGGAAGTGGTTTATTTGAGTAAAAAAACTAGTTCAGAATGTTCTCAGATAAGTCTTAAGATTCTCTTTGTATATACACCTACACTGGAAAAACTGAAACACTAATTGCTTAATTTAAAAATAATTTGCTACAAACTCAAAACATCTTATCTTCATAATAGCCAGAACCATATATGAATTGCATGAATGTTAAGTGCAGAGTTTTCTTTTAATCTTAATTATGGTTTTTTTGACATACAAATTATAATCAGGTTACATCTGTTTGTATGTACTTCCTTTTTTTTTTAAATGTATTTTTATTGATTGCAGGGAGGAAGGGAGAGGAGGAGAGCGATAGAAACATCAATGATGAGAGAGAACCATTGGTTGGCTGCCTCCTGCATGCCCCCCACTGGGGATAAGCCCAGGATCTCCTGGTTCATAGGTTGACACTCAGCCACTGAGCCACACTGGCTGGGCTGTACTTTCTTATTTCATTCCAAAGCAGTTATAAATCTTTTAAATATTTTTTTGAGCGCTTGGTATTTTAGTAAGGGATAGAAAGGAAGGAAAAGACAAAATTCAGTTTAGTCAGCATTTATTACATGTTCACTTTTTATCAGAAAATTGTGGTAGCCATTGAGAACATAGATTTAAGTCACAGACTTTTCCCCTAGAGCAGCGGTTCTCAACCTGTGGGTCGAGACCCCTTTGGGGGTCGGACGGCCCTTTCACAGGGGTCGCCTAAGACCATCGGAAAAACACATATAATTACATATTGTTTTTATGATTAATCACTATGCTTTAATTATGATCAATTTGTAACAATGAAATTGGGGGTCACCACAACATGAGGAACTGGTATTAAAAGCTCTTGGCTTAGGAAGGTTGAGAATCACTGCTTTAGAGCTTCATAGTAGTCCTTCAGGGGCTAGGTCTGCTTCAAGAGCAGCACCTGATGTAGCCAGGGGTTTTCTCACTGAACATGTTACCTGTTTCTTTTTGTGTGGCTATGTTTATAATATTCTGTGCCGGGTGCTGCTATCTCTCAAGGGAAGTGAATCAATAATGTTGAATGTAAACTATGTGTTAGGCTTTGTATATGTTTTATTTGGTCATTATGAGACTCTAAGGAAGATTGAAGAGATTGAGGCTCATATAAATAACTTGCCTTAATTCCATATGACATGAGGCAAATTGTAACTCAAACTGAGTTCTTTTGCACTCCAATGTCCTTTTCATTATATACTAGAGGCCCGGTGCACAAAAATTTGTGCACTCGGGGGGGGGAGGGAGGGTCCCTCAGCCCGGCCTGTGCCCTCTCGCAGTCTGGGACCCCTTGGGAGATAACGACCTGCTGGCTTAGGCCTGCTCCCGGGTCGCAGAGGGCAGGCCCAATCCCTAGGTGCAGCCCCTGGTCGGGCTCAGAGCAGGGCTGATTGGGGAGTTGGGGCGCCGCCCCCTGTCACACTCAAGGCAGGGTCGATGGGGAGGTTGTGGAGCAACCCCCTGTCACGCACAGAGCAGGGCCCATCAGGGGGTTGGGGTGCTGCCCTCTATCACCCACAGAGCAGGGCGGATCAGGGGGTTGGGGCGCTGCCGCTCTCACACTCAGGGCAGGGCCGAGGGGGAAGTTATGGCTCTACCCCGTCACACACAGAGCAGGGCCCTTGGTGGGGGGGAGCTCCCCCCTATCAGGCACAGAGCAGGGTGGATAGGGAGGTTGTGGCCCCGCCCCCTGTCACACACAGAGCCGCAGGGCGATCAGGGGGTTTGGGTGCTGCCCCCTGTCACGCTGATCCCGGTGCCGGGAGGCCTCTCGGCTCCGCTGATCCCAGTGCTGGGAGGCATATTACCCTTTTACTATATAGGGTAGAGGCCTGGTGCATGGGTCGCGGCTGGCTGGTTTGCCCTGAAGGGTGTCCTGGATCAGGGTGGGGGTCCCCACTGGGGTGCCTGGCCAGTCTGGGTGAGGGGCTGAGGGCTGTTTTCAGGCTGGGGGTGACTGAACTCCCAAACGCTCCTTTTTTCCTTTTTTTTTTTTTTTTTTTTTTATTCTGGGCCAGCTTTAGCTTGAGGCTTGGCTCCAGCTCTTAGGCCTCCGGCTGAAAGTAGGTTTCTGGCCTTTGCTTACAATGTTGCGAATCTGCTGGCTGAAGTTGGGCGTATTTGTTACAGAGTTTCTTAAACTGCCAGCTCAGAGGCAGCGGCAGGCGGGGAACGTTGGTTTCCTCTGTCACTGAAGCAACCAAGCCTCATGTTAGTTTCAAGCTGCCTGGCTGCCGGCCGCCATCTTGGCTGACAGTTAATTTGCATATCTCGCTGATTAGCCAATGAAAAGGGTATCGGTCGTACGCCAATTACCATGTTTCTCTTTTATTAGATAGGATTACTTGCAACAGAATTTTATGTTATAATGATTTGACCTTGTTTGTTTTTTGTTAAGTATCTTAAACATAAATGCTGGTTTGTAAGGGAAACCAGCTTTATTATTAGTGAGATATTTAAAAGCTACTTTGAAGTATTTTTTCTGCTAGTATTATTTAAGAGACTTTGACATTCTTAGAGAATGGGTATCATTTTCTAAATACTTGCACATTAATAGTCCTAAGAATTGCAGTCCTTTTCTAGGTTATTTACTTTTATTCAGTTTGTAGTCTTGATTCCTTACTTAAACAACAATTCTGTTCAATTTAAAATCCTGAGTAATTTATTTTTTATAGCTGCTAGCACGGTGCCATTTTAAGCAAGATTCAATAATTAATATATTTACATTTATTGAGTTTATGTTTGTTGAGTAAAAGTAGAAAATCCAAATAAGCCAGTGGAAGGAAAATATATAACTAATTTCATTAGGCAGAATTAACTATTAGCACTTGATGCATTTAAGAAATAATAGTTGGCCCTATTAATGAACACTTAACTACACACCAAATGTACTAAACTTTTATATGTTACCTCATTTAATATTCAAAATAATAATTTAGAATAAGGATTATTTGTATCCTATTTTTACAATTGGAGACTGAAGCTCAAAAATGGCTAAACATCTTGCCAAAGGCTGCAAAATAGCCAATGGAACCAACATTCAGAATAAGATGCTTCTAATATCAAAGCCCTTCTCTCTAATACTTTGTGTTTTTACACATAGAGAATATTATTATTTTTTTAAAAAATGTGACCACACTTCACTTTTTAAATCCCTTTTAACGTAATCATGAGCTATAGACCTACTTACAACTTTTTTAAAAACTTGGTTAAATTTTATTTTTACTTGTGGTAAGATAACACATATATATTGTACTATGTTAACTCTTTTTAAGCATACAGTTTAGCAATCTTGTGTATATTCACATTGTGCAAGATGAAAAAGTTCTGAAGGGTAACTTCACAATACATACTAAAACACTTAAAAATACCCATACCTTTTCATCTTAGACTTTTTCATCTTGCAAAACTGAAACTGTATACTCATTCAGCAACTCTCCATTTTCCCCTTTGCCAGCTCCTAGCAACCACCCATAGACCTTTTTTTTGTATTACCAACTAGAGGCCTGGTGCACAGAATTCATGCACTGGGGGTGGGGGGATGTCCCTCAGCCTGGCCTGCACCCTCTCACAGTCTGGGAGTACTTGGGGGATGTCTGACTGACAGCTTAGGCCCGCTCCCTGCCCAACCCTGCCCAAATATTCTGAGCAGAGAGTGGGCCTAAGCTGGCAGTCGGATATCCTTAGCCCTGTGGGGGAGGCGAGAGAGGCTCCCGCCACTGCCGCTGCTCTTGTCAGGTGTGAGCCTGGCTTCTGGAAGTGCACTGACCACCAGGGGGCAGCTCCTACATTGAGTGTCTGCCCCCTGGTGGTCAGTGTGTGTCATAGTGACCGGTTGTTCCGCCATTCGGTCAATAGGCATATTACCCTTTAATATACAGGATAATTTTAGGTTTCATAGTACTGTATTATTTCATTGAACCCAACACCTATTATAGGATCTTAAGTTTTTCAATTTATTATTTTAAAAAATACTTCAGTTGACATTTTGTACATTTGTGCATTTTTAAAATTTTATGAAAGATATTTCTACAATAGTATTGTTAGAAAAAAGGAATGGGCATTTTTAAGGGTTTTAGTATGCATTGTGAAGTTACCCTTCAGAAAGACTGTAGTAATTTACTTACAATTGTTAATCATAATAATATTGATAGTCTTATGAAGGGTATTATATTCCACTGCAGGACTTTATAGTCCTACTGAAGTTTTTTATTCATTAATAGAATGGATAGCAGTCAAAGGTGGATTATGCAGTTTTGGGGAGCAGGAGGACTTGTGATGACAGTCATCGATGTGTCCCTGGAAATTGTATCCATGCTGTTATAGGTTGGTAATGTCTAGAATACCATTTATGAGCAAATGGTACCTAACTTGGAAGATTCTGGGAGCAGCAGAATAACCCATGTGATGCAGTTAGCACAGTGTGTGGCACATAGAAAATGATCAACAAATGATAACTTAATTCAAGAAGTATCCTTTTATTACCACCCAAGGAACAAGTGCTATTAAAAAGTGATTATATTAAAATCTAATGAACTGAGGTGCTTAAATGACTTCTGACTGTTTTGGGCTTTAAAAAAATCATCTATGATTTTATAAAAAATAATATCCTTGGGGATTACCTAACCTCATTCTTTGCTCTTAGCCATTTTAAAAATAAATTTTATCCTTATTGTTGATGTTTTATTTGTATATGTTTTATTTGGTCATTATGAGACTATGAGGAAGATTGAAGAAACTGAGGCTCATATAAATAATTTGCTTAAAGTATTACAGATGTACCCTCCCCCACTTTAATCCTCTCCACCCTGCTCCCGCCCCCTCTCCATGCCTTCCCCACACTATTGTCTATCCATGGGCTATGCATATATATTCATTGGCTAATCTCTCCCTACCCACCCTTCCCTCTCAAATATGTCAGTCTGTTGCATGCTTCATTGTCTTTCAGTCTTTTAATATATCATGTGATAGTTGTCTTTCTCTGTCTGGCTTATTTCATTTAGCATAATATTCTTCAGGTCCCTCCATGCTGTCTCAAAGAGTAAGAGATCCTTTTTTACAGCTTCATAGTATTCCATTGTGTAAATAAATACCACCATTTTTAATCCATTTTCAGCTGTTGAGCACTTGGGCTGTTTCCAGATCTTAGTTATTGTAAATAATGCTGCTATGAACATAGGGGTGCATATATCCCATTTTTAACAGCCTGATGCAGGTTCTTCTATATTACAGATGTTAACCTTTTTTTAGTTATACTAGAGGCCTGGTGCATGAAATTCATGCACAGTTAGGGTCCCTAAGCCTGGCCAGCGATCAAAGCCAATTGGGGCCTTCGGGCTGCCAGCCAGGGCCTTCCTTCGTTCTGTGCCACCCCCTGGTGGTTAGCGCATGTCATAGCGAGCAGTTGAACTCCCAGTAGGTCGAACTCCCGAGGGGATAGTTTGCATATTAGTTTTTTATTACATAGGATGCATTGTAAATAATTTTTCCAAGTCTTTTTTTTTTCTTTGCTTAGACCTTTTTATATAGAAAAATTTAAAAACTTTATATCACACTCATTTATAACTTACCAGATGAAATAAATAATAACAAACCCCAACCTCTAGGTTATAACTATCTTTGGGAGGAAATATTATATTCATTTTTACACTTAATACTTAATTCCTCAAAATTTATTTTTGTGTAGAGAAGTGTTAAACTTTTTCAGATTTTCATTAGAATTTTAAAGATGCATCAGTTTGTAAGCTGTGACAGGTAGTGTGTTATATAGTGGAAGAGGATGGTAGCTTTCAAATAGATCAATAATTGCCTCTAACTCTGTCATTTACTATCTGCATGATCTTGGTAAAATTGCTGAGACTTGGTTTCTTCTTCAAAATGGCAGTAATGTCTACTTCAAAGTTATTTTTTTAATTTCAAAGTTTTATGATGACTAAACCCATAACCCAGCATCTACCATATAGTAGCCCCTTAATACAATGTTAGTTTCCCTTTCCTTCCTTTTACTAATTGCTTTAAAAATCATTTTAAATTATAAAATAATTAAATCAATTATTTCTGGATATTAAATAATATTGGGTATTATCAAGTCTTAAACCATTTAAGAATGACTCTTGGTCCCATATGTGAATTCCAACATGATGTCTAGAGTTAGTGTGTGACTTATTCAAGTATGTTTAGGATTATTCAGGTACAGTAGTCTTTCCCTGTCTTTAAGGCCATGTTCTTTGAAAAATCCCCAAGGCAGAATTTAGAAAAGAAATTCAGATCTAGGTTGAGATAGGCTTAGGTTGAATCTGTGTAGGCCTTAGTATGTATGCATGTGTGTGTATTTTATAGTCACTAAAATAACAGTGCAAATGACACCTAAATAATGAAACTATTAATGTAATTGAATACCTTTTTAGATTTGATTAATACAGTTTAACTTTTGTTTATCATTTGTTGCTAGTTGGACTCCATCTTAAAATTTTCAACTTTCTTGTAAATTTTTTTCTTATTTTAGCTCCTGTGCATACTATGAGACTTTTATTTCTCTCCTGTACTTTTCCTCTGTTCAGTTCATTGTTTTTCTGAATTTTATGACTAGAATATGCTGATTCTCTCTGTTAGTTTCCACTGGAATTTGGAAGAGCACAGGTACTTGTGTAGACTGCTAGGATTTATATTCCAGCTGAACCACTTAGCAATTTACTTAACACCCTGTATCACATTTTCCTCATTCACAAAATTAGGATAATAATATTTTATTTTCTAGGGTAGTTGTGATATTAAATGAAGTATATATTAAGCCACTTTAGCATTTCTTGACACATAGTAGCTCATTAAATTTAGGTTATTTTGTATTGTTGAGATATTTCTCAAATATATATTCTTAGTTTTGCCCATAATAATATCATGCCTAATTTAAGACATGAAAAATTAACATCATTTGTGAGGGAGATGCTCAAGGGTAGATAATTGTAGGGATAGGGCTATAGATGAGATCTCTTAGGAAGAGTGTATAGTAGGTGAAACTGGAGGCCTAAGGAAGAATGGTAAGCAACATTGATATATTTGTGTAGTATTTTTTAAAGGGTTTGGATATATACAGTTTCTTTTAGTAAAATAAAAAGGCTTTGTTTTGTAGGCTGCTCTCTTTCTGGTCTAATAAAAATTTTATCTCAGTACTAAATATTTACAAATAAGATATAAATGGTTTCTCTTTTTCTTTAAGAAAAATTAATAGTAGCACAGTATTGCCTTTATTCCTAAACTCTTGAAGTAGCAAGAATTCCTATTGATATAGAATGGTCATAATATCATAATTAAAATGTATTTCCTACACTATATTATAAATTGTGTATATGCTACCTCAAGGTATATAATCCAGTCTAATATACAGGTTGAGGTTTGTTCACCCAAAGTTTATTAATTTTAAAAAATTGCTGGCTCAGTTATAGTTATAGAACACTGAACTCTGATCCCAGTGAATCTTTTGGGGTACAAAGTTTTTTTCTTCTGTAGGAGATGGATGTCGCATGATGGATTTGATGAGGCAAATTATGCAGTAAAGGATGTTTTAAGGTGAAAAGATAATTCATATTGAATAAATCACAGTGCAGCTGTAATTTCAAAGGAAGTGGTTTATTCACTATAGCCTGTTGATGTACTTTCTGAATGTACATGTGGTAACTAGAATTTAAATGTGTAGTCAGATTCAGTGAAATGATTTCATATTTGAAGTCATTTTTCACTGAAAATTTATCAATGATTTCTTTGAATTTTTGAGAATCTTTTCTTTGCATGTACCAGTATGTACTAGCATATTGAAATTTTTATAGGAATAATATGACTGACTGATAGCAAAGAGTGAACTTGGTTAGAAAACTTGTTTTTTTCTTTTTCTAAATAACCTGAAATGTTTTTTTAGCCCAAGGTGTTTTGATCTGAATGACTTTAAATTGTGAATCTGTTTTACATT
Organism: Myotis daubentonii; assembly: GCF_963259705.1. NCBI lineage: Eukaryota > Metazoa > Chordata > Mammalia > Chiroptera > Vespertilionidae > Myotis > Myotis daubentonii. The sequence goes on along the minus strand of NC_081845.1, from coordinate 23,716,691 downwards.
GAGTCTATTGTGAATTTATTTTGAATATTTCTCTTAATCATATAAATATAAAAAAATTACTTCCTCCTTTTGAAATATTTCAAGTCACCTGTTAACTTACTGTTTTTCTCAATATCAAGGTAATACAGTCTTAATGTGGATAAAGGGGAAAATGTTACTCATAATTTTCTTACTCAAAGACAACAGTCGGGTTTTGTCATTTCCTTCCAATGCATTTTTATTCTTTGTGTTATTAAGGTTTTTGCATGCAATTATATATACCATTTTGTAGCTTACTTTTTTCCTCTTTTTAGCTTTCATCTATGTCTATTCATCTATCTGCCAATCTGCACACACATTTTAAAATGTGGAATCATTTTTTAGATCCCAGTTTGATTCACAGTTTACTTTTAAAACACTGATTAAGAAATTATAGAAGGCATTTTTTATTTAAAACAAAAAATAGTGTTCTGTACCAGTATTTTCACATCTTTATTTGTACTGTTTAAATCTGAAATTGCTTAATGCCACCAGGTAAAAAAGCTTACTTTTAAAAAATGTCCCTAGTAATATTTCTCATGTTTAATTATGGATTTTATATTTAAAAACCCAAAACCTTGGTTGTTTTTTATTGGATTTAATATTATTTCTTCAAGAACAGTTTTCGTTAACTAATACCCTATTTGAAGTGGGTGATAGTATTAAGTAGTCAAAAAAATATCTGTAGATGTCATTAGTGATTACTGATGTATACTGGTATATGTATGGGGGAGAGATTCTCACTGAATAGGCTAAGTAGTTATTTTAAAAACTAGGGGCCCGGTGCACGAAATTCGTGCACTGGGTGTGTGTGTGTGTGTGTGTGGAGGGGAGTGTCCCTCAGCCCAGCCTGCCCCCTCTCACATACTGGGGGCCCTCAGGCGTAGACCCCCATCACCCTCCGATCGCCTGATCGGCCCCTTGCCCAGGCCTGACGCCTCTGCCAGAGGTGTCAGGCTTGGACAGGGGACCCCCATCTCCCCCCGATCACTGGCTCTGGCCCCCGCCCAGGCCTGAGGCCTCTGGCCCAGGAATCATGCCTGGGCAGGGGACCCCCATCTCCCTCTGATCCCTTGCTCCACCCCCTGCCCAAGCCTGACGCCGCTGACCCAGGCTTCAGGCCTGGGCAAGGGGACCATCATATCCCCCCAATCCCCGGTTCCGCCCCCCACCCAGGCCTGATGCCTCGGCCAGAGGAGTTGACCCTCATCACCCTCCGATCACCAATCACCTGATCGGCCCCTTGACCAGGCCTGAGGCCTCCGGCAGAGGTGTCTGGCCCGGGCAGCGGGGACCCGCAGCTGCAGCGGCCCCGTGATCGCGGGCTCCGCTTTAGGCCCAGGCACGGGACCCCTAGCTCCCGGGACTGCCAGCTTCGACCGTGCCCAGCTCCCATCGCTGGCTCCACCCCTACTTCCTGCTATCACTGGCCAGGGCGGAAAAGGCGCCTGATTCTCTGATCATGGCTGGGGGGCAGGGCAAAGGCGGCCCCAGGGCCGCCTTTGCCCTGCCCCCAGCTCTTAGCTCCCCCCTGGGTTTCCGATCACTGTCAGTGGCGGGGGGGCTTCTTCCTGCTTTCCCTTTTGCCTCCCTGCATTGTGCCTACATATGCAAATTAACCGCCATCTTGTTGGCAGTTAACTGCCAATCATAGTTGGCAGTTAATTTGCATATAGCCCTGATTAGCCAATGAAAAGGGTATCGTCGTACGCCAATTACCATTTTTCTCTTTTATTAGATAGGATAGGATTATGAGGCCAGGAACCTTAACAGGTCATTTGAACTAGATTCCTCATTTGTGGCAGATTTTCAAACATCTTTTTAGTTGTTAACTTAAAACCAGTCAACAAGTGGCAGATAGTTATAATTTGCAAAGAATGTTAAACTGGATTGGACAAGTTGTTTAACTTACAAGAACCTCACTTCATCTATAATAATTAGTTTTAGACAAGATAAGTCATTCTCAATCACTTTCTTTCTGTCCCAGGACCTCAGAAATTTGACACTTTCTTGTCAACATCATTATCTGCCAGTGACAATGGTTTTCAAAGGGGAAGAGGCAAAGATGTCTTTGTTATTTTTTTATTGTTATTTTTTGTCTTCGTTATTTTGATCCAACATCTGCCAAACCGAGAATCACTGGCTTAGAGAATATATTGCTTTTTATCATATATAATGTTATCAAATATTTGAGTGACTAGTATGTACCAGGCACTGGATTGGATATTCTGGAAAATATCAAAAGTTTCCTTCTGGTGCTCATAGGTAGTGGGAGAGGTAAGGCACATTCTTTATATGGATGTTTTATAATATAGATGGAAATAACTTGCTATATGGGGATATACAATATAGGTTTTTTAATCTCAAGTCATAACATTTTGGACTGGAGCTTTCATTTTCAAGAATTTGAGATTATGTGTGACCTAAAATTGATATAATTATGCTAGATGCATGCCTTATAACCTAAGTATCCCTTTCCCCACCTAAAATCAGCATAAGCAAAAAGTAAAAAGATAGTATCCAGGTGTTACCAGGAACACTAGCCTAGCTGTCTGGTTTCCCATCAGAAATTAAGATGTAGTAGCAATTTTTTCTTTATTAAGCAGAGAATGATTTGACTGCTAGGCTCTCTAACTGTGTACATTCTTAGGAGATTTTTGAAATGCAGATATTAAACCAAATCATAATTAGTGATTTTATTAACTATTATCAGAAGTATCTGAAATCATGACTAGCCTCATCAAAATCACAAAATCATGATGCAGACAAAGCATTGACATTTTAAAAATAGGACATTTATTTTTACTTTATTTTTTTTTAAATCCTCACCTGAGGATATTTTTCCATTGATTTTTAGAAAGTGGAAGGAAGGGGGAGAGACAGAGAGAGAGAAACATTGATGTGAGAGAGACACATCGATTGGTTGCAGAGTCTGGTCAGGGTCTGGGGATGGAGCCGGCAACCAAGGTATGTGCCCTTGACCGAATCAAACCTGGGCCACTTCAGTCCACAGGCTGATGCTCTATCCACTGAGCCAAACTGACTAGGGCAAGCATTGACATTTTATAGAGATATTTGATTAAGTGGTTTTTATATACATTAGCTTCAAAATAAACCTGGTTCAGTTATATTGGGAAAATCCCTTCCATGAAGCTCTGAGGAGGTATAACCAAACACAGTGGAAAGGGGAGGGTGGGTGCCTTGGAAGTAGCCTGAAGAAAACAAGAGCAAAATTTCCTGATTAGACATATGACCTTTAGAAATATACTTAATTTTTATCTGTAAAATAATGGGTTGAACCAAATGACCTCTTAAAAAAATAGCCTGCAAAATTGCATGATTGTATGAATCTTAGTTCAAGTAAGGACTTTACAAGGAATGTGAATACTTATTTTCTGCCTTTTTCTTAGTCAGAGTTCCTGCTGCCTTCTCACCTTTCCTTTCTGGTAGGCTATCTCATCCATTCCCAAGTCTTAAGTTCCTTTACATGTTTTAATGATGCTCTCATTTCTTCTCTGTAAACTTGATTATCAAGGTTTCTATCCAATTTCTGTTTGCCTTTGGAAGAATCTCAAACCCAATGTGTTTTATGTTCATATCTAATTTAGAGTCCTAGGGATTTATATCTCATCTTTTTTTGCCTCCCTAATATTTAATTTATTAATGTATGTCTCTCATGCCTGTCCCCTCTTATTCGTTTTCTGTGCTCTTGTACTTGCTCAGCTGTAGTCATAGCATTTGTGGTCTGCAGATTTCTCTCATTTTACTTGTCTGTGTTTTCTTTAAATCTTGTCTACCTACATGTCCATCACATCTAGTTCCCTGAAAATAGAGACAATTACTCATCTTTATGTCTCCAGTGCCAAGAACATGTTACAATTTAACTTGAAAAATGGAAAGACCTGCGATAGTATCTAGGCACTGTTTTTTTAAAAAAATATATATTTTTACTGATTTCAGAGAGGAAGAGAGAGATAGAAACATCAATGATGAGAATCATTGATTGGCTGCCTCCTGCACGCCCCCTATTGGGGATGGAGCCTGCAACCAGGACATGTGCCCTTGATGGGAATTGAACCTGGGACCCTTCAGTCCACAGACCAATGCTCTTTCCACTGAGCAAAATCACCCAGGGCTTTAGGCGCTGTTTAAAAAAAATAAATAAATATTTGGTAGCAGTTACCACTTATTTAGGAAAAAGCATTTCCTCTGTGGACCTCTATAATTTTACATTACATAAAAGGACCATTCAAGAGAAGTGATATCCTGACCAACAGACTTAGTTCTCCAGAATGTATTCTCCATTCGGTGATGACATAACCATCCCCTCTTCCTTCCTTGCTAGAGAAATCTGGGAACTGTCCTTTCTCTCACCTCCCTTCATATAGTAAGGCACCAAGTTACCTAGTAATTTCTTAGATATCCCTTTCCACATTGTTCTTTGATCAGTCCATAGCACTTCTTACATGTATTACTGTAACAATTTGCTGACTGCTCTGCCCTCATTCTTGCCTCCACAATCCATTTTCCATTCTATGGTTAGAGTAAGTTATAAAAGCACAGTATTCCAATGCTTAAATTCTTTTTATAGCTCTTATCTGTCAAAATCAAGTGCCTAAATGTTGTCCATAGCTCTAAACTTATCCTTCTGTCTCACCACTTAATCTCTCTCCCTATGTCTCAGCCATGCCGACCCACTGGCAGTGGCAAGTATTATGTTGTGTCCCCTGGTCCCATTTTCCTTATTTTTTCCTCCAAGTTCATTAGGAATCTTTTGAAGAAAACCTGGCCTGATTTTTTAGTATGGGAGGGCTAGTCCTTTTTATGTGCACTCTCGTGCCTGCATTATAGCAGTCCACATGATAAGAATATGCTTGTGTGGTACCTCTATGAGGCTTATGCTTGAGGATAATAACCACATGTTATTCTTTGATCTGTTTATCCCATTACCTAGCACAGTGTCACATTGCTGGCATTCCCTCCTTTCCATCATGACTTAATATGTGATTGCCAGAGAGTAATTTGTGTATGTAGATTCCCTGGTGTCAAATGAGGAAAAGGAAGGTGCCATTTTGGTGATATCAGAGACCCACGAACTATGTTGCTTTCTGTCATGGAGGGAAGCATTGAGTACTTAAAGTAAGTACACCAGGCATTGCTCTAAGCACTTTACATGTATTAACTCATTTAATTCTTTCAATATTAAGTAGGTTCTAGTATTGTTATTTTACACATGAGGAAACTGGGCACAGAGAGAAGTTAAATGATTCCCTTGAAGTCACATAACTAGTAAGTGGCAGAGCCTGGATTCAACTCAGGCTGTCTGACTGCAGAATATATATCTTACCTACTTTACCAAACAGAGTAACTGGTGAACTGGCAGGTTATCAGGTCTCTCCTGAGGGACCATAAAAGTATGCAAGCAAATTTACATTTGCTTTATTTAGTGTTTTTGCCTCATAGGCTTGGTAAATCGTTTTGGAATGAATCCAGGAATGTTTCGTCATGCAGTGCTGAAGTTGGCCTCTCTGATTTATGCATTACCAAGAAGCCTGGGCTTCCTCGTATTAATAAGTCTCATGAAAATAATGGTATGACATTGTCTGATAAGTAAGAGACAGAAAGCAGAGAGATGCCATATCCAACACTAAGGGCCTGACTTAAGTAGGTGGGAAAGGAAAAAAATTGAGTAATATTTATGAGGAAAAAGTTAATATAAATAGTATTAATTGGGTGTAGAGGTTTCAAAAGAAAAGGGAATCAGAAATCCGTGACAGGTTTTAAGCTTGGCTGGATGGGAAAAGACCAGAATTGGTCGTTTTGTTGACAAGAGGGTAAGTTTAGATGATGTATGTATTTGAGATGGTGAGGGTATGTAGGGTTTGTAATAGGTATTTAATTCTTTTGCTAATAACTCTTTGGAGCAGTAGTTCTCAACTGGAGGTGATTTTGCCCCACAAAGTGACATTTGGCTATATCCAGAGACATTTTTGGGATGCCGCTAAACATGTTGTAATGCAGAGGACAGCCCCAGACAACATAGAAATATCCTGCCCAAAATGTCAGTAGTTCCAAGGTTGAGAAATCCTACCCAAAGAATCCAAGAAGGACAGGATAGACTTTACCATGATTTTTTTTAACCTAGTAAAAATATATGTTCAAAGAGGTCACATTTATAATTCCCTTTTAGTTTTTCACCTTAATTTTTTAAGGAATTTATCAGAGCGTTAACAGAGCTATCAGGAAATGATTTTGTTTGTACACTGTATTAAATACATGGGTTGTGGAAATAGAGAAACCCAAAGGATGCAGTCCCTGCTGTCAAGGAGCCTGGGAGTCTAAACAAGGGGATTGATTACTTAACACAAATATAAAATTGTTCAACCTGTGTGCTGTAAGAATTTTTAAAACATGCAGTACCTGACTAGTCAGGGGCACTGACCTCATTTCCTTTAGATTGTCAAATAAAAAATGACAACAGCCAACACAATAACCATCCAGGGTGAATGAATAAAAATTATACATTTTTTTGGTGTGTCACAATTTCAGTAATTGATGTGTGCCATGAGATGAAAAAGGTTGAAAATCGCTGCTTTAGAGCATTACTTTCAACCTTACTAGAGTATTCTGAATATAAAGTTGTCATTGAATGATTGATTGGATGAACTTGGAACTCTGTTTCAAACATGAACTTTCCAGCTCAGCTGGTTGACACAGTTGGTTGGAGCTTTGTCTCCTGTACACCAAAAAAAGAAAAAAAAGAAAAAGGTTGCAGGTTCAATTCCCGGCCTGGGTGCATAAAGAAGGCAGCCCGTCAATGTTTATCTCTCACATCTATGTTTCTCTCTCACATCGACGTTTCTCTCTCTCTTCCTCTCTCTCTCTAAACCATGTATCTCAATAACATAGTCTCTTGTGAGGATTAGAAAATAAAACATGAAATTTCTAGGGGATGTTTTCAGTATTATGTTGTAATCAGGATCATTGATGGGAAGCGTTTGGGTTGTGGTACACTAATTCTAAGTGTTATTGCTAAGTATGTTTTTACTTTATTCTAAGAAAAGAGAGAATACATTTCTAGAAGTATATAATAATACTTTTTAAATTTTATCACATTTCTCCCTACCAGCAGTGTTCTAGGCTGAACTCTAGCCAACAGTGTCAGCGCTCTTCTCCAACCCCTTTTTTTGGCAACACTAGATGCTGATAAAAAAGTAGAAATAGCCTGACCCGTGTGACTCAGTGGTCATAGCACATGCCGGGGTTGCGGGCTTGATCCCCCAGTAGGGGGTGTGCAGGAAGCAGGCGATCAATGATTCTATCATTGATGTTTCTATCTCTCTCTCTCCCTCTCCCTTCCTCTCTGAAATCAATAAAAATATATTTTTTTCAAAAGGAGAAATACTTTTACTATTCTTCCCTCTTTCTCTTGCCCTCCGTGCCCCCTCTTCCACTACTTCCTCTTTTCAGTCCTCCCTTTCTCCTGGTCCTCCTCCTCCTCTCTCCCCCCCTCCCCCCGCCCCCGCCCGCCACTCCCATTCCTCTCTTCCCTTTTCTCTGCCACATCTTCCTTTGTTGTGTAGTTTGACCTGGTATATTGATTGCTCACTTTTTTGGAGGTTTTTTTATTATTATTATTATTGTTCTGTAGGAGCTCTTTTATTATATTTCCCCACATACTTTATGTCCACTTGTGGTACCCTTAATCAAGGAGAAATTTTAAAATTTTTATATAGGACTCATCAGTCTTACCTGAATTTATAAATATATTTTTATAATTCCCCTTTAAGTTCATATTTTAATCAATAAGAAATTTATATGATATACCATAGACATGATAAAGCCTTTTCCTCAAGTGAATAGCCAATATTCCCAATACAATATTGGATAACTTATCCTTTTCCATTGATTTGAAACTTCTCTTTGCATTTACTGAATTTCTATTTATAAATGTATATAATATTCCTATACATTCCTATATGATTTTTCATATACTCTAGTATTATTGCTATGTATAACAAATAAAAATATATTCCTATTAATGGGTCCATTTGCATTTATTCTGATTCATCAAGCTACTCTTGTGCCATTACCATGTTAACTTACTTCAGTAGGAGGTCTTTTTGTTTGTTTGTTTTTGTTAATCCTCACCCGAGGATATTTTTCCATTGATTTTTAGGGAGAGTGGAAGAGAGAGGGAAAGACAGAGAGAAACATCGATATGAGACAAACACATTGATTGGTTGCCTCCTCCATGAGCCCTGACCAGGGCTTGGGCCAGGGAGGAGCCTGCAACCAAGGTACTTGCCCTTGACTGGAATCGAACCCAGGACCTTTTGGTCCACAAGCCGATGCTCTATCCATTGAGCCAAATTGGCTAGGGCTATAGGAGCTCTTGATATCTGGCAGTTCCCTTATCATGGTTCTTAATTTAAAATTTTATTGGTCATCCTCTCACATTAAATCTTCTAGATGAACTTCAACATCAACTTGGCTTGTGTTCCCCCCAAATAGTCCCATTGATTGGATTTTGCACTCTTGGGTCTTTTTTGTGTGTGTGTTATTATGTACTCCTTAACCTTACTTGTATGACACTTAAATAAATTTAAAAAAAAAAACACACCACACAACTGGGTTCAAGTTTAGGTATGGCACACTTTTTGTGCTACTGTCAATGACTAGGTACATCTAGCATTTGTTGACCCTGTCATCTATAATCATTTTAAAAGGAGAACTTAATGGGTGAAGCACTATTCAGTCAAACTAGAAATAATTACAGTAAACATGTACTGACCACAAACTTAAATTATTTTTGATATGTTTTGTTTGAAGAATATTTTTTAAATTAATAGTTGAGTGCTTTCACATATATTAGTTATAGCATCTTTGTGAGATGATGTAGGTGGTGATATCCTCATTTTGCAGTGGGATAAACTTGGTCTCTGGAATCTTTGATAGCTAGGTCAGGGCTCAAGTTCTAGAATTTTCTGGTGACAGAGCCTTAGATTTCTAGCCATACTGGACTAATTAGAGTTGATTACTTTTCCTCTATTCTTTTTTTTTTCTTTTTCTTTTTATTGAATAAGATATTACAAATGTGTCCTTATCCCCCCAATCCTGCCCTCACCCTCACCCCCTATTGTCCACATCCATCACTTATGCTTATATGCATGCATACAAGTCCTTTGGTTGATCTTTCCCCCTCACCCCTATCCTCCCCTGCTTTCTCTCTGAGTTTTGAGCATCTGGTTGATGCTTCTCTGTCTCTACATCTGTTTTTGTTCATCCGTTTATGTTGTTCATTATAATCCACAAATGAGTGAGAGCGTGTGATATTTATCTTTCTCTGACTGACTTATTTCACTTAGCATAATGCTCTCCAACTCCATCCATGCTGTTGCAAATGGTAGGAGTTCCTTCCTTTTTACAGCAGCATAGTATTCCATTGTGTAGACGTGCCAAAGTTTTTTAATCCATTCATCTGCTGATGGGCACTTAGGCTGATTCCAAATCTTAGCTATTGTAAATTGTGCTGCTATGAACATAGGGATGCATATATCCTTTCTACTTGGTGTTTCTGGTTTCTTGGGATATATTCCTAGAAGTGGGATCACTGGGTCAAATTGAAGTTCCATTTTTAATTTTTTGAGGAAACTCCATACTGTTCTCCACAGTGGCTGTACGAGTTTGCATTCCCACCAGCAGTGAAAGAGGGTTCCTCTTTCTCCGCATCCTTGCCAGCATTTGTCATTTTTTGATTTGTTGATGATAGCCATTCTGACAGGTCTGAGATGGTACCTCATTGTCGTTTTGATTTGCATCTCTCGGATGATTAGTGACTTTGAGCATGTTCTCATATGTCTCTCAGCCTTAAGTATGTCCTCTTTCAAAAAGTGTCTATTTAGGTCCGTTGCCCATTTTTTGATTGGGTTGTTTACCTTCCTTTTGTTAAGTTGTATGAGTTCCCTATAAATGTTGGAGATAAATCTTTATCGGAGATGTCAATGGCAAATAAAATTCAAGAGAATAGAAATTGTAACAAGCATCTTCTCAGATCACAATGGCATAAAATTAAAAATCAACTACAGTAAAAACATTGAAAAAAAAATCAAACACTTGAAGGCTAAATAGCATGCTATTAAGCAATGATTGGGTTACCAGAGAGATCAAAGAAGAAATAAAAAGCATCCTGGAAACAAATGACAATGAAAACACAACAATCCAAAATCTATGGGACACAATGAAAGCAGTCCTGAGAGGGAAGTTCATAGCTCTACAGGCCTACCTCAAAAAACAAGAAAAACTTGCAATAAATGATCTAACCCTATAACTCAAAGAGTTAGAAAGAGCAACAAGAAAAGCCCACAGTATCCAGAAGGAAGGAAATAATAAAGATCAGAGCAGAAATAAACAACATAGAAACCAAAAAAACAAAAGATCAATGAAACCAAGAACTGGTTCTTTGAAAGGATTAACAAGATTGATGAACCTCTAGCCAGGCTAACCAAGAAACAAAGAGAGAGGATCCAAATAAACAAAATCACAAAATGAAAAAGGTGAAGTAACAACTGACCCTACTGATATACAAAGGATTGTCAAAAAATACTATGAACGACTCTACTCCAACAAACTGGACAACCTCAATGAAATGGACACATTCCTAGAAAAATACAAGCTTCCAAAACTCAACCAGGAAGAATCAAAAAACCTGAATAGGCTAATAACTACTGATGAAATTGAAACAGTAATCAAAAAGCTTCCAGCAAACAAAAGCCCTGGATCAGATGACTTTACAGGAGTTTTATCAAACATTCAAAGAAGAACTAAAGCCAATCCTTCTCAGACTATTTCAAAAAATTCAAGAGGAAGGCACACTTCCAAGCTCTTTCTATGAAGCCAGCATTACCCTAATCCCAAAACCAGATAAAGACACCACAAAGAAAGAGAATTACAAGCCAATATCCCTGATGAACATAGATGCTAAAATCCTCAACAAAATTCTAGCAAACCGGATCCAGCATTACATTAGAAAGATCATACATCATGACCAGGTGGGATTTATTCCAGGAATGCAAGGCTGGTACAATATCCACAAATCAATAAAGGTGATACATGAACAAGTTGAGAGACAAAAATCGCATAATCGTATCAATTGATGCAGAAAAGGCATTTGACAAAGTCCAACACCCTTTTCTGATAAAAACGCTCAGCAAAGTGGGTATAGAAGGATCATACCTCAACATAATAAAAGCCTTATATGAAAAACTTACAGCCAACATCATACTCAATGGGCAAAAACTAAAACCATTTCCCTTAAGAACAGGAACAAGACAGGGATGCCCACTTTCACCACTCCTGTTCGACATAGTATACTGGAAGTGCTAGCCAAAGCGATATGACAAGAAGAAGGAAATAAAAGGCATCAAGATTGGAAAAGAAGTAAAATTGTCATTATTCGCAGATGACATGATACTGTACTTAGGAAACCCTAAAGACTCCATCAAAAAATTATTAGACATAATGAATTTGGCAATGTAGCAGGATACAAAATTAATGCCAAGAAATCTATGGCATTTTTATATGCCAACAGTGAACTTACAGAAAGAGAAATTTAAAAAAAATCCCATTTACCATTGCACCAAAAAAATTAAGATACCTAGGAATAAACTTAACTAAAGAGGTGAAAGACCTATACGCGGAAAACTACAGGACACTGAAAAAAGAGATAGAGGAAGACATAAACAGATGGAAGAACATACCGTGTTCATGGATTGGTAGAATCGACATCATCAAAATGTTCATACTACCCAAAGCAATCTATAGATTCAATGCACTCCCCATTAAAATACCAACAGCATATTTCACAGAGCTAGAAAGACCGCTCCAAAAATTCATCTGGATAAAAAAACAACAACAACAACAACAAAACTCCGAATAGCTGCTGCGATCCTGAGAAAGAAGAACAAAGTAGGAGGGATCTTAATACCAGATATCAAGCTGTATTACAAAGCCACTGTTCTCAAAACTGCCTGGTACTGGCACAAGAACAGACATATAGACCAATGGAACAGAATAAAGAACCCAGAAATCAACCCAAACCACTATGCTCAACTAATATTTGAAAAAGTAGACAAGAACATACAATGGAGTCAAGACAGTCTCTTCAGTAAATGGTGCTGGGAAATGTGGTCAGACACATGCAGAAAAATGAAACTATTCTTTTATCTGTAGAATTTAAATAGTATCCTAGGTCTGAAGCTTGGGGGATGCCTTGTTAGCAGCTTGGGAAAGGTAAAGGAATTATAGAATGATGAGACAGAGTAGCATAATTTATGGAAAAATCACATGTAAGTTTCTATGATTTTACCTAATCTTAATTTACCCTTTCCCACTTCTAATTATCTTTCCTAATTTAATTTAGAATATTTAATACTACTTCTCCTTTATACTTTTTAACTTACTGGGTGAAAATAAATCTATAAAAGGTCTTTTTTTTTTTAAAGCCTTTTATTCAAAGCCTCAATTTCATAGTCTTAGTATAAAAATTTAATGATCATTGCCCAGTCTTTTTCAGAATTTTTGCCCCAATGACACTTTAAAATGCCCTTTCTCATGTTATTTTTGTCTCCTCTTTATTTTTCAGGGTCAGGTTAAATCTCATTTCATTTAAGTCTCCCATAATCACTTAGGTACATACTTTGAATTTTCTTGCTTATTGTCTCTATAACTCACCTCCAACTTTTATAAATGTCTCTCAATAGAGTAAACGCTCATTGATAATAGCCACCATTTGATTGATTTCTTTTTTTTTTTTAAATCTGGGTATGTCACAAGTTGTATACCCTTGGCATATCTGAAGTAGGAATAAAAACCTACCCTTGTGGTTGTTACGAAGGAAAAGAGCATGCAGAGCACCTGGCAGGAGAGCACATGAGAGTGTCTATAGCAAGTGCCAAGATCTCTAAATATTAGGAGGCAGCTGGTATTAAGTGTAAGAAGCAGGTAGAGGAGGTTATTGTCCAAAGAAGAGATCTAAGATAATTTGCAAAAGTGAAAGAAATCAATTCATGGTTTCAAAATTTAAACCACTAGGGATTAATCATTAAACTATTTATTGAGTGCTTGTTGTTGGCAGAGCAGTGGGTGATGTTCTGTGGACTAGGTGAACATATCTATAAGGCAGTTCCTACCTTCAAAGAGTTAGTAGTCGAATGCTAAGTGTGCTTAAAGACCAAAGGGGTGAGTCTGAAGAGGGTAAATTGTGGATGTGCAAGCAGAGGTTTTCATTTAAGTTCAGCAAGAGTTTGAAATAAAAGGTTTAAGACTGACTCTTTATTGGGTGGTATTCAGATCTATAATACTAGACATTTTTCTTCTAAGAAAAGTTTTGCACTTAAATAACCACATATTTGAAATACTACACCTTTGTTTGATGTCCTATGAGAATCACCAGAATGAAAAATAATATACTGCATCCTGAGAAATATTACAGGATCACATTATGATTTTTCTCTATGCTTAGTGACCTTTTATGTCATTTCATGACACCTACTTTTTTTAAAAGTCAAAATTATACTATTCAATGTACTAAATGTGTAAGTGGATCAAGACATTTTCCTCATGCAAAATGATTGGAAGGTATTAAAATTAATCTTAATGGGAAGTGGGAACATATAGCCTGGATTGAGACATTTTTGTGCTTTGTGATTCTTTCCCCCTATTCTTTTAACTGAGGCCAAAATCCACCGTGCCGTTTTCTTATCTTAGTCAATTAGGGTGTCCTCCCCCCAACCCTCATACACAAAACATCAGGATAATGCTTTCAGTTTCCTCTTTCCTAACCTTCACTCAACTTTCACTCCTCTCTAAATTTGCTATAATCCTAGGAACTATGTTTTTTATGAAAAGCAAATACCTCTATTATTCTCAATGTTTTTCTAGTATTTTTCTACTTCCTTGCCTTACCTCATTGATACCCTTTCAAACCTTGGGGTCTGGAAAGGCAGCTTTGTTCTTTTTGCTGCCTTTTCCAACATTGCTATTCCTTTATCCTTTTTATTTTTTTTAAATCTCTGCTCCCTTAAAATTCCTGTCATTTTGCCTGAATCAACCTTTCATTAGTCCTCACTGCCCTCATCTACTGGCCACTTTTTCTTATACACTGAAGACCTTGGCAGCAGGTTTACCGTTTTTTTCTCCACCCTAAACTCTTCACAACCATAGCTTGCTTGTGCATCACTTGGAAAAACCAGGTCTGACACCCTGGGCTTTCAGTTCCTTGGCTACCTCACTTCCAGTGACTTTCACCTCTCATCAGCAATTCACTACTGTCCCCTCCTTCAGAATTGCTAGTTCACACATTTTATTCTGGCCACAACTGCCTGGTTGTGCTCATGTCTTACTTTCTCCCAGTGCATCAATACTCTTATATTTTATTTTTTTTAATATAGTTTAGAGTTTATTATTTACTAGAGGCCCAATTCATGACATTCGTGCGAGGGACTCGGCACCCGCAGCCTCGGTGACCACCTCTGCCTCAGCCCCTGCCGCCACAGCTTTATCCAGAAAGTTGTCTGGAAGGATGTCTGGTCTAATTAGCATATTACGCTTTTATTATTATAGATAATTTCAACCCTCCCCCTTTTGCCAATACCTTCAACTACCTTCTTTTTCTGCTCTCTTTTTGCACCTGTTGGGTAGAAACTTAACTTGGAATGAAGCATTTAATAATGTCCTATCTGTGCCTGTTCCTGAACTGTACATTGCTAGAGAAAGTCACAGAGAAAGGCAGATTGATTCCCTCACAAATTCATTATTACAAGTCTTAAGTAGGCTCTCAATATTATCCAACAATTCTCCTAATTTTTTAATATGCAAATCATTCTCCTTTGTGCAACGATTGTTGAAAACTTGATTTGCTTCACCAGGCTTTTTACTTTCCTCATTCACCCTCAGTATCAGCAGGCAACTGACTGCTTGCTATTTCTCCAGTGTCGCAGTTTCTGTAGTCTTATGTGGACCCAATCCTGATAGGACTCTTGTTGAAAATTATAAAGTTACATTCTAAGCAATTCCATGAATTCCGTGTCTGTGTGTGTATTTAAAGGATCAAATACCCATTAAGTCTTACTTTGATGGAGCTCATAATTTATCCTACTCCATGTTCTTAATTCACTTTTTCTACAATGACCTTTCCCCCATATTTATAGATAGCAGATGTCTTACTAAGTTTATTGTGTGCAAGTAAAATAAATGCAGTGTTCAGCACAATTCAGCAGACTCTCAGCTTTTTCATCAGTTTATAGGTATCACAGGATTAAAAATAGTTTAGACATCTGCTAACTGACCAAACAGTTTTAGTATTGTGAAAGGGTGTGGTGGGAGAGGGAGATAGAGGGTCTATGTGTATTGTCAGAGCAAGGTGCAGTGCAGAAACCACCTCGTGACCTCTTAATACTGAAACTTAAGAGTCAATTCAAAATTAGGAAGAGATTTGGTGGAGGTTAAGCCCAACAAAGGCCTGATATAGGGGATTTTCCAAAGTAAGGTGTCAGAAGAATTTTTTTCAGCTTTTTAATATTTCACTAAAATGTTTTAGAGAAAAGAATATGTGTTTATAAAGACGTAAATTCTATGAAATGTAATTTTCATTATATATTTATTTAATATATATGTTTCTATAAATGAACTTCTAATTAATTAAACCTCTGTATTTTACTCTTTAATTAGGAAAATCAATAGATTCCCAGTCATCTCGAAGTGAATGTGATATTGTGCCAAAAGTTGCTAAAATGACTGTATCTGGAAAGAAGCAAACCATGGGATTTGAAGTGCCTGGGTAAGATTTATAAACCTCCCCCCTCCTTTTTTGAAATTAGTTTGTGTCCAGTTAGACTGTCAGAAAATGTATCATTAACATTGAGCTATCCACAATCTTCAGTATGTCATAGTACAGAAGAAGGGGATGAGAAATTAGACTTAATTCTAGACTTACCCATGTATGTAACATAATCTGTCTCACTATCAATTTTCTTATTTAAAGTAAATTATTTATAGCTACTTTAAAAACATGATTTTGTGAAACCTAACACTGTTGAGATAGGGATAGGGACTCCTTGTGCCACTAGATGGCGTAGGTAAGTAGCATTTGGGAATTACTTATAGGGGGTGGGCAAAAGTAAGTTTACAGTTGCAATACAAATAAATAATGCAATAATTAATAATATAAGAATAAACTCTATTTCACATACTCATAAATGGTTTTAGAGCTAGCTCTGGGCATTCAGGTAAATGTTTGCAAATTTTAGTCTAAATTTGATTTCACTTAATTTAGCCTGTTGGAATTCTTTACAGGATGGGAGCATTTTTCACATTAGTAAAATTTTTTCTCTGTAGTTCAAGATGAAACTAGTTTAAGCATTATTAAAAAAATGAACACCAAAATTGGCTATTGGAGATTTTGCAAAGCACAATAAAATGGGAATGGATATGAGGTATTTAACAAAGTTGAAGATATGACAATCTGTTTCTTTCCTGAAGTATAGGAGTAAGTGTGAAGCATATAAAAATACCCCGAGAGGGAAACGTGACTTGCAATTTAACCTACTCTTTGTCCTAATTATATTATCTATAGTCAATGATGGCAATGTAAGGCATATCACAGTCTGGCGATGGTTAAGTCACATTCTTTATAGCTATCCACACGATAGCACTGCTATAGTTTCTATGGAGAATAGTCAAAGAGGCATCTTCATTGTCAAGGAGAGAATACTTTAAACTAGGTGGTCTTGTTTCTACTTTATGTATCTGAGCTCCTTGCTAGATTCTAAGCTTCTGAGAGTAGTAGATAACTTCCTCATTTCTATATGATCTTTTCAACATCAGTGCCTAGTATGTGTTGTCGTTTTTAGTAAATCAATCAAATATTTTTTGAATTAATGAATTGAGACTCCTTTCCCAAAAGTATTAAGAATATGTAGACACTTAGAGATAGCTTCCTTAAAGACAATTTGAGCAAAAGAGATTGTAAGTCCTCTCCCTTGTTAGAACAATAAATTAGGGATAAAACTCCTTTTTTACTACTAATTTATCTCCAGGAACACATTTTGTGTCAGTCTTTTTAAAATGCTCCCTTTATGCCATCTGTTTTGTTAGGATTATATGGCTAAGACTATGGGCTTAATTAGAATTTGAATTTCAGTTATTTTACAGGATGTTTTCTTCTTATAGTTTTGGTAGACTTTTTCTTCTGAGATCTTCCAAGTCTGTATTTGTGTGGTTTGGGTCTAGCTACTTATCATTTCTACCTTAATAGACTCTAACCACTTAGCAGAGGTCATTTTTGGTTTGCAAGTGTAAGGAAGATGAAGAGAGGACTTCTCTGCCCTTCTGACATTATAGGACATCTGTCAAGTTGGTTTTAACACTCTTTTCCTATCTCTGCTTTCTTTAGAGTAACTGCTGAAGAAAATGGTCATGGTTTCCACACACCTCAAAAAGGACACCCTAGTGAAGATACCAGCATGGCTTCTGCTGATGTTCTAGATTCTGTTTCTAAATCAGCTGTTCCATCCCACACCGTTCAAGCATCAGAGGAACAGAGTTCAACACAAACACCAGTGAGAAAGTCTGGCAAGCTGCGGCAGCAGATAGATGTCAAAGCGGAGCTGGAGAAGCGGCAAGGAGGGAAGCAACTCCTCAACTTAGTGGTCATTGGTAATGTCCTTTGCCCCACTGGACTGTCAGTCAACTCTGCCTCAGCCTCACAGTTTTCTAGTTGCAGTATGGGAACTTGTTCCACTCTGCGTCTCTCTGTGGGTGTAACGGACATGAAGCAAGGGGGCATTGCATCATAATGCTTTCTAGTCACCCAGGGTGAAATAATGCCAACTTCCAAGGTCGTTAGACTTCACTGTGACCTTTTCATTTGTGACCATTTTGAAAATGGCATGTCTTGTTGACAATTTTAATTTCCAAAAATCAGGGAAATTCCCTTTCTCTCTAAAAAGACATGCTCTTTTCCCTCCATTTAGTTGTTTTAAATATCATTTAATAAAAATTGGTATTTATTACTCTAAACACTGCTGTGAACTATTGAGTTCCATGTTCATGCAATGCCTCAATGTGAACAACATTTGGAAAATGTACCTAGTATTAATACTGAATCAATTTTCCTTAGGTCATGTTGATGCTGGGAAAAGTACTCTGATGGGCCATATGCTTTATCTTCTGGGTAATGTAAACAAAAGAACTATGCATAAGTATGAACAAGAGTCTAAAAAGGCTGGCAAAGCTTCGTTTGCATATGCATGGGTCTTGGATGAGACTGGAGAAGAAAGGGAAAGGTAGTCACTATATTTCAAAATTTTCAGTTTGAAATTATATTTTAATTAAGTATGTAAAATGTGTTGAATATGTGTGAAACACTATTAAATATTTTAGACTATTTTTAGAAAAAAGATTTTAATTATTTGGGAGATATTTTTACTGTAGTTTTCATTACTACATACATAATGAATCCAACTTCTATGAGAATAATTTAAAAGAATGTTTATTAAAACTTTTTTTAAAAAGCAGTAAAATACTTAGCTAATTATTCAATGAGTGACATTTCTGTTGTTACTTCCCTAAGTATATGTCAAATTGCCTTGATTTTGAATTAAAATTATGAGTAAGACTTTTAATTTTATGTTAGAATATAAAGGAAAGGTAACTTTTTATAGTAAAATGTCTAGTAAATGCAAATGACCAGACTTAATTTACTTTTATGCTTTTTGTACTGTGTTCCATGAGACAAAAGTCAACAAGTGTCTAAACCTATCTCCTACCATATAGTTTTAATCAAGTCAGTTACTTCTTCTGTATCTGTTACTGTGTTCAGTGCTAATATTGGGGAGATTCCAGCAGGAGAATGCAGCTAGAAATACTCAATGTTTCTTTTGAAGCCTTTTTAGAATGGTGATATACTGTATATCATGTTAGAATTATAGGGGTGGGGGACTCAGGGGCACCTTTGTGAGGAAAGAAAGAGAACCTTAATAATTAAGTGAAATCGCAGATATGTCAGCTGTCTCAAAATAATTACTCTAAAGATCTGAAGTCCTCTGAAAGTCCTGAATCAGCAATGGTTATTCTCTGTGCCTGTGTCTTCATTCTGAATGTGAATAGAGAATATATTTGGATTTTCATGCTTTGTAAAAATGTGTATTTTTTCTTGTAGTCTTGGATAGTCTACATTATAATATATAAGGTAATTCTCAATAGAGGGGATCTTAATATTCCTTAGCTCTTTTGATAAATAGGAATTTATGTTACAGTGTTTTTTTCTCTTATTAGGTGACCCCTTTATTCTACATACAGTATCACATACTTGTTTTCCAACCTAGTAAGAAAAGTTAGTGGGACAGCTGCAAATTTTTAGAAAATTTATATTGGAAAACAGTGAAATTTATGTATGGTATCAGAAGACTAAACAAATTTTTATCTACTAGTTTACTGTGCAGATTATTAAAGTATATGGGTTTTTTTGCTGTGTTACACCTATTAAGTACATAAACAGATTGAGGACACTATAAGTTAGAATGGCTTGTGTGAATTTTCTTAAGTGAGTTGAGCTGGGAAGTGACATAATAATCTCATTCCTAGAGTAGTCAATACTTGTAGTGGTTTTTAAAATAATACATCTGCTGGTTATCTGTCATATTTCTGTTGCTGCTAGTTCTCTGTTATTCAGCATGATGCAATTTTTAGAATATCCCTTTATTCTGTAGCTAGGAGAAGCTTCCAGATACAGAATGGGAGTTTTAACTCGACAGTTGATGTTCCTTAATATCATTTCAAAAATAATATGTGTCGCTTACCCCAGCATGTTAAATATTTGTAAATCCTCCATTCTAATTGTGTGTTGAACAGAAATTAGTAAAATGAGTGACATCTTTAGGCTTACAAATCCAGACCAGAGCTGAGTGAAGAGTATATGGTGGTCAAAGAAGTCTAGGGAGGATCTTGGAATAAGTCTCGGTTCATCACTAATCTAAAAGCAATTATTTGGGGATTGTTAAAGAGAATGAAGCATCATTTCAGAGGTTCAGATGGCCCATGGGTTCAGATTAAACTAGAATGGTTTGAGTAAGGAGACCCACAGTTACCTTACTGTTAAGGTGAACATGTATTTTATCATGATAGTTGTTGATACTAAGTAGTAAAAGGGGGTGTTCATTCATTACTCTGGATTATCCTGGGCAAAACAGATGAATAATTACCTAGTTCATTGCCCACCTGATTTCTCTTCTAAATTTCTAGAATGAGTTAGTACCTTTGTAGATGCTCCCTGGACTTTCTTATAACCTGATCCTGTATTTGTGTGGCTATCAAGAGGCACTGTATTTGGTCTTTAAGAAGGATGAAATGGGATGTGAAACAAACTACTCTTCATCTTTCTTAATTTTTTAAAAAATGGGGCCTCTCCTTTGATATCTCCTGTTTTCTAATGTGTAACATACAGATGAAAGTTTCCTAACTTTGTTTCTATAATTAGTGAAGCGTAAACATAAGAAGGTGAGGAAAACTACCCCCTGATAGTGGTCATTCTTCATTTTACCTTTTCTTCATTTTACTGTTCCTTTTTTGGAGATGTCCACACATATCCTTCTTTGTTTCCAATCTACATTGCTTGCCAAAAGAAAGAAAAAGAAAAATCTTTGCTGCATCCACAACTTTATTTTAAAGCTCTATGGGTGTAATTCTGTCGCAGCAGAAATTCTAGCCCAAATTGATAGCTTAATTTCTCCAAGTAATAGGCTATATAATAAAATCCCCATTATTACTTAAGATTTTAGACTGTCATTTAACTTATATTATGAAATAATTGAATCCATTACACTGATTATTTATATAGTGCATTCTAACCATTTTCGTTTTCTTTAAGGGGAGTAACAATGGATGTAGGTATGACAAAGTTTGAGACCACAACCAAAGTTATAACATTAATGGATGCTCCAGGCCATAAGGATTTCATTCCAAATATGATTACGGGAGCGGCCCAGGTACCAGATATTTCCTTAACAGTAGTGCACTACATGTATATAAAATTTCCTGATGCTGAGGTTATAATTCTAGGGTTATCACTCTTAAAATATTTTAAAATTTTAACTTTTAAAAAATTAGAAAAAAATAGAGAAATATTTTTCATGACCTCTTTATCAGTACTTTATAAAACTTGTTCTGATTTATTACAAAGACACAAATGTGTAAAAGCTATAAATTTCTTCAGTTCGCAGGCTGACGCTCTATCCTCTGAGCCAAACCGGTCAGGCTATAAATTTCTTTATAGTAAAAATAATGGTAAAAGTGCTTGATGAGATATACATTTTATTTATTAAAGTTGGAGTGACGATTTCAGCATCTGCCTTTTTGCTATATTTATATTCATGTTCTATATATTTGTTGAAAGTGAATTTATGCAGAAATAATGAAGCTTGGGAGTTTTCCACCTATAGTTTATTTACATTCTTTATAGGGTTAATTTAAAAAACAATTAGTTTGTAACTTACATGTAACACTGCACATATAGGACATTGATTTCTTTTATAACAGATGATTATTGGAAAATATGGAGAGTTCAAAAATTTGCCTGTGCCATCTGACAAAAGTGTGACTTCTGTTTTAATTTTGTTTATGTTTTCCCTCCTTTACCTAGCTAGATATTTTAATAATTATATAGTCAAATATGAGAATTTTTAAATTTTTTATCATGATTCCCCTGCTGCATGCTGGTACTCTTTTAATTGAAAAATTGTAATCCATCTGTGTAATTCTTTTGTTTTATTTGCTTTGGTGTTTGGTGTCAGGTTAGAATCTGCCTTTCAGATCTGACCAATACACAATTAGCTGAAAAATCTGCCCTTTGAATTAAAATTCTCTTACATTATTTCTAGTTTTGATTGTTTTTTCTTCCTTAGGCAGATGTAGCTGTCTTAGTTGTAGATGCCAGCAGGGGAGAGTTTGAAGCTGGATTTGAGACTGGGGGACAAACGCGAGAACATGGCCTCTTGGTTCGTTCTCTTGGAGTAACACAGCTTGCAGTTGCAGTCAATAAAATGGATCAGGTATGTAAAGGGTTTATGAGGATTTTAGATGCTAATTAAGATGTTATTCTGCCATATTGAGGACCTCAGATGTGACTAGTGTAAAAGTCCATTTGCCATTCTGAAAAAAGAAATTCATGATTCTGATATTAAATAAATGGTATATGAGTAATTTTAAGCAAAAACATGTCTTATCTTCAAAATTAAAATATCTTAAATTTGTTTTTAGTTACAAAATAATGCACATTTGTTTTAGTATAAATATTTTTTATTATATGCCTTTTCAAAAACTTGACAATATTTTTGTGCATGTTTCCAAGTAATGATAAGTTTTGTATAAAGAGATTGTTTTTATACCTTTATTCTAGTTTATTTTAAAGATACAATTTATTCAAACAGTCCCACACTTATGAATATTTCTAGTTTTGTGTGTATTCGTGTGTGTTTAGAAATAGTTTATTCTGTGGAGATTTCTGGCTTAAGGGCATATAAATTTTTAAGACTCATTGGACGTGATTAAAACTCCTTTCAGAGAAGTTCTAGTTGCTTCCTTATGACGTATGTCATAGTCACTTTCCCACATTTTATCAACACTGCTGATTTTAAAGGATTGTTTTCCAATTTGCTAAATAAAACATGATATTTCTTTTCCTAACTTTTTAGTATTTACAATAATATGTAAATATACTTTGTATATTTATTGATCATTTATATTTTTTCTTTTGGAATTATTTATAAATTATTTTTGAATTTTTTTTCTTATCAGTTTGTACGTGTTATTTATTAAAGATATTAATCTTTTATCTTGTCAGATATTTTTACCAATTTATTATTTTACTTCTCATTTTATTTGTGGTGTGCTTTTGACATATATTCAAATTTATAAATATTTCCTTTTAAGTATTTTCTTACCCCGGAATCAGATACTATTCACCTACATTTTTTACATAGTTTTTCTGTGATATCATTATCACATATACCTTTTATCTTTTCTCAGTATTTTAGTATGAAAAATTTCAAATGTAAACAAAAGTTGAAAGAATTTTAAAACAAACACCTATATTATACCCATTACTATAGATTCTACTACTTGCTTGATCACATTTTTTTCTATCTTTCCCTGTATCTATCTTAATGCATTTCATTTTTAAAAAAATATATTTTACTGATTTTTTACAGAGAGGAAGGGAGAGGGATAGAAAGCTAGAAACATCAATGAGAGAGAAACATCGATCAGCTGCCTCCTGCACATTCCCTACTGGGTATGTGCCCGCAACCAAAGTACATGCCCTTGACCAGAATCGAGCCTGGGACCCTTGAGTCCACAGGCCAATGCTTTATCCACTGAGCCAAACCGGTTAGGGCAATGCGTTTCATTTTGATATGAATTTCCAAGTCACAGACATTGCTACCCTTACCTCTAAATACTACAGTATGCATAATGTTATCCAGAGTTCATATTACATATACATTTTTAGTCTGTTTGGCTTTGTTTTATTTCATCAGTTGGTCCAAACACAGTTTAATAAATTATCCACTTTTCTCCCCAAATTTGAAATCACTTTTGACATATACAAAAATGTCTGTGTGTGATTGGAGTTTGTTTCTAGGCTTTCTGTTGTAGAAGCTACTTTTAGATCATATTAATAGTGAGATCTTATATTCTGAATTTTAATTTTAACCAGTTAACTGCCATAATATTTTGAATTTAGTTAAAAAAGGTCTGCTGCTTGCATCTATAGATGCTTATGGTAGTTAACTGATTAAAAGATTTCATATTTAATAGATTTTTATTTATTTTATAGTCTTGATTATTTACATTTTATTATGTAAATTTAAATTTTATATATAGCCTGGTCTGAATCATAGTTTTAAACCTAAATTGGATCTTTATCAGGTTAATTGGCAACAAGAAAGATTTCAAGAGATTACTGGAAAACTTGGGCACTTTCTTAAGCAAGCGGGTTTTAAGGTATGATAATTTTAAATTTATTTATGTAGTTAATTTTCTTAAGTCTCATTTTATTATGAGAGAAAAAACTAATATGTTGGTATTCTTGTCTTGTTAAATGTCATGAATTCTTTTTGTTTTTATTTGCCCTGGTATCATGTATATATTACATTTTAGTTCTTTGGATTACTTCACCTTAAATTGCATATATTTTGTAAATTGGCTTGGATTTAATACAAGTAAAATACTTTTTTTCCACCTATTTAATTAGGTGTATGGTTTAGGGCGATTACAGAGAAAAGTAGAAAGCAGTAGAGAGGAATTTCTCCAGCAAAAATGTGAAATATGTCTATGTTACTAGGTAAAAATGCTTGTGTGTTTTGGAACATATTTGTAAATTTCACACAAAATCAAAAAAGTTGAAAATGTTGGAAGAGATCAGGATTGTAGTACTATGATTTCTATTACTTTTAAAAAAGTACATTGTTGTTGCTTTTGCCAACTTGGTGCAATTATGGTAATGGTGAACCTTTTAACTTTTTAGAAACAATGTTGTATTAAGTTTCATATATTCAATCTTTTTTAATAGGAAAGTGATGTTGCTTTTATCCCTACAAGTGGTCTCAGTGGTGAAAATCTAATCACTAGATCCCAGTCAAGTGAACTTACAAAATGGTATAAAGGACTATGTTTACTAGAACAAATTGGTAAGAATATTGCCTTGCTAATTTTGATGCAATATAAACTTGCTATTAATTATTGTTTAGAGTTCTTTATGCTAGACAGCGGTGTGTGTGCAAAAGCATAGGATTTGTAGTTAGAGGAGCTACATGACCAGGTTTGAAATCACATGCAGTATTTAAACTAATGCTCACTTTTCCGTATTGAATTAATGAGGCTAATACCTACCCTACCCACCTCACAAACTGTTGTTGACATTAAATGATTTAATATGTGTGAAAACATTTTATAAACTACAAAGTATTATATGAATGACAGTCAATTTGCTATTAATTTTTATATTTAGTAATTATTTTCTAAGAGAGATGGGGCTTTAATGGGATCTTAGGACATTAGTCAAAAATTACTTTTAAATTAAACCTAGCTTTTTTGCCATTTTTTCCAGATTCCTTCAAACCTCCTCAGCGATCTATCGATAAGCCTTTTAGATTATGTGTATCTGATGTTTTCAAAGGTAAGTGCTACCTCTGCATTACTGTTGCAGTATGACCCCTGCCTTCTGTTATCTCCTGACCTCTTTTCTTGGACAAAATTATTATATTGTCTTTCAGATTCTCCCTTCTTTATGCCAATGTGAGGATCACTGCCAAATTTAAAGGGCACAGTACTAGTTACTTAACTCCCCTGCCCAGAAAAATCTTCAATTTACTCACTATTTCCCCGTCTCATATTTATTTTTCAGGTATGAAAAAACTTTATCCTTTATCTTTCTAGCCTCATAGTTTTTTCTCACAGGAGATCCCCTTAGTTTCTGTATTCTTCTATCAAACTGGATTGTTCACTATTTCTTAACCATATTGGAGGGTCCCTGTTGCCACAGTGCCTACCCATGGTTTGTTCTCTCTCTTTATTCATTTCCTATCTATCTGTAGGTGTTTGGATTCAATCAGGAGACACCAACCACATATAGGTAAAATGGGAAGTTCAATATATTAGTAAAGGATTGTTAATGTGATAAAAGAGTGATATAAGATATAAGGAAACTATGTAGTACCCTAGGGCTGAGGGAAAGTACCCAAACACAGAAGGGTACAGACATTGCTGGAGGAGGTGGTGTATTGAATACCTAAGAATACATCTCACTTAATGAGTGTAAGACCCTATCCTATATAATAAAAGCCTAATATGCTAAGCATCCAGTCCGTCTGGTCGGCCATTCAACCAATCAAAGCATAATATGCTAATGATATGCTAAGGCTGCTCAACTGCTCGCTATGATGTGCACTGACCACCAGGGGGCATACGCTGAACACAGGAGCTGACCCCTGGTGGTCAGTGCGCTCCCATGGGGGGAGCGCTGCTCAGCTAGAAGCCGGGCTCACAGCTAGCGAGCACAGCAGCGGTAGTGGGAGCCTCTCCTGCCTCCGTGGCAGTGCTAAGGATGTCCAACTGTCATTAAACAGACATAAGGATGTCAGACTGTCATCAGTCAGACATCCCTCGAGGGCTCCTGGACTGCGAGAGGGCACAGGCTGGGCTGAGGTTTGTGCACCGGGCCTCTAGTATAGAAATATATAAGATGGAAATGGAATAAACAATCTCAGTAAGCAGAAGGATGCAACATATTTATATATTAGAAAAATCAATACAGTAAAAATGTCACTGTCCTCCATATCTTCATTATTCACAGAGCAGGCAGTAAAGTGGATTTGGAACTGAGAAGCAGTAAATTGATGACTGGCGAGTCCACCAAACACATCCTCTGAGGTGTTTCTCTGTGTTCTCTGTATCCTCTGTCATTGCATTTCTCATAAGTGTCTGAGTGCTATTTCACTTAGGCTGTGAACTTCCTGAGGGCAAGGACTGTCTGTTCTCTATCTGCATCTGCAGGACCAGGCTCAGTGCCTGGCACCTAATACATGCTGATGTTTAATAGTGAATGAATGAAGGTGTCTCACAAAAATCATTTTAACTGTTTGTACGCCACAAGTATCGGCGCAAGTGGCGGACCTTTTTTAATTAAATTCAAAATATCGTGGCAGTTAACTGGTTACAAAGCTGAAATTTATTATTGTTATTAGCTTCTAGCATTCTGGTAGTAGAAGAGTATATATGGTAATGCTTTCCAAATTACTGTTATCTATGTAAAATACAAGAGGTGCTTAAGTTTCTTTTTTGATTAACAATGTTTGCTGACTCTATTTGTTCATCTCCTGTTCTGTCTTCAGGCTACTTCCTGGCTTCTGCCTACACTGCTCCCCTCAGTATGTTCCTACCAAATGATCGCTTGGTTGCCCAAGTCAATAACATGTTTCAGTTTTATTTTCCTTCCATCTTCCTTGAATTTGGTGTTACTTCTGAGACCAGTAGCCACATCTACCTTAAAACTTTTCTCCCTTGGTTTCTGTGACCCACTTTCTCCTGCTCTCCTTTCTATGTCTTTGACCTCTCTATATCTTCTTTGTGCTCCTCTCCCTCTCTCTCTTAACTAGTGCTCTATTGTGTCAGTCCTCTTACTCTACATGATCCTTTTGTACAGACATGCATGAGTTCATCTGCCTCCAGTGTGTTGATGCTTCCCAGATCTGTATCTCCAACCTATCTGTTCACATTCTCTAGGTAAATGTACTACCTGCTCCTGGACATCCCCATAGGGAATGTGCTCCCAGGGCTCCATTCTCATGGAATTTGGTGTGATTGGTGCCTCCTAGAATGCGTCTTCTCCACATGTATGTCTTGTAGACACTTCAAATTCACCAAGCCTAAAATGCATCTTATTGTTTAACTTCCTGTCCCACAGTTAATGCATTATCATCTCAGATAACTCCCTTTTTGCCATTATCCCCCATTTACCTTACCACCCTAAGTCTGTTATACCTTCTTCCCAAATTCTTGAGTTTCTACAGCCAATGTGTGCATTTCAGTCAGACTTCCTTCCTCTCTGACATGAAAATGCCATCATGTCCCTTCTCTGTTCACAGTTCTTAACCGGCTCCCATTGCTTAACTGAGGATGAAATTCAAGCCCTAAGCGTGATTTACAGGGCCCCTTTATCATCTGTCCCTTGCCTACCTCTGTTACCTCATGTCTTGCCTTCCCTCATTATTTCATGTGGTCCCTGTAAATTCCATATAAATGACACTGGGTCTTAGCACATCCCACATGCGGTTATAACTCTGTGCCTTTGCATATGAAGTTTCCTGGGTCAGTGGTGTTTTCCTGCTTCCCCTACCCATACACACAAGCTACCTGGTGATCTCCTGTTCCTTCTCCTTCTAAGTGCCCAGCTAAACTGTAATTGTTCCCCCTCAACATGGATTCTTCTGTGTAGCTTTTTCTGTTTCTAGGTGTTCATTATAAATAACCTTTGTCTCTGGACAATGTAATTGTTTTTGTCTTTCTCTGCACTGGTGTAAACTCCTTATGGATAGGTGATTATATTTTCATCTCTTTATCCCCAGAGTGCCTGGTACTTAGTAAACATTCAATATATATTTGAAGAAGAAATGAATTTCCACTTTTTGTAATATGAATATTTTTATTTGTAAGAAAATCAAGAGTAGAATGTGATTGCCATATTAGTCGATGTTAAAAATTCTGAGATGAACATTGATGTTCATTGAACTACAGTTGTATATAACTACTAGGGAACCAAATAGAACTAATAGCATTAATCATCAGATAACATTGCTATGTGAATCATTATAAACTTTGGGTATGTTTTGCAGATCAAGGATCTGGATTTTGTGTAACTGGGAAAATTGAGGCTGGTTATATCCAAACTGGTGACCGACTACTAGCAATGCCTCCTAATGAAACCTGTACTGCAAAAGGTATTCCTCTGCAAAGTTCTGCTAAACAACCCTTAAGTTGAGACAGCAGATTTTTAAAAAGTAGTGCAATTATTTACTCCAGAGTAAATAACCTCTTACTGAAATTGTAACTGACTGTCAAAATGATACTAACTGTTGAAGATAAAAATGTGAAAACATTAAACGATTTTTTTCTGTTGTGACTATGTGTGTATATATGTACCTATAGCATTCTAACTGTGGTAGCATTTTTTTTTTTTTGATGCTGATGTGAGAAGTCTGTTTAGAGTTTAACCAGATGTAGAGACACCTGACAGATACATTTAAAATAGTATTCAGTAGTAGAAATTAAATCTAACCTAACTGGGCACTAAACAGTCAGTGGCAAAGCAGACTGCTGCAGACTGTTGTTTTGAAATGTGTATTTTAGAATCACTATATGGTAACAGCTTTGATCACGTTTATACCAAAAAAAAAAAAAAATTATAGGAAGACCTAAGAAAATAAGATGTAAATGTAGAGAATCCTGATGTTGAAAAGAGAAATTAATTGTGAGCTAGTTTAAAGTACACCAATTACTGCTTTTGTACATAATCTAATATATGACCTTTCATGATGGCTGATAACTGTTCTCATCTTCTAATCATTTGATCTTACATGTGTACATTTATTCTCTCCTGAATTCTGCTTAAAAGTTTATAATGTTATACTTACCTTAAGATTAAATCTTTCAACTAAGCCTCGGACTTCAACTTAAAAATGAAGATCTGTTTATACTATGAAGTAATAGTATTTGTAACAATTTTAAACTAAGGTGTAATCTACTGGGAATGTTAAAATTTTTTGAAATTTCAGTTCTTCTGCTTCTGTTAATCTTGTTTATAATTTATATCCAGAGTTGTACCTGAGTTGTTTATAAATTTGAATGTACATTTAAAAATATTAATTTGCTTATTACTTTAAAAGCTAATTTCTTGACGATTATAAGAAATTAATGACTGTGTGTCTAGGTAATAGTGTTAAATCTACATTTAAAGATGAATAAGGGGATGAAAGATAAAATTATTTCCATTTTATTTTTTTCTTTCTGCTTGCTTAGAGATCATGAAAATTCTGTTTAGATAAACAATAATACATATACTTTTTAAAAAAAGTTTGCCAGTTCAGATCTCTTGTTTTTTAAAATGATCAAGAGCTATAATACTTTTGAAATACTGATTTATGTCAAGAAGCTTTTTTTGAGAATAGGAAGTGTTTTGTTTTTTTTAATAACCAGTAAACATTAATTAAAACCATGTTTTTAAAATTATCCAGGGACCTTACAGTTTGATTGCTTTGTGACAATTTGGTCACTTTTGAAAGTCCCACATTCTGTGCCTTACTCCTCCTTCCTGTCACTTCGTTTCCAGAAAAATTCTACCCATTTGTCTTTAATCCAGTGGTTCTTAAAGAGACACCAGATCAGAAGCCCCTGAAGAGTATAGCACCCTCTCCTGAGAGCTGTGCTTCTACCCCAGCATGGAGGCTCTCTGTTCTCAATTTCTAACCCTGTTGCTTTGCTTCATTTATTTAGTTGTTTAATGCACACTTCTGTCTGAACACTTTAGGTCAGTGGTTCTCAACCTTGGCTGCACATTACAGTCACCTGGGAATCTTTTTAAAATCCTGATTTCTGGGCCTCATCCTCCGGAAATTCTGTTTCTTTGTTATGGGGTGGGGCCACAACGTTTTAGTAACAAAGAAACAGAATTTCCGGAGGATGAGGCCCAGAAATCAGGATTTTAAAAAGATTCCCAGGTGATTCTAATGTGCAGCCAAGGTTGAGAACCACTGCTTTAGGTGCTACTGTGGCTCATTACCCAGCTGTGTCCTAAAAGAGAGAAGTGACTAAATCTGCAACCAACAGTGGAAATTCTTAATTATGTTTTTACCTTAATAACATTATCAAAGTGCATGGAGTGTTGAAAAATAACTTTTTGTGTGTAATGTCTGTCCAGTGAAGGTCTTCAAGAAGATAGATATCATGTATAGGATGATACACGTTTGGGGCCAGAAAATTAGATTATATATTATCTGTAGATATTTTATATTGTTAATTTAACTTCTGGTATGAATGCCCTTCGATCTTAAATTAAGGCAATCTCTAGTGTATGTTAAGTATGTAGCTCCTGTCTTCAATGCCACATTTCATAGCAAAATCAGATATGTTCATTTAAAATCTGCATTTAAAAACTAAATTTAATTAGTTGAAAATTTAGCAGATATTCCTTAATATTAGAATTGCTAACAATTTTAGAATCAAGGACCTCTTTGATACCTTGATGAAAAGTTTGGCTCTCAGAGTAATTCAGATGTGCACATAATTGAAATTTTGAATAAAAGTGTAGGTTGTCCCAGAATCCTTAAAACTCTCCTTGAATTTTCAAAAAGTCTTAAAGAAACTCGCATAAAAGTCTTAAAGAAACTTGCATAAGTGTATGCTACATAGGAAAAATAAGTATTTTCAGAAATATGAGGGTAAATTATAATTTACTAAAAACATGTCATTTAAGAACTATTCCACAGTTGTTGCCCTTCATACTGTCTTCATCACAAGACTAAAGTTCCAGTGGAAAGGAGCTTACCCCATAAACTTAACGCATGGAATCATAAAATATGATACTCCTTTTAAGTCTTTGAATAAGGCAGCTGAGGATTGCCCTTATAGTTGTTCTCCAGGATAATCCCTAGGTAACAGAGGTATGTGCAGCACCTGGGATCATTTTTAAATTAAAATTTTTTACACTATTAATCTCTTTTTATATAACCAGTTATCACTGTGCATCTCTCTGTCTCTGGGCAGCCATTCTTTTGAGAAAGGAATTGGTGAAAGGGTCTGCCAAGAGCACGTCTGACTGAGCAATGATGCCCATGGGCTCCTGGGAGAACACAGGTGGTGGTTTAGGTGGTTGTCTAATTCAACGTAAACTGAAGACTGCACAGCTTCCCCAGTCCCATTTTTTATGTTACTAAAAGTAATTGGTGCTGTATTGTTATACCTACAGCCATTAATATAACAGAAATATTTGGGGCCTGTTTAATTAATATACTCAGTTGTATAAATGAGTTTAAAATTCTTGATTGAAAAAGCAGAGATGAGCCTTTTATGGACAGATACAAGTCACTTTATGTTTAGGGTGATTTGCCAGAGGAGTCAATGTAGAGGAAGTGTGTCTTCCTCAGCATGCACAGTTACTCTTCTCACTCTCGATCCATTCATATTGAAAATGATGAGTAGTGACTGATGAGGCACAATCAGCCAAACTCTCTTGGTTGTTATGGTTCGATATTGAGGTGTTTCACTGTATTCTTTGGTTCTTACTCATTTCCAGGAATCACTCTGCATGATGAACCTGTCGATTGGGCAGCAGCAGGCGATCATGTTAGTCTTACGTTGGTTGGGATGGATATCATCAAAATTAAGTGAGTGAGAAAATGAATTTAATCAACCATTGTTTTAGATATAGGACCTCAAAACACATACATTTTGCATTTGACCAGTTCAAATGAGAGAATGAGTATTAATTCTGAATCTCATTTGGCCAAAACCAGGCACTGTGGAAGTATAAGGATAATATGCAAACCTACTTAAAATTGAAATCAATACATGTCAGCTCATGTACTTCTTTGAGTGAAAGCTGTTATGTGTGAAAATGATATAAGGTATAAAGCCAGACTTTGACCCAGAAGGGAATATTTAGAAAAAGACCCTAATTTGCTTGCTTGTTTTACTTAGTGAATGATTGTAGAGGTAATCCTATTGGAGGTATGTTTATTTGTCCCCCAACTACCTTCTCTCCTTTTTTCTTGTTACAGTGTTGGCTGCATATTTTGTGGTCCCAAAGAACCCATTAAAGCTTGCACTCGATTCAGAGCCCGAATCCTCATCTTCAATATTGAAATTCCTATCACTAAAGGATTTCCTGTAAGTTTCAAAATGTTCAGTTGTTACTGTTTTTACAAATTCAAAGTCACTTTATCCTTAAAAGCAATAATTCTTTTTATAAGTGATAGTGCTATGGTTATTTTCAGCTAACATCTTATTACTCTAATCCAGAAAAATATGAAATTAGAATTTGAAAGTCATTTTTATTTTGATCCTTGAGCCTGAATATTTTCAAAGAGGCATTGAGTAGATATTTCATAATCAATAGGATACAAACTGATGGTAATACTATAACTTATCTAGGGAAATTGGTAGATCCTTTTTTACTGTGTTCTAAAGGTTACCTGACTAATTGTAAATTGGGTTTTTCTGGGGTTTTTTTGTTTTAATATGCTTATTTGTAGTTTTTCTGATTATAAAAGTGATACATTGTTACAGAAAACTATGAAAAACACAAGAAAATAAACTTAGCAAGATTGTTCTAGGATTGCATAATCCATAAATATACTCGTATTCTCTTTACATTTCGGTGTGTTTTTCTGTGTATGTGCTGTCTACCCTTTGGTTTTATGGGTATATTCTGGGGTGCCTGCCATAGGGTAAACTTAATTGTGCTGAAGCAACACCTTGAGACTCTGCATGCTGTGAGTTTGGTTTGCCTGTTATCATTGACCAGCTTCATTTGAAACATACACCTTTATGGGAAGAGGGTGATTTTATGATATAATGTTATTTATCCAGAAAAGATACTGTTACTTGTGCATAGTATGAATTCCTTGTCTTATGTGTAATTTTTTTTCAGATATTCAGGGCCATACTCTGTTCATAGGTTGGTAACTTGTGTTTGCCACTTAACAAATGAGCATTTTTCCCATTAGACTTTTTTTTTCTTGATCAGCTTATGTAGTACAGATTCTGCATGATAGTAAAAAAATGTTTCTCAGTGGAATTAAATGGCTTCCTTTTGAAAATATAAACAGTTCACCATTCGATGCATCTTTGCAATAAAAGTAAGACAGTAATAGTAATTGACCTTTAAACTTCATTTAAGTTAGTGATAGTACTTAAGGGGTTAAACATACATTTATTTAGCTAATTTAAATTCATTTTATACTTACACTATTTGAGTCATGTGCTTTGCTGATAATTCTTTGTAATTCTATGTAAATTTGATCATATAAAATGTTTATAAGATACTGTTTAAGTTTTTTATTTTTATAATTATAGTCCATTTCTCCCATGAGCTAAAAAAGGGAGTAGAAGCTTCTCTCCAAAAAAAAACACAACAAAAAACCTGTTATAGTTGAAAATATTTAATTTTTAAATATTCAAAATGCATGTATTGATAGTCAAGGAACTACAACTCAATTGCTATGTACAAATGGCACTAATTCTTAGAAAGCAGTATGTCCAGTGGAGAAGTTGGAGAGGTTGGTTACTGCATGTTTTTACTCACGCAGCAATAATTTTCGCCAATGGAGAGGTACAGAGGTCAACAGGTCAATAGTTACTTTGAATAGTAATACTGTTTTCCTGTCTACTGTAGTTTCTTAAAAATAAGTATGAATTGAAAGTTTTTCAGTGCTGCTTAATGAGATTGCTCTCACCTATATTGATTCATGAATGCAGGATGAAACGTGTTTCAGAAAAGCAGTCACGTTTTGTCATTGTCCACTTCCTGTGGGAAGAAACCTTTCAAAATATAATTTTTAACCAAGAAAAGGCTTCCTAAGTAATTAAAATTTTACTATTTAGGGACTTGTTTATTATTGCTACATAAATACAAGGTGATGCAAAAGTAGGTTTACAGTTGTAAGTGAAATACAGAGTTTATTCTTGTATTAACCATTTTTAAGTGTTTAGTGGCATAAAGAACATTCACATTTTTATGTATTCATCATCACCATCCATTTCAAGACCCTTTTTATTATCCCAAACTGAAACTCCATACCTACTGAACATTAACTCCCCTTTCCTGCCCCCATCCCCTGGTAATCACTATTCTACTTTCTGTCTCTGAATTTGACTATTCTAGGTACCTCATATAAATAGAATCAAATACTATTTGCCCTTTTGCACTTTGCTTATTTTACTTCACATGATGTTTTCACGCTTCATCCATATTATAGCATGTATCAAAATTTCAGTCATTTTTAATGCTGAATAATATTCCATTTTATGCAAATGCTACATTTTGTTTTTTTATTCATCTTTTGATGGTGCCCTTAACTCTTACCTCCTTCTTTGGGAAGTAACCCTTCAATTTTCCTTTAAGAAATTTCCTTTTCTCATTGGCTTACTGTGCTACTTAATAGATTATGTAGCTCATTATAGTTTATAAAACACTAGGCAATTTAATTCTTTCAACCCCACATGAAGTACAGAATCCTAAATCTTATATGAAACTTTTCAGGCTTCTGTTTTCTGAATATGCAAACTATTTTAGCCAGGAAATTTCAGAATAGAAGTGTCAGTGTTTCTTCAGGGAAATAGCATAAAATGGTACTTACAAACCACTTAAACGTTTGATAGCTTGGCCGCTTCCTGGGTATTGGATTTTTTCACTAACCTAAGCTATAGACGTAGTGTACACTCAGTCCTTACTATTTGAATGGAGGACAGCCTAATTCTGACTCCAGTTGACCTCAGCAAAAGTTTGTCTCTGACACATGTCACCATAACCACATTAGGTTACTAAGCCTTTTTGATATTAATTTTCTTATATCTAAAACATGAACAATAATAGCTAATATGTAAGGCCATCAATTAACTGAATGTTCACTATTTTAAAGTGGCTAGGCACTACTTTAAAATAGCATCTGATTTTCCTCATTTCAGTGATAAGGATCCTGAAGCTGGGCTGTTGGGGATAGAGTTGTTAAAGGACTTGTCACAAATTGTACAACTGGAAAGTGTGGAGTTAAGATTTGAACTCAGATCTGTCTGACTTCAAAGCCAGTCTAAACTCCCCTATAATATTTTATTCTCATTATCCAACAATGAATATATTAATTCCTGCTTAATGTCACATGATTCCCATTCCCTAATTTTTATGATGAAACATATGTTGAACACCTTTTGTACCAGTCACTGTCTCTGATCCTATTTAATTCTCATCTCACCCTATAAGGAAGGTTATGTAATTCACAATGACTGGTGGAGATGTTTGGACTGCCTCCATGACCTTTTTCCCCTAGTAAGTTGGGGAGCAAGCTAATTAGAATGGTGAGACTTAGAGGAGGCAACTGGAGATCCTAAAAACCCCAGGAAATAATGCTGCATTTAATATAATTAAATGTGAGCAAGTAATAGGCCAGACATGCTGTGGTAAGCAGTTATTCAGTGTTACAGTGTTTTGTTTTAGGTGCTGTTACACTACCAGACTGTCAGTGAGCCTGCTGTTATTAAACGATTGATTAGCGTCTTGAACAAAAGCACGGGTGAGGTTACCAAGAAGAAGCCTAAGTAAGTCTTTTAATGCGTAAATAATAAACACAAGCAATTTAAGCAAATTTCTTATAGTTTAATTTTTCGTGTGTAATATTTTTAGGAGCAGTAAGTAAACTCTCTTTTTACTTGTTCCAGAAATCATTTTTTATGGACTAGATTAAAACAGACACAAAAATAAATATTTAAGCTCCTCTATAGGTATGAATGCTAGATGTAATTTGTTCTGCATGGTGGTAATGGTGGGGTGTGATTGTAAATGAAATGGAAATATAAATTTATATGTATGTATCAAGCAATGTAAAAGTAAAGGCATTTTTTAAAAAAACAGTCCTACATTTTAAAAGATGAACTTGAATTTTGCCTAGCCACTGGTTCCAAGTTCCAGCTGAGTGTTCTTAACTTCCTTGTCTTCTCCTTACAGGGAGTCATTCCCTGTGCTAAGAACAGCCAGGGAGAAAGCGAACTACACACACTGTAGCACCTAGTTTTTTCTACGTGGAAAGTATTTTCCTTCTGCTCCATGTCCACCTGGAACCTTAGCTGAGCTCATCACATTGGTCCGCTCTGCTTACTGTTAATATCTTGGCCTAGTTGTGGACCATTCCCCTTTGGCTGGGACAAGGCTAGCACTTTCAAAGGAAGTGCTTCCTGAGAAGCTTAAGTTTCTTACCCTAAATCAAATACAGGCTAACCACAGTTTGGCTTGGCTGCTTCAGCCTTGGGGTTTTCCTCCCTTCTTCTCTATGGGGAATCCCACCCAAAATCCCCTTTTTTTCTGTCCTTGAGTGTTCCTCCTCATCTGCACCTGTGTAAGAGGTCAAAGGTGGTTAGTGGGTTAATGGGTTAATGGGTTGGCTGCAAGTGGAAGAGAGAATCTTCACACTGCTCTAAACCATGCCTGTTTCTCCGTTAGTTATAAAGGGCTTCTTATCTTTTAAAGATCCTTCTTTATTTTTAACCTCAGCCTTTAGCTTCTGGCATGAGTGTCTTCCGTAATGTGCTGAGAAATGTGCTAAGGACTAACATTTCTGGAGGACTACTGTTTCATAGGCTCTGTCATGAATGCTTTCACAGGTGTATATGCTCAGGAACCATATGAAGCAGGTACTATTATTTTCCCCATTTTTTAGATGAGGAAACTGAAGCTTAGAGAGGTTGTATCACATGTTCAAGGTCACAGAACTAGCAAATAGCAGAGCCAGGATTCTAACACAGTTGGTTGGTTCACATAAGTCACATCCTTTTTGACAGGAGCCAGGTTGTTTGACCCAGACCAGTGATTTGGAGAATTCTCAATCTGAAATTGGCTCATCAAATCTAATCCTGAATTCCCCGTCCTGCTTATAAGTCCTAGCTCAGTGATAGTAGGTCTTAGTATATTCTCATGTTAGTTTCCCTTGTCATCTTATTTATAACTTAGTCCTTTCCTTCTATTTTGCACCAATGCCATTTGGCCTTTTCCTTTTTTTTCCACTAAAGGCACTTTGTAGACTCAATTGCTTTATATGGAATGGAATTGAACCTTCTAGAAACTAAGCGCAAATCATAAATGTATTGGATCTTCTCCTTCCTAAGGAATGAGACTTTGGCCTGAAATTGTCTAAAACCAATATTTGGAAATTGTGTAATACTTGTTTAGAAACCTGTTTAGCTTGTTCTATCAGTCTGTCTCCGAACTAATTTTTCAGAAGATGAGTCTGATTGCTATTCTCTGTCTTTCTAGAGCAGATAAAAATTAAAATAGGGAACAATGTCAAAATGTCCCCTGTTGGGTTCTGCTTCTTGTAGTAAATAGGGTGTTGTGTCCACGCATTTTTTGGATTTTTGTTGGTTTGCTTATCTCTGTGAACCTGTGTATAATCAGACCCATGCCCCATCCCCTTTATTTCCTACAAACATCGTATTATGGGAAAATCTTATGTGATTATGTCCTGAACCTTTGTTAAAGAACCGGTTTCTGTGTTGGCACTAGGAGATGACCCTCTCTAAAAAGACAACTTCAACACATAATTTATTAATTAGAATTTTACTAGGGAAACGTTAGGGCATTGCATTCCTCTTTTAAAGTACAAGTGCCTCGATTTCTTGATTATATAATTGAAACTCTGTTTCATGGGAATGACAGGGAAGGCTTTGGTAGAGGGGGCTTTGAGTATACTTTATGTTGTAGCAGTGATGGCGAACCTTTTGAGCTCGGCGTGTCAGCATTTTGAAAAACCCTAACTTAACTCTGGTGCCGTGTCACATATAGAAATTTTTTGATATTTGCAACCATAGTAAAACAAAGACTTATATTTTTGATATTTATTTTATATATTTAAATGCCATTTAACAAAGAAAAATCAACCAAAAAAATGAGTTCGCGTGTCACCTCTGACACGCGTGTCATAGGTTCGCCATCACTGTGTTATAGCATCCTCCCAGGAATAGGTTTACATTTGAAAGATTGGTAAAATATATATAAGGAGAGAGAGAGAGAGAGAGAGAGAGAGAGAGAGAGAGAGAGAGAGAGAGACTGAGAAAGAAAGATGAACTAATATTTCTTAAAATATATGTATAGTCCAGCCAGCATGGCTCAGTGGTTGAGCATCAACCTATGAACCAGGAGGTCACGGTTCAATTCCCAGTCCGGGCACATGCCCAGGTTGCAGGCTTCATCCCAATGTGGGTGTGCAGGAGGCAGCGGATCAATGATTCTCTCTCATCATAGGTGCTACTCTTGCTCTCTCCCTCTCCCTTCCTTTCTGAAATCAATACAAATATTAAGATATATATATATATACACACATATATATATATACTAATCTATAATTTCTGCTGTGATTTTTTTTTTCAACCCAGAAAAATTCAAAGGATACATTTTCATTTTAAGAAAAATTTATTTTCTTTTTAAGTTTTGAAAGACTAAGTTGATTTGTTGATTTTGTATTTTTCAGGTTGTTTATTACATTTATTCACCTCTATGGGATGTTCATTTTTTCCTTTTTTTTCTTGATAGGTTGTTGACTAAAGGTCAGAATGCGTTGGTAGAGCTACAGACACAAAGACCAGTGGCTCTTGAGCTGTACAAAGACTTTAAGGAACTGGGGAGATTCATGTTACGCTACAGTGGTTCTACAGTAGCTGCTGGTGTAGTCACTGAGGTATTGTAAAGTGACCGGTTGTGTGTCCATGGTTATGATGTTTTTTCCTACTTTTTAAAGGTGATTAATGAGATTATATGGCTTAAGAGAAATACAGTTATGGTATTATAAAAAATTTTAAAATTCTTATTAAAATTTCGTTTTAAATGGGAAGAAATGTTTGGTCTTGGAATTTCCTACAGTGAGACTTCCAAACTATGTCCTCCATCAGTAACATTGCTCAAAATTAAAGGAAATTCATTGAAAAGTCTGTGAGTATGCAATCCAAATGATGAGAATACAGATTTTGAAAGTCAAATAAGTTGGGGACAGTAATTTCATTAATAGAAGAGCCCACATTAACATTTTTTCATTATATGACTGGCTTTCAGGACATTTGAAATGATTCATTCAAAAAGTTCAGTTACCATATTAGTAATGTTTCTGAAGCAAACCTGTTATATAATGTGAGGTGCAGCTGAGTTATGGAGAAAATAGCCAGAAATGAACCAGAAAATATCAGTAATTTAAATTTTTTTCTACACTATCATGATCAACATAAGTCTTATGAATATTATATTTTAAGGGGGGGGATTTACTCATTTATATAATTATTTTCTGCATGAAACTTATTCAAGTCATTTAATTGTATGTATACTTTGAATAGAGGGCTTTAGGTTGTATCAAAACCCAGTTGCACGTGTGTCATGTAAAAGACTCTGGAGTTAAACTGCCCAAGTGTCTGTTGCTGTTCCGCTGATTCCTAGCAGCATAAGCACAACATTTCTCCCTGGATTTATTCTTCTATAAAAATGGGTAATGGACTCTGCTTCTCGGAGCTGTGGATGTGAAATGAAATGATTAGTGGAAAGACTCGGCACAGTAATTGACACATATAAAGCATTCCATAAATGCTATCTCATGTCATTGTCATCAACATCACTTCCAATCTGCCAAAGCACTCTTTATAAAAGCGCTTTCTAGAAATAAGATGCAGTCCCTTGTGGGAAATAATGGAGTGATTATAGATAATCTCAGAAATAGCATGACTAGGGAAGGGAACAGTGGCAGGAAAAAGAAAAAAGATTCATCTTGATAAAATGATTTCACTGTCAGTTGCCTTTTGTTGTTTGTTCTTTTAATATGATTGATTGAATTTTAGCAAATATGTTTTTCTCCTTTACAGATAAAAGAATGATGGGTCAGAACTTCTCCACTGCTTCCAAATGCAAGGACATAACTAAGCTGTGTTTTTAAAGAATCCAGTTATTCAATTAAAGGAACAATGTGCAATTGGTATTTTTTTTAAAAAAAAAAAAGAGAAAATTAAAGCCATAATCAGCAGCAAAGAAGTATTGATTATCACTCCTGCAAAAATTTCAAGTTGCCAAACCAGCTTTCCCTTTGAAATGTTAGTAAACGGATTTACTTTGCTAAGATTTACGGAAACTATCTGAAATACATGTTAAAAGAATTGAATCATCATGAAATGAACTCAACTTCCAGCCAAACTATGGAATGTTTACAGTTTCCTTTTGGTTTTCAACTCTACCGCATACATTTTGGAAAAATAACTAAATTGGGTGGTTGGGGTAGTTAATATTTGACCAGTGCAAATTTTTGTTGTTGTTAACTCTAAGGAAAGATTTACTGAAGGTCATAATCTTAAAGGTATTTTGTGTTGAGCATAAGAATATTCTTCCTGTAACAAGTAAACTTTTGAAAGATTAGGTTGGAATTAGTGGAAACTCTTCCTTTGTTATCCAAACTATTATTTAAGGTGTAAAGCCAACTAATAAAATGTCTTAGTTTGAGCATAACAGCAAAATGTGTTTTGTTTCTTAAATGTATGTGAGATTTTTTACCACTATCACTAAATATGACTTTGGGGTTTTATGGGATCCTTTTTTCTTTTCCTTTTGCAAAAAGTATGTTTTTATTGATTTTAGAGAGAGAGGAAGCAGAGGGGGAGAGAGAGAGAAACATCAATGTGAGAAGGAAACGTCGATCTGCTGCCTCCTGCACGCACCCTACCATGGATCAAGCCTGCAACTGGGCATGTGCCCTGACTGGGAATCAAACCAGCAACCCTTTGGTACATAGGACAGTGCTCAGCTAACTGAGCCACACACTGGCCAGGGTTTACGGGATCTTTTTTACTTAGGAATTTCCCAACTCTTTCACATGAATTCTTGCTTTTTATCTTAATCACAGATCAAATTTAGTCTCATCCATTTTTTAACCATAACTTAACTTTATTTTTCCTATTCTCATTTTTAGAACTACATACATGATAACTTTATCTTTCTCTAGCATGCCTTATGGACTGTAAGTCCCTGTAAGAGTCATGTTTTTATTTTTATTTTAAATATATTTTATTGATTTCAGAGAGAAAGGGAGAGGGAAAGAAAGATAGAAACATCAATGATGAGATGGAATCATTGGTCGGCTGCCTCCTGCACACGCCACACCGGGGATCCAGCCCACAACCTAGGCATGTGCCCTGATCGGAATCGAATCGTGACCTCCTGGTTCATAAGCCAAGAGTCAAGTTTTTCTTAAAGTGTCAACAACAAACTTCAAGGCATATTTATATAACAAGTGTTGTTGGGCTGCCTCCTGGGTAGGGCTTGCTTTTGGGTTGATTTCATCCGCAGCTGAGCCTGGAGTTCTGATTTAATGGACCACATAACTTTTAAAGTTGGGGAATGGTGTGATCAGGCTTACCATCTACAACAGCATTTTTTCTTCTTATTTGAAGAATATCATTCATGATAAAGTGCACAGAGCATAAATGTGCTGCTTGGTGAGTGATCACCAAGTGAACACACCCATATAATAAATACATTTTTTATTAAGAAGTATTTGTGTACTTGTCACTTTAGAGTGAACTTGCTAAGGTAAGAAAGTGTTTTATCTATTTACTAGAGGCCCAGTGCACAAAAATTTGTGCACTCGGGGGGTCCCTGAGCCCGGCCTGTGCCCTCGTGCAGTCTGGGACCCCTCAGGGGATGTCCACTTGCCAGTGGGGAGCAGACCTAAACTGCAGTCAGACATCCTTAGCGCTGCTGAGAAGGCAGGAGAGGCTCCCACCACCACTGCTGTACTGGCAGCCATCAGTCTGGCTTGTGGCTAAGCAGAGCTCCCCCATGTGGGAGCGCACTGACCACCAGAGGGCAGCTCCTGCATTGAGTGTCTGCCCCCTGGTGGTCAGTGTGTGTCATAGTGGCCAGTCATTCCCAGTCTTTCTGCTGTTAGGGTCAGTTTGCATATTACCCTTTTACTATATAGGATAGAGGCCTGGTGCACGGGTGGGGGCCGGCTGGTTTGCCCTGAAGGGTGTCCTGGATCAGGGTGGGGATCCCGCTTGGGTGCCTGGCCAGCCTGGGTGAGGGGCTGATGGCTGTTTGCAGCTGGTCACACCCCCTTCAGGGTGGGGGTCCCGCTAGGGTGCCTGGCCAGCCTGGGTGAGGGGCTAAGGGCCATTTTCAGGCTGGTCAGGCCCCCCAGTGTGGACCTTCATCCTATGGGGGTGTGGCCAGCCTGGGTGAGGGGCTAAGGGCTGTTTTCAGGCTGGCCACACCCCTTCATGGTGGGGTCCCTACTGGGGTGCCTGGCTAGGCTGGGTGAGGGGCTGAGGGCCATTTTCAGGCTGCCCACAGCCCCTTCGGGGGGAGGGGGTCTGCTGGGGTACCTGGCCAGCCTGGATGAGGGGCTGATGGCTATTTTCAGGCTGGCACGCCCCCCCTCCCCCGGCAACCCAAGCTACCAGCCTCTCCTTGAGCGGAGGCCACAGCCAGCTGGAAGCAGGTATCTGGGATTTATTTATCTTCTATAATTGAAACTTTGTAGCCTTGAGTGGAGCTGAGGGCCGATCAGGGCAGGCAGGAAGCTTGGCTTCCTCCATCGCCGGGGTCAACCCAAGCCTCCTGCTCACTCCAGCTCCGTGGCCGCTGCCATCTTAGTTGGGCTAATTTGCATACTCGCTCCTGATTGGCTTGGCATGGCTTGAGCATAGCGGAGGGACAGTTAATTTGCATGTTTCTCTTTTATTATATAGAATCATGTTTAGCAGGAATTTAACAGCTGTACCTGACAGAAACCTAATTTCAAGTGACTTAAGCAAAAAAGAAAGTACCATTAGCCCTGGCTTTTACTCAGTCTTGATGGAGCAGCTCACGATGTCAGCGAAAACTCATGCTTTCTCTAGTGTTGGTTTGCTCTCAGATTCCATACAGACCCCCTGGGATTCTACATTTAGACCCTCAGACCCTCATCCAGGGCAAGGGTAGGCTAAGAGAACATGTCTTTTTCCAGAAGCCCTAGAAACATGCCATCATTGACTATAACTGAATTTCATTATTCCCTTGGGGGCAATCTTGGGGTTGGATGTGAAATGAATACCACTCAAAATACATAGGCTTACTTGCTGCAGCAACAGAGACCACACACCTTGGTGCTTTTGGGGGCGGGGGAGAGCTTAAAGAATCTGAGCGTATTTAGGTAATTTTGAGGGCTCAAGTGAGCAAGGGTTTCTTCTTGATTAGGTGCTGTCAGAAAGTGGGAGGAATTTTGCAATTGGGTATTGATGTTTATCTAGCACAGAGAAATGGAACAAGGTAAAGCAGCAGCAGTTGCACAGGTTAGCCACAAGAGGGGGTTGCCCAGGCATTTTTGTGGTTTGCACAGTGACTGTTGGTCATTCTCACTTCATCAAGTTCACAGTGACCTCATCTGACGTAGGAGATCTG
The DNA here is from genome assembly GCF_963259705.1 of Myotis daubentonii. Classification (NCBI taxonomy): domain Eukaryota; kingdom Metazoa; phylum Chordata; class Mammalia; order Chiroptera; family Vespertilionidae; genus Myotis; species Myotis daubentonii. The sequence continues at coordinate 23,672,896 of NC_081845.1, read as the reverse complement.
GGAGCTGTTCATGTTCAGCAGGAGAACACCGTGGCCTTGCTGCAAGAGCCAGGCCAGCTTTTAGTTCCCAGATGCTCGTTTCTCTCTCTCACATTGAAAGCCCTGAAATGTGCAGAAGTAAATTAAAAGTATAAAACAAAATAATGAAATAAATCAATGAAATTATACCTCAAATATGGGGACTTAAAGTAGTGGAAAAGTAAGCATTACGTTTAGATTTTCTCTTAAAAGGATAGACTCACACTGCAAAGCTAATGATATGCTATTTACCAAAGATGCACCTAAAATAAAATAAGAGATTGCAAGAAAAAAAGGCACAAATGTATCAGAGAAGTAAAAGTTACTACCATGGGGTGGGTGTCTACCATGTGCCAGGCAATTTTCACGCAGTAGTTCAGTTAATATGACATTTTCATAATTACTATATGGGGCAGGCATTATTAACCTCAATCTTTAGATAAGAAGACTAAAGTTGAATAAAAACAAATCAATTACAGAGCCATGATTTGAATTTGTATTGAAGCCTTACTGGAAGGCATGTCTATTACACTGCATTGCCTCTCTAGAAACCAGGAATAACATTAATACTAGAGTAAGAATTTAAAGGAAGCAAACAAACAAAAAGCCTTAACTGTGATAAAGAGAACCATTTCATATCGATAAGAGGCACAACCACGGGTACAAAAATGGAACAAGTATCAAATAGCATCAAAATGCATAATGGAAATTTACTAGGAATAAAAAAATTAAAAGATATAAATAAAATTATCAAGGGATTCTCAACAGTCCTGCTTCATAGATCATGGAAACAAAAGCTCACAAAGGACTTGAGTAACATAATAAAGTAGAAAGATTGAGCATATATTTAAAATGAATCCTCCTATCTAATAAAAGACAAAAAGGGTAATTAACCGTACCTCTGCTATGCTTCCCATTGGCTAATCAGCGAGATATGCAAATTAGCTTCCAACCAAGATGGCAGCCGGCAGCCACGCAGCTGAAGTGAGCAGGAGGCTTGCTTGCTCCAGTGATGGAGAAAGCCAAGGTTCCCGGCCTGCCATGGCCTGCTCTAAGCTCCAGAAGCAACAATGTTTCAATTATAGAAGCTAAACAAACCCCTGATACCTGCTTTCAGCCAGCCGTGGCCTCAGAGCTGGGAGCGCCAGTAAAGGCAACAGAGTTTCAATTATAGAAGGTAAATAAATCTCAGAATTAAAAAAAAAAAGGAGAGGCTGGGAGCTTCAGTCGCAGGCCAGCCTGAAAACGGCCCTCAGCCCCTCACCCAGGCTGGCCAGGCACCCAAGCAGGACCCCCACCCTGATCCGGGACACCCTTCAGGGCAAACCAGCTGGCCCCCACCCGTGCACCAGGCCTCTATCCTATATAGTAAAAGGGTAATATGCAAACTGACCCTAACAGCAGAAAGACGGGGAATGACTGGTCACTATGACACACACTGACCACCAGGGGGCAGACGCTCAATGCAGGAGCTGCCCTCTGGTGGTCAGTGCACTCCCACATGGGGGAGCTCTGCTCAGCCACAAGCCAGACTGATGGCTGCTAGTACAGCAGTGGTGGTGGGAGCCTCTCCTGCCTTCTCAGCAGCGTTAAGGATGTCCGACTGCAGTTTAGGTCTGCTCCCCACTGGCAAGTGGACATCCCCCGAGGGCTGCCGGGCTGCCAGAGGGATATCTGATTGCCAGCTTAGGCCCAATCCCCCAGGGAGCAGGCCTAAGCCAGCAGGTGGTCATTCCCCGAGGGGTCCCAGACTGCGAGAGGGCACAGGCCAGGCTGAGGGACCTCCCCCTCCGAGTACATAAATTTTTGTGCACCGGGCCTCTAGTGCAATGATAAGTCAGGTTTCCTTCAAGAATTTGATAATGAAGTTAATACTACTCTTGGAGAGTTATACTTTTAAGGCAACTCAATGGCTCAGACCATAGGTGTGGAGTTATCTTTCAGCTTTAGGATGTCTTAAATAGGTTAAGCTCCCTTTCCTGGATTACAGATACTGGAATTATTGATTACATAGTATAAAATAGCTGAGTGAAATATTTAAATCTTTAATACTTAAATATAAGGTGGAAATGTGAATAAGCAAGAATAGACTATAAAAATGACCAGACAAGTTTAAAGTCAACCAAATATATCTCTTAAAAATAAAAAATATACTAATTGAAATGAAAAACTGGTACTGTATTTAGATAAACAAATTAGATGCCACTAAAAAAAGAATTAGTGACAAATATATAATATATGTACAAATATATAATGCAATATATTAACTACACAAATATATATATGTGTATATGTATATTATATAAAGTGGAATCAGAGGATAGCCTTAAATATTATCAACATATATTAAATAAATTAACTAAACATTTAACTAAACAAAACCTAGAAAAGACACAAAACAACTATCCTCCTGGAGGGGGGGGGGGGTGTGTGTGTGTGTCCAGAGCTTATTTTTTTTTCTCTTGGGTTGTTCATTTCTCTTATCATTTTGTAGAAATTGTTACAGACACCATGGATAGGAATTTCTTTTAATGTTTTCATTTTATTTTATTTTTTATTGTTTAAAGTATTACAAATAATAGAACATATGTCTCCTTTTTCCCCTATTGACTTCCCCCTGGCCTTGCTCCCCTAGTGTCTGTATCCATTGGTTATGCTTATATGCATACATACAAGTCATTTAGTTGATCTCTTACCCATCCCCCACCCCCACCCCTCCCCTGCCTGCTCAAAGTCAGTAATCATCGAAAGACGCAAATCAAAACGACAGTGAGGTACCATCTCACACCTGTCAGAATGGCTATCATCAACAAATCAACAAACAACAAGTGCTGGCAAGGATGTGGAGAAAAGGGAACCTTCTTGCACTGCTGGTGGGAATGCAGACTGATGCAGCCATTATGAAAAAACAGTATGGCATTTCCTCAAAAAACTAAAAATGGAGCTCCCATTTGACCCAGTGATCCCACTTCTAGGAATATATCCCAAGAAAACAGAAACACCAATCAGAAAGGATATATGCACCCGTATGTTCATAGCAGCACAATTTACAATAGCTAAGATTTAGAAACAGCCTAAGTGCCCATCAGCAGATGAGTGGATTAGAAAACTGTGGTACTACACAATGGAATACTACGCTGCTGTAAAAAAGAAGGAATTGTTACCATTTGCAACAGCATGGAAGTACCTGGGGAGCATTTATGCTAAGTGAAATAAGCCAGTCAGAGAAAGATAAACATCACATGATCTCATTTGTGGAATATAATGAACATCATAAACTGATGAACAAAAATAGATAAAAAGACAAAGAAGCATCGAACAGGAATTTCTTGTATGTTATATGTACATCTCAGACAGAGTTTTGGTTTGTATCTTCATCTCTATGGCCACCTGGAAGATGGGCACTGCCTTTGCAGCCCTGGTGTCCGGATGGAGAGGAAGTGTAGAGAGAAGGCATCCAGGGTACAGAAGCCAGCCCATGAGCAATGGAAAAGAGAGTCTGTCCTTTTTTTTTTTTTTTTGGATAGGTATTCTTTTTTATTTGTTATTTATTTTTACTTCATTTTTCTTTCATCATTTATCCCCTTTATGCCCTCTTCCACCCCACCCCCACAATTACCTCACTGTTGTCCATGAGTTCTTTCTCTCTTTTTTCTTTGTTTTTCAGTCCCTCCATGCCTCCTGCCCCCTTCCGCCCTACCCCCCACCCTTACCAGAGATGTCTGCCTGCTCTCAGTCACCTCTGCAGGGTGAGGGCAGAGATGTAGTGAGGAAACAGCCCATGGTTTAGTGACAAAAAGATTAAAGTTCATTCTTGACCAACTTTGTATTCAGTCTTGGCCACATTAACCTCTCTGAAACTCAGTTTCTTCTACAAAGTTGGGGAGGAAATGACATTCACTTTATGGAAGGTTGCTGTGTGGAATAAATGAGTAAATTCCTTTGAAGACTTTGCTTCAGGGCCTAGCACTCCGTCAACGTTTGAGCCATGTATAGCTTGTAGTGTGAGCCCAATACTATGATACACACAGACGCCTTTTGAGAATTTTAAAGGACCATGAACACATAAGCTGATATTAGTTTAACATTGTTACCCACTTCTCACCATGTACTGGAAGTCTGTGAAGTATTTGATGACGCCCTTCCCTCAGAGTCTGGAGACTGGAATCCTGTCTGAGAGTGGCCGGTCACCTCCCCTTTCCCTGATTGGCAGATGAAGTCCTGGCTGGACAGGAGGAGGAGACTAGCTCAGCTGTGAGGGAACGCGGTGCGGGTAACCTGGCTGCACAACCGTCAGGGGGAAAGGCAGGAGTTTGCTCACTATGGCTGGAACAAAGACACTTCTGGTGCTGGAAAACTTCATAGGTGGAAAATTCTTACCTTGTAACTCTTACATAGATTCTTATGATCCGTCCACAGGAGAGGTGTACAGCAGGGTGCCAGACAGTGGAAAGGAAGAGGTGAGTGTGTTCCCTTAGGAAAGACTGAAGTGGTCTGAACAGGTCGGTGAATTATGTGTAAATTCAATTCTAGAAGCAAAAGACTGAAATGATCTTAATTATGTTGGCGAATTATGTGTAACTTCATTTTCTAGAAGTAAAAGATTGAAATGGTCTCAATATGTCTCAATATGTCAGTGAATTATGTGTAACTGATTTTCTAGAAGCAATGGGGGTGGAGTGGGGTATGGGGGGGTGGGGAAAGGTTAAACTTTAGCAGAAGGCAGACTTTAGTTCTAGAAAGATTTACTTTGTAACTGGACATGTATGGTACATGGAGCAAATCTCAGGTTAATTATATGTTAGAAGCAAATCATTAATCTAGGCCAGTGGTCGGCAAACTGCAGCTCGCGAGCCACATGCGGGTCTTTGGCCCCTTGAGTGTGGCTCTTCCACAAAATACTAACTTCTGCGCATGGGCCACGAAGTTTCAATCGCACTGTACCTGCGCGCCCGCATGTGGTATTTTGTGGAAGAGCCACACTCAAGGGGCCAAAGAGCTGCATGTGGTTCGCGAGCTGCAGTTTGCCGACCACTGATCTAGGCCATCTAAGACACAGACACAAGTCTCAGGGATTCCTAAATAGGGGTCTAGTAAAAAGTATTGTTCAAAAAAGTTGTCAGTATTACGTGCTCCCTTTCTCTACCGAGTGTTGCTTAAACTTACCAGTATATCCATGGCTTTCTAAAAAGCGTGTTACTTTACTAAAACACAAAATTAGAAAACCCAGGCATTTATTTTAGACTAGGGGCCCAGTGCATGAATTCGTGCACCTTGAAAGGAACTGTGGGCAACCAGGCTATGGTGGGCACAAGGGTGGGTCTCGGCCCATCCTCCACGCCCCCCCCCCGGCCCCTCCTGCCACAGCCCCTGGTCCCCTTTCTCCTGGCAGCCCTGCTCCTGCCGCGGCAGCTCCCATGCGCTGATGGTGCTGGCCCTGCTCACACCCACTGACAGTGCGGAGCAATTGGTGCCCACGCCAGCAGTGGGTGCGAGTGGCGGCTGCTGCCCTGATCACCCCTCAGGAGCAGGGGGAGTGGAGCAGGGCAGGCAGCTGCCCACTGCACCCACTTATGGTGCCGAGTGATTGAGATCGGCGCCAAGCACCGGCAGCAAGTTTGAGTGGCAGCTCCAGCACTGGCTGCGGGTGTGAGCAGGGCTGGCGCCAGCAGCAGGTGTGAGCGGGGCCGGTGCCAGAAGCAGGTGCGAGTGCCGGTTTGGACTGTGACGCTCTGGAGCAAAGAATTTTCAGGAACCACCAGAGGCTCACCCTAATGACAGCAACCGGTGCCCTGCCATGGTCTGGCGCCCCTGCTCACCTGCTCCACCATCCCACTGCGCCCCATGCCTACCATGTTCTGCACATACCCCCTGGTGGTCAGCACACGTCATAGCAGCCAGTTGTTCGGTTGTTCTGGTTGCTCCGCCATTCTATTTGCATATTAGCCTTTTATTTTGTAGGATTATCCTCTAATACTTCTTCAAAATATCTAGTAAAATAAAACTGACCATTTCAATGGTGAAATTAAAAATCAAATTTCCTTTTCTAGAGTTAAATTTAACAGCATCCTTTTTCTTAAGAACTTTGTGTTACACACATTAATATTTTTAGTGATGCAGAATTAATTTTATTGGAAGAATTTTATAAAATATTTGAAATATATTTCATCAGTTATTGCACTGAGAATGTAAATATATCTGGGGTGATGTATGCATACTCATCTAATGCCTAGTGGATGCTAAATTATTTATTTTTATTTTATTTATTTCCATCACCATTTATCCCCCATAAATATATTTTTTAAGGTACAAAAAACTAGATTATTTAAAGATAATGGTAACCTTAATATGTAGCATTATATGCAAGGTTTTTGAAAGAACTAGCTATTATTTTTCTATTGTTAATAATATTTTAAATCTGTCTTGCATTAAAAAGAAGCTTATCTTTGTGGATTAAAGTTTGAAAATATTGACTAATGCTGGTTAAACTGTACCCACACTTTTGTTTGCTTCTAATGACTTTGGATAGATGTGGGAAATTCATCCTTGTGTTCTCCAATCCTCCTCATCTTAGCATGTTTTCCAAAGGGAAGTTAAAAATGAAAAATATGACAAATTCAGTTGAAATATTTTTTGCAGCTAATGCTCATGCATTTTCAAGTTATGGCTGTACCTACTAGTAGAGGATCAAATATTTTGGATTTCCTAGCAATCTACCATGCAAATATTCTATTTAGTCCCATAAATCCTTCCCCCACCCCCCCACCCCCCCGGTTTGAAATATATGGTCATCATGCAAGCTACATGCCCAACTTCCCCAAAAGTCACTCACAGAGAGAGCAGCTAGTGCTGCTCACAGTGGCTCCCATTTATTCAGTTTTTGAGATAAACTTTGCATCCCCTAAGCCCCTTAGTATACAGTGTCCCAAATAGGAGTCATAACCTACAAACTGGACTCTGTCATCATCCTTATATTACAGAGCACGGTATGCTAACACTCTCATCTCTGCTGTTTGGGCTTCGACGGCAGTCTCTCTCTCTCTGCCTTATAGCATTGCAGTCAGAAGCACAGACTGGAGTCAGGCAGCCTGGCTTAGAAGATGAGATGTACCACTTAGTATCTATGGTCTTGACCTTGAGTTGAACCTCCTTTTGCCTCCGCCTCCTTATTTATGAATTGGGGATAATCATATCTACTTCACAGTGGTGTTCTGAGAATTAAACCGACTGACTTATGTAAAACTCTTAGTGTGTGGCATATATTAAAGCTTTCTAAGTATTAGCTTTTGCTAATATTGTATACTATAGGCCCGGTGCATGAAATTTGTGCACAGGGGTGGGGGTCCCTTAGCCTGGTCTGCACCCTCTCCAATCGGGGACCCCTCAGGGGATCTCCGACTGCCTCTCACAGTGCAGGACTGCTGGCTCCTAACCGCTCACCTGCCTGCCTGCTTAATTGCCCCTAACCCTCTGCCTGTCTGCCTGATTGCCCCTAACCACCTCTGCCTGACTGCTTGATCACCCCTAACTGCTCCCCTACCAGCCTGATCACCCTTAACCACCTCTGCCTCACCCTGCACCCAGGACCCAGGATTCCCTCCTCCAGATGGTCGCAGGCACCCGGGACCTGGGCTGGCTTTGCCCAGGATGGCCACAGTCATAGGAGACGGTGAGTGGGTGGCTTGTGCCTCTCCTGGGCCACAGGCATAGCTACTGGTGCCCAGGACCACGGGACAGGCGGCTTGTCACTTTCCTGGGCCACAGCCTGGCTGGTCCCCAAACCTCTCTCCCCAGTGTTGAGTGTCTGAGCCATTATGGCGTGATGGCATGAGGGCGTGGTGACCATTTGCATATTAGCACTTTATTATATAGGATAGTAGATGAGTATGCATTCTATATTAAATGGACACAAGATATGTGGCATTAAACAATTTAGAAAACATTACTGGAACTGAGTTTTCTGCTTCTCAAAAAGATTAGAGTTTTATATTGACAAATGTAGGAAGATTAGAATTTTACATTACTGTACGAATGAACTCTCCTCTGTTGCCTTGGCAACAGGATGTCCATGAGCCTGCATCTGTGGTGGAGATCACTAAGGCCCACATGTCTCCCTTCATCCTGTCTGCAGGTCCATATTAGAGATTCAGTTTTTGAGGTGAAACCATTATCTTTCCAGACATTTTATACCTTACCTCAGCTCATCTGAAAGTGACTTTGTTCACATAAAGAAAACAGGAGAAAAGTGAGATCAGGTTTTCGGTAAGAGGGCCTAAGTGCCGGTGGTGGAATTGTCAGGTCATGTGATATAAGAAATAAGCTGTGGCATTGGGAAGCCTGTGAAGAGGATTCTGGGGCTGAGCCTGTGGGTCCAGTGGCGGGGAAGGCTATGATCTATACCAGCTGTGGGCAAACTACGGCCCGCAGGCCGAATCCGGCCCATTTGAAATGAATAAAACTATTGAAAAAAAAGACCGTACCCTTTTATGTAATGATGTTTACTTTGAATTTATATTAGTTCACACAAACACTCCATCCATGCTTTTGTTCCGGCTCTCCGGTCCAGTTTAAGAACCCATTGTGGCCCTCAAGCCAAAAAGTTTGCCCAGCCCTGATCTATACTAATAATAGAAGAATATGCAAATTGTAGGGGGCGCTGTCACAGTAACAGTAACAACCAGCAGGCTGCGTGGGGTGACCAAGCCAGCAGGGGGGTTAGTGAGGGACAACCAAAGGACTGAACAGCAGGCTGCATGGGGCGACCAGGCTGGCGGGGGGAGGGGAGGGCAGTTAGGGGTGACCAGGCTGTCAGGCAGAGGCAGTTAAGGGTGATCAGGTAGGCAAGTGAGCAGTTAGGAGCCAGTGGTCCCAGATTATAAGAGGGATGTTGGATTGGAGAGAGTGTAGGCTGGGCTGAGGGGACCCCCCCACTCCCAGACACAAATTTCGTGCACCGGGCCTCTAGTTATAAAAGTTGGTCATGCATGTGAGAGAGGAGAGGGCAACATAATCTATGGATTTGCTATCTTAGACATTGCCTATGAGAGGAGAAAGGCAGCAGGTGGCCTGAAAATTTATTCTGCCTTGCACATACCTTCCCACACACTATTTCCTTTTGGATTTAGCTCCAAAACTGGGTTCCCAAGCTCTCTGTTCCACTACAGATACCGTTCTCTCCTAAAGAGGCCTCTTCCACTGGGCAGAGACAGGCAGGGAGCAAGGACCAGGGCCGGTTGTTATGCCATAGCAGGCCGGCTCGTGGTCTTGGCAGCCACGAAGATCTGGGTTTGAATCCTGACTCTGCCAGTTATTGGCTGTGTGGCCGCTGGCAAGTTACTTGAGCTCTCTGTGCTTCAGTGTTTTTCATCTAAATGGGCAAAGCAATACTCATGTTGCAGAATTTTAGAAGGGGTTAAATGAAATAATTTGTGTAATAGTACTTAGCAGATTTCCTTATATATAAAAATTAGTCAAAAAAATTACCAACATGACTGGTCATTCCAAATGGGGTGACAGTGATTTCAAACAAAATTTTAGACTTTATCAGATATGTCCGAGCTGGATTAAGAGTTTAGAGATTCTGTGCTTCTCAACTAAGTTTCCCCTCTCACACGATATTTTAAAAGTCTATATTTTGAAATGACTGAAAATGTGCATCTGTTAAAATTCAAACAGCTTCTTTCTAATGATCTGATTGCCACATTCTGGACACGGTGCTCGAAATGGAGCATTTTTCTTTGTTTTTGTGGTGCCCCTGCTTTGCTGGTCACATCAGCAACACCTTGTGGGTAAATCAGCACCGGGAATATTCGGAATTAGGCAGGAAATCATCGTGGCGTGTATGGGTTCTGGATTCCTGCCATCCCCGAGAGCAACAACAGTCGTAAGGCTTAAGGCGACCCTCTCCCGTTTGCTCCTCAAAGGTCGAGGCTGCGGTGGAGGCTGCCAGAGCCGCCTTCCCCGGCTGGTCGGCCAGGAGCCCGCAGGAGCGCTCGCAGGTGCTGCACCGCCTGGCGGACCTGCTGGAACAGTCGCTGGAGGAGCTGGCTCAGGCCGAATCCAAGGACCAAGGTGAGCGCGGGCGCAGCTGCGGGGCTGTCTGCCGGGCCTTTCCCTCTTCCGCCCTCGCGCTAGCAGAGCCGGGGGTCGAGGGCAGCTGTCTCTTACTAAATGCTTCATGGAGAGTGCAACCTATTCCTCAGAGGCTGGACAAGGATTCTTCCTGAACTGTCATCGCCGGAACTGGGCCCGCTCTCCACCTTACCCCTCCTGGGACCATCAGGCCAGGCGCCCCGGCTTCTCCTGGCGGAGGGAGAGGGGGAAGCAAAACCGCCCAAGGCCTCTGGGGGCGGAGGCGCCTCCTTCTCGCGGCCAAAGCGAGTCCCGGTGGCGGAACCCAACCAAGTTCAAGGGGCAGGGAAATAAATACACTCTGTTTGGTGGAAGGAACTGCAAACACGCCTGTCAAAGGGCACTGATCTGGGGAGGGAGGAAGCACTAGGGTTGATCACGTGATCTTCCACCAATTCCAAGAGGCGAATTATGAAGCACAGGTCATTTGAAGAACAGTTCACAGTCCAGTTACTTAGAAAGCCACCTATGATACCACTCTCCCACTTCCAACACAATTGTCCCAATTTTTTACCTGCTTCCCAGAAGTCGGGGTAATGGAGTAAGTGCCTGTAGATCTTTGCAATGATATCTATTGGGAAAGTCAATGGTTTACAGTCACGTGCGTGCTGTAAACCAGCCTGCAGTTAGGGAGCAGCCTGACTCCAAGGGTTTAAGGAAGAAAATGTTTCCCGCTGGAGCTCCCGGCACCGCCGTGTCCCTGCATCTCTAAGGGAAACGAAGCAACGCTCCAGGCAAGTGTAGGTTTCTGGTTTGTTCAACCCGGAGCTAGGATGCGTGTGGGGCACGTGATGGGCGATCAAGTGCCCACAGCTGCAGCGCCAGGGGTTTCCTTCCGTAGTTCTGCCACGTGCCCATCTCAATGACCCCTCCCCGTGTTGGGGGGACATTTAATATACATCACGTGTTTATCAAAGTGGTTTTTGTAATATGCAAAGAAAGCTATCTTTACACCCACGATTCCAGCTCCCTCTTTGTGACATGTACAAAGCTTGCGATTTTGAAAGAGCTGGTGTGGGTGAAGTGTTAGCATCTGGCAAATTGATGATGACAGCTCTGAACTGTTCAGTCCACAAAGCAAAGATCATTTGACTCAATTTACCTCCCCCCACCTCACCTTATTACCTCCTATCTAATTATTTCACGGTTTTATTAAACCATGACCGATGCTTTGTGTATTTAGTGAATGTCTGTCCCAGGCTAGTAGGAACGGAGGCTACTGCAGTGTGAGCGGGGTATGTGAGTGATACTGTCTCTCCTGTCCATGGTGAAATACACCGACTGTGCTTTCTGTTGTTGACTTTTTACAGGGAAAACCATTACCCTGGCAAGAACCATGGACATTCCCCGGTCTGTACAGAACTTCCGGTTCTTCGCCTCCACCATCCTGCACCACACCTCGGAGTGCACCCAGATGGACCACATGGGCTGTCTGCACTACACCGTGCGGGCCCCTGTGGGGATCGGTAGGTGCTCTTCCAGGAAAGCCTGGACCACGATTGCACAGAGAGCAGCTCAGTCAGTTCTGTAGAATTGATTTAAAGGGACAGACTAAGGCAAAGGAAAGGCTTCTTCTACTGTGACTGAAATACAATTTTGGCCTTAAAAATCGATTTCTGGTTTATTTTCTTTGTGTGAAAGTCTCTACTTATTCCTGGAAGATTGTTCTTGGGAAATCACAGGTAAAAGAATGATGCTGAGAGGAAATTCACAAAGGAGGATTTTTGTAACAAAAAAAAAGTCTATTTCCAGAAAGTAGATTAAGAGCATGGTCTAGATGTGTGTGGGGCAAGTTACATAACATGTGTGTGCTGCAGTATTCTTATCTGAAAGAATAGTTTGATTTTTGTCTTTATATATTTTATATGAATTAAATAAATTAGTAAGTGTAGAACATTCAGAACAGTGCCAGGTTACATGGTAAATAAGCTTTGCCTGAATTATCTACTTTCCTCATTCATTTCTTTGCTTCCTGCCCTTTGAAGACCCTTAAATATCTGCAATGACTGAAAATTTCCACTAGATGTCACTATTTCATCTGAGAAAACCCCCACTGTTAATATTTTACCAGTTATGTTTTATGACAGGATAAAAGAATATGTTAAAAGGAAAGAAAATGGGACATCTTACCAATTTGATTATTTGAAACCTTTGGAAATGGTATTTCCAAGGCATTATGAAAAATTCAGACCTCCTAAGAAGTATACTAATACATTATGCTGCAAAAATATTATCTCCTAAAGCAAAGAGTTTTCAATGGGAAATGTAATAACATAAACTATGTTTATATACATTTATAGCACAGATTTGAAGGCAGATTATAAATCAGGTGACTTCGTTTTTATTTTTGCTTGTTTCATGGTTGGGAGGCTGGGCAGTTTCATACAATCACATGAAGATATATTCTAGTTGTTGGTTCTGTTACTTAAAGAGAAAACCTATCTGATCAGGATACAGGTGAGAACTTAGAGAAACTTTTTTAATGCAAAAATCCTCTGGCGATCTAAGATGGATTTCACAACCTCAGAACCTCTTTGCTCTTATTTTATAAATAATTCTAAAAAGCTTGAATTTTATGTCTCCATCCAATAAACTCTGAAGAAATGGTAGCTGGACAGTTTAATGATGAGGAGGGAGAGATTTAGACACATGTAAAGATGAGTCCATAAATCTCAAAACTCATCACATTATGAAACTGTTTAGCCCCAACTTTATACAACTGTTGTTCATTAATATAATTGTAAGTTATCAAGAAAAGACTGAACTGTATCGATTTATAGTTTTCTAAGGCACAGTTGTTGGTAATACATTTTAGAACGATTTCCCAGAAGTTGGCTACAGATAAGCAAAGTTGGGGGTTTTAAGAGCTTAGGTTCCGTGCAGCATGCGGGAGAACCCCGTGGGGCGGTCTGCCCTGAGGGGCATGTCATTGTTGGCACTGCTTCTGCTCTCGGTTAGCTGGTCTGATCAGTCCCTGGAATTTGCCACTCTACTTGCTGACCTGGAAGATCGCTCCGGCCATTGCTGCCGGCAACACTGTGATCGCCAAGCCCAGCGAGATGACTTCAGTGACTGCATGGATGATGTGCAAACTCCTGGATAAAGCAGGTAATCAGGTGTCAGCGTTTGAGGGAGGATTGGCTTGGGGGCTGCCCACTGTGTAGGCTTTAGCCCCCTGAGGGTCACTGACATTTGGAAAGTGATTTTGGACAGAAACCTACTAAACAGCAAAACAGATTCCACTGACATCATTGGTTTTTGTCTCCCTGTTCCTTTTCTGAGAAATTCCCTGCATCATGGGGCATGCTCACAGGGCTTCCTCTATTCAACTCTCGAACGTGCCACTGCAGGACAGTTCCTCCCTGCAGGCTCAGCTGGCAGCAAAGGGCACATGATAGGAAGGCAAGGACAGGCTTCGAGAGCCCCAGGGAGCCAGATGCCAGCCTGCTCCAGGGGCTGTGCTTGATAGTCAATTTAAATCTGATGTTGGAACCACAAGTTAATCTTGATGAAAATAAGAGTACTACTAGGCACTTCTCTGGTTTGTATAGCTATAGCATACCTGCTAGAAACAGCCCATTTTCAAGAGATTTGAAATACATCCCTCTGTTTCCCCTGCATTGGGAATCACTACTCAGGCACTGATATAATCTGGCTTCGTGCCCCCTTTTTGCTAATATTGCAATGACCACATTCAGGGTGGGTTTCTGGTTTAGTTATGGGGTGTTCAGCCTGACACTGCACCAGGGTTGGAAGGTAGCAGTCAGGGTTGCCTGTCTTGTACTCCACGAGAAGGCCCCTCACTGTCAGGTCCCTCCGCTCGTGTTTCCATGGCCTGGGTAGGAATGATGGGTGGGTGGCAGGGAGGGGCTGTCTTTCTGGCTCTCTTGGTCTCTGCTGTGCGTGCTTCCTTCAAGGAGGAGGTACTACTGGGCTCACCTGTGTCCACGGAGTGGATGTTTGGAAAAAGTCCATTTCTCTCTCCTGGTTGTGTTTTCTCTCGAAGCAAAAACGTACACATTGGCTCCCAGGAAAGTTGAGTCAGTTCTTTAAGATTTAGATGACGGGCTAAAGCATGCCTGTTTAGGGAAGAGCACTGGCCTATGACCTTGTTCAGCTGCCCATTCCCCTTGTATCCTACCGAGGAATGAGGCCTCCCAGCCTAGGTCTTTGGGATCACGTCTGTGGATGCCCCAGGCCTCTGGAGGGGGTGTGATGTGAATGTGCCTGGCTCTCTCGTGTTCCAGAATGTGCCATCCCTCCCTTACACAGGGATCAGGTTCTCATCCCCTTCTTTACAAAATAGAGTCCACCCTCTCATGCCCCCTCTTGCCAATGGTGGGACACTTGTTTTTGTTTTCCTCCCATCAGCCACAGGGAGGAATTCTCCCCCAAGCATCTTCTTTGCCCCAACCCAGGGCCCAGCTGCTGTCACATGGTGCCTGGCTTGGGGCTTGCCCTCACCTGTCAGAGATATATGATCCAGAAAACTGACTTCTATGCTAGCTTTCAACATGTGCACATTGAGTGTAGAGGAGCTCACCTGAATGGGGCCTCGGTTGTGGCCTCAAGGTGATTGGGCTAAGGCTGTGGCTCTATGCGAAGATGTTTTGGATGATAATGAATCATCAATGTAACATTATTATTTATGCTTTAAAAGCATATCCTTGAAGAGAATGTTCTAACCCAAAAAATTATGTTTCTGTTGAGAGAATGTCTAATGTGGAGCAAGGGGAAAATACCAGGAGCTGGAAGTAGTTCAAAATCCTCATACACTGGAGACTTCTGTCCCTGATGTACGTCAAGCCTGAAGAAACAGAGGGAACAAACTCAGCTGCCTCCAGGCAACCCTAAGGGCCCCCAGGACACAACACAATGGCACACAGATTTTCTCTCTGGACACGTTGAAGTCAAGGGCCATTTCTAATTCGGATAATGTACATTTAGATAAGCATCCATTTACTTAACAATTATTTCCTAACAATGCTGCCTCCCTAATAGAAGTGTTAGGGGACCTAAAGAAGGTAAATCCCTTACAGCAATGACTGACCCGCAGTAAGCACATAGTAAATGAGAATCAACACTTAATGGTATTAATCCTCTGTGGCAAACTAGGCTGTGTGCAGGAGGTACATACAATGGAGAGCAAGACACAAGTACTATTCTGCTCTTAGCTAGTGTACCTTCTAGTGGTGGGTAGGGAATAAGCAGGTAAGCATAAGTAAATACATGCAGACACAGGGCAGTGGATCTCCTGATAGAAAAGACTGGACCGGGGCTTCTAATTTTGGGTGTTCTTGGTACTTTAAGTCAGACCTAGATTGTAGCGACACATTTATATCACGCGGCTCAGGAGCTTCAACCCAAAACTTACCTTCCTGGGGTGGGGAGAGCCGCCTTCACTCCCCTGGACCTAGATAGTCAACATCTTCCCTGGATTTTGCAGCACTCGCACTCCCCTCTACTTGACATTTTCACACTGCACTGTGACTCCTGGATGCCAGCTTGGAGAAGGGATCTCCTCCCTCACAGGGCTTGACCTACCTGAGGAGTCTCTGCATCCTCAGCCTCGGAGGCCTCGTCAGTTTTATGGAATGAATTATGTAGAATGTTGTACCCTGCATTTTCTGGGGCAAAGCATCTGGAGAAATTCCGCCCAGGGTGTATGCTAGGCAGAGGTGATACTGTAGTTCTTGCTTTACTATTAAACTAGAGGTAGCCTTGAGTTCATGCCCACCTATTGGACTTCCGAGGAGAATCTCCATGCAACATACCGAGAATACTTACTGTAACTGCTACTGTTTCCCATCCAGGTGTTCCACCAGGTGTGGTAAATATTGTGTTCGGAACAGGGCCCAGGGTAGGCGAGGCCCTGGTGTCCCATCCAGAGGTGCCCCTCATCTCCTTCACCGGGAGCCAGCCCACAGCCGAGCGGATCACACAGCTGAGTGCTCCCCACTGCAAGAGGCTCTCCCTGGAGCTGGGGGGCAAGAACCCTGCCATCATCTTCGAGGATGCCAACCTGGAGGAGTGTGTTCCAACCACGGTCAGGTCCAGCTTTGCCAACCAGGCATGTCCCTGGGTTTTGGTTTGCTTGTTTGCTTGTTTGTTGGTTGGTTTTGAACTCAGCTGCCCCACCAAGTAGGATCTGTTTCATCACAATGCACAGCCAGGAGTGAGGAGGTCGATCCAGTGCTGTATCAGTGAAAGGAGAATCGGTACTTCGTGTTACTGCGTTGACCATCTGTTCAATCTTAGTGTCAATCTACAGCCTTGTAGAGTCACAGCTTCCGTTCAGCACATCCCTTTTCTTGAGTTACACCACTTTTATCAGGGAGCAGCCGTGGGCAGAATGATTGGTTTTTGCTGCTCCAAGCTTATCCATACTGGTATTCACCTAGTTCCCCAGACTCTTCTTGCTGTCTAGATGCCCTACCTCCAGTTAACCTTTTTCTCCTCCCGGAAGTCTCCCAAATGCATTCTCATCCTTAGAAATAAATACTAGAACCGGTCTAGAGCTGGTTTCTTACCTTAAAGTCACAGATGAGTTTCAGGGCAACTTTGCATCTCCTGACACCCTGTAGCAGGTATTTTCCTGGGGTCCATAGTTCTCATCAGGGTCTTCAAGGCCAGAGCATCCCAGAGGGTGAGGAGCACAGGATCAGATATCCTACACTGTAGGCTTCATGGAGAGGGCGACTGTGCCTGCTTCTGTGTGACATATCAGCTTCAACACCCAGGATAGTCCCTAGGAAGGAGCATAAATAGTGAATGATTTTCTCCAAAGCTGTGTTTTAAATTTTTTAAAATAAAAAAACAAAGACTTAAGCCAAAGAATTAGAACTTCCATAGAAGGAAAGATGAGTGGAATGAGATATATTTTTATTCAACCTAACTTGAATAATTTGCATAATCTTTTGAACCTTCACTTCTTTACCAGTAAATTATGGAAATTACAATAATTATGCCTTCCAATAGGGTTTTTGTGAAAAACCTTCTGTAGAATGATTCTTTTCATGATCATTATAATTGTAATTAATTCTCTCACAGAAATTCCTATAGAAAGTGACATATATATATATATATATATATATATATATATATATATATATATATCTCAGAGTGCAGCCTGATCTGTCCATGAAGGAGTGTGTCCTGCAGTCTTGTCATTTTCCTCATGTGTATTTCTTGGCAGGGTGAAATCTGCCTCTGCACCAGCAGGATCTTTGTCCAGAAGAGCATCTATAGTGAATTTTTAAAGAGGTTTCTAGAAGCTACCAGACTATGGAAAGTAGGCATTCCTTCCGACCCATCGGCCAGCATGGGAGCTCTGATAAGTAAAGCTCACTTGGAGAAAGTAAGTAAATCTCTGCCATGTATGTCACTGGAGAGAAGCTCAGTGCAAGGCACAGGACACACCCATGCTTTGGAATATTGTTAATTACTACCTTATTTTTAAACAGTTATAACCTGTGGGAAATTATCTCTGGATACAGAGTCTAAAAGTGTTGGATGTGAATAAACAAATGTAGTGCAGATTTAAAACAGCATCTGTGCGAAATGACTGCACTTGAGAAGTCAGCATGGAGATACCACCAGGAGAGTGAGAAGGCAATTTTCAAAGCGTAATGGTCAAAATTTCCAAAAGTAACTGTTCCCAGTGGAGAGGGTGCTGCCTCTGGCTTACAGCAGATAGGATTTTGTAATTTCCAGAACACCCAGTCCAAATTATGTGGTTTTTAGTTAGTGGAGTGACTAGTGGTGGCCTACGTGGGAGAAGCCATTAATGGTGTATGGGTGGTTTATGGGATTTTGATTTCTGAAGTCATTTTAATTTATTACCTGATGTGACTCTACCCAAAATAAGTCATAGGTTTTGGCACTGAAGGCTCTTGTCTTCAGCTGCAGTAACTAAGGCCCACCAAGGAAAATGTGCCTCCGTCATCAGTCGCTAAGGGGCAAAGCCGTTACTTAAGTTTGTAGAAATCTGTGGCACTGCACTGACTTGGCAGACATAGCACATTTTAACGTTGACCTTCACAATATTGTGAAGCACAGAGGCTCATAGGTGGGCAGGTAATGTCGCTTGATGGTCTCTTCTTCTTTTTTTTCTCAGTGAAATAGGAAGCAGGTGACGGGGAGAGAAGGTGTTGGGGATTTCAGGAGAGAGGAGAAGGTATGAAATAGTCTTGCAGATCAGGAGAGAGAATGGACTTTGAGATGATTGTGCTGTCAGCAGGCAGCTCCAAGGGCTCACTGAGGCCTGTGATCACTTATTTAAAGTGAGGCTAACCAACATGGCTGTTTTCTTCCAGTCGAATTCGCCTGCAAGATTACAGGTGCCTAGGCAGCAGTCCCCAGAGTGCGCATGGACTTATAGTTGAGGATGTTGCCCCCTCGTGGAATGAGGACTCACCAGGTGCATGAGGCTTCTTTGTCCTCGCTTGTCCAGCTGTTCTGGACACCTGGCCTCCGTGCCTGCCCACCCACACATGCAAATAACTGTTGCAAAACAAGCTAAGCATGCTCTGAACGCTTCCTATGGAGCATAAGTTAACTTCCAGAAGCATTTTTGCAGTAGGCTCAGGGGCTTGGTGCAGTCTGAAGTCCCCTTTGCAATTCACCACTCACCTGAAGTTTAAAGTTCTCTATATAGGAAATCAACAGAGAGACTTTTTTTTTTTTTCTATCATAGGCCATAATTTACCCAATAAAGGGAGATATATCAGTGAGGGAAATAAAAGTATTTGATTTTCCTGTGGGCTTTAACATAATACTTTTTAAAATATATTTTTATTTATTTCAGAGGGAAAGAAAAAGAGAGTGGGAGGTAGAAACATCAGTGATGAGAGAGAAACATTGATTGGCTTCCTCCTGCAATCCCCCCACTGGGGATCAAGCCAGCAACCCGGGCACATGCCCTTACTGGGAGTTGAACTGTGACCTCCTGGTTCATAGGTTGACACTCAACCATTGAACCACACCGGCTGGTCATAACATGATATTTCTGATGCTCAGCATGACCCTACTTGCCCACAGTGGCCTTTTCTTTAGGCTGCCTCATGGTTCTTCTGAGCTCCACCCAAGGCCCCCTGTAGGCATCTCTGCTCTCTGACAACAAACAGCTTCAGCCATAGGAGTTGCTCTTCCCCACATGGGCAATAGGCCCTCTTCAAAGCCAGCATCAGACCCTGTGGGTGCTCATTAGATGTCCCAGGATGCCGCTGGCAATCAAAAGGAGGTAACTTAAAACCTGGTTGTGCTGAGCTCACACGCTGTCCTTTTAAGAGGATCTTGTATCCATGCTGATGTTTCCAGATTAGCCAAGTCACTTTTAAACCTTGCTTTACTATCATGGTTATTTGATGACCTGTTATGTATGGTCATACCTCATCTTGTTCACAGTCAAGACTGCGTTTTTAAAGTGACCCAGGAGTCTGTCACCCATTACCACTGTCCTTATTACCTCTGTCACCTTTCCCCTCCCTCATTCTGCTGCTGCAGGCTAACCTCCCGATTCTTCCTGGAAAATATCAGGCCACTCCTTCTTGCCCTTCGCTCTTGCTGCCCATGCCCCATGGAATGTTCTTCCTGCAGAGATTTACTTGGCTTTCTCCTTAGATCAAATGGTACCTTCTGAATTAGAGCTTGCCTGCTCACCCTATATAAAGTCACACCTACCAGAACTTCCTCTGTCTCTTTGCAGCTTTATTTTTCTCCGTGACTCTTACTACCACCTGACATATAATGTATATTATTTATTCCTTTATTGACTATTTTTACTTGACTAGAGTGCAAGCTCCATGATCAGGTTCATTCACTGCTAGATCCTTACATCCCCAAAAAGTGCCTGGAACATAATAGGTGCATATTATTGTTGGACAAATGTTTGAATTAACACTACATCTTGTGGGAGAACCTGGCTAGGCTGCTGATCAACTGAAGGCTGCTGTCTCTGTGTCATTCCTTCTTCACCGACTCTGTCCACGCCTTTGGGAATCCCTGGACCTGCTGGGGCTCTACCCCGGCAGTGGTGGAGGGCAGCAGCCAACAAAGAAGAAAGACGTGGCAGCAAGCGGGAGCCGGCGATAGTGTCCTCGGTTCGATTTGGGGATATTGCCTGCCCAGAAATTTCCTGGAAAATTGACTAGTACTAAGTGCGTGAGAGATTGGAACTCAGTGAAGACACAGGTGTTCCTGTTGAGGGCAACCAGCTAATCATTACATTTTAAAGGCGATTTCTGTGATTGAGGTGTCTTTTGGAGGACTAAGTCCACTTCAAGAGGACTCGAAGCTGCTCCTCACCTTGAGAAAGCAGTGCCTTGTTTTCAAGAAGACATTCCTGATCTCAGGATCTACCCAGCATGCCTCATCAAGGAGAAGACTGCTATTTTTTCTTCTATTCTACATGTACCAAAGGTGACAGCTGTCCATTCCGTCACTGTGCAGCTGCACTAGGAAACGAAACTGTCTGCACATTCTGGCAAGAAGGACGCTGTTTTCGGCGGGTGTGCAGGTTTCGGCACATGGAGATTGATAAAAAACGGAGTGAGATTCCTTGTTATTGGGAAAATCAACCAGGGGGATGCCGAAAGCTAAACTGCGCCTTTCATCACAACAGAGGACGTTATGTGGATGGCCTTTTTCTACCTCCAAGCAAAACTGTGTTGCCCACTGTGCCTGAGTCACCAGAGGGGGAAGTGAAGGCTTCCCAGCTCACAGCTCAACAACACAAATTGTCTGTCCAGTCTGATCCCTCCCCTCAACTGCAAAGTGTGATGAAAGTAGGAAGTTCAGAACATTTTCCTACCCCCACACATCCGCCAGTTGTGATCAATGCTGCAGATGTTGATGAAGACGATGATGATGAAGACGATGATGATCAGTTTTCTGAGGAAGGTGATGAAACCAAAACACCAACCCTGCAACCAACTCCCAAAGTTCATAATGGATCACGAGGGGCTTCTGACCGGAAACCCGGGGTCAATTTAGAACGAGGTGAAAGTTTGAATATTGGATTGAAAACTCTTGAGGAAATTAAGTCAAAGAAAATGCAGGAAAAGTCCAAGATGCAAGGTGAAGGTTCTTCAGGAGTATCCAGTCTTTTACTCCAGCCTCAGCCCCTCCCCGGTCCCGAAAAAGAGAATGTCCGGACTGCGGTGAGGACAGGGACTCTCTCCAACAAACAAGGAGAAGAACCCTTGATAAGACTGAGCCTCACCGAGAGACTGGGGAAACGAAAACTTTCTGAAGGTGGTGACAGTGGTCCTCCACCTAAGCGTACCCTTGCACAGAGCCTAGGGAAGAAAGTGGATGCTTCAGACACTGACAAAACACCAAAGAGAGTTCGAGTTTCCAAGTCTCTAAAGGAACGAGTAGGTGTGTCAGCTGGTCAAAACAACGAGGAGGCAGCAGAGAGAGTTACTGACCTTGGCGAGATCCACATGAAGACATTAGCAGAAATCCTTCTGGAAAGAGCCAGTGAGAAACGCGGAGAATTGCAACCTAAACTCAAGGCAGGAGGCCCTTCGAAAGCTGATGATCCTACCTCAGGGGCAAGAAGCTCTTCCACCATTCGAATCAAAACCTTCTCTGAGGTCCTGGCTGAAAAGAAACACCGGCCGCAGGAAGCAGAGAGACAGAAAAGCAAAAAGAATGTCACCTGTGGCGAGTTAAAGAAGGACAGTGATACTAAAAAATCATCGGTTTTGGCACCACCGGTGGCCAACAAAGGACAATCAGAGGAGCCTGCAGGGAGAACAAAGTCTATGCAGGTGCATGTCAAGACGCTGGAGGAAATCAAACGGGAGAAGGCACTGAGGGTGCAGCAGAGCTCCAAGAGCAGCCCCAGCGCCCAGCCTCAGCCCGAGGCCACCCCGGTGCCGAGGGGGCTTTTCCGCATCACCGAAAAGTCAGGGATAAAAGAAGACAAGAAACCTCAAGAAGACAGTGAAGTTGCATGTCAGAGCAGTGTTGCTAGAATCCAGGCTAAAGAGGCTTCTGCACATGAGACAACGAGAGGGGGCATTCACATTCCAGTCAAGAAATGTGAGACCATGCGAGGAAAGCACATCCAGAAACAGCCAGCGAGGGGAACCTCGCAAGAGGAAAAGTCTGTCCTGCCATCCCCCTGGGGAGACAGAGAGGCGGGTCATGCCCCGCCAGCAGACCCGCCAGTGCTGGCCACTGCGCCGAGCATCACACGGAGCCTGAGCCTGAGCCTGAGCCTGACAAAGCGGCTTCCCACCGAGTCACCCCACAAGGCAGAGGTGGAAACCGCAGGGACTGGCGACTCGACATTGGATGCGAAGTGTGCGGCACAGACCTTGGAGGAAAGGGTCCAAGCGAAACCCAAAGCCAGTGTGAAGCCCTTAGTGGCTCAAGTGGTCTCTTCCCCCAAACTGGCCCCCAAGCGCAAGGCAGAGGACACCCACCCTGCTGTCATGGCAGCGGTGAAGCGGCTCCGCGCCAGCGGGGTCCGGCAGGAAAGCCCGGCCCCAAAAGCAGCCATGGCTCTGGTCCCGCTCATCTCTGAGGACACAGCGGGCACTCGGCCTGAGGCAGAGGGACCCAGAGACAGTCTTGTGCTGCCTCCAGCCCAATCCTCGTCAGAGCCCTCTCTGCCACAAGTATCCGGCCCTTCCTCATCCCGAATGGCCGCGAAAACTCGCCGACTCAGCACTGTTTCCACAGGACAGCCCCCCCTCTCTGTGGAGGATGGTTTGGAGAAACTCATATGGGAGATTTCAGGAGGCCAATTGGAAGCCGAGATCGACCTGGATCCTGGGACACACGAAGATGACCTTCTGCTTGAGCTCTCACAAATGATTGATAGCTGAAGGTGATAGTAGGACATTTCAAAAAAAAAAAACCAAACAAAAAACTCACGAAAGCCGAGGCCGGTTGGGCTCGGTGGATAGAGCGTCGGCCTGAGGGCTGAGGGCTCCCGGGTTCGATTCCGGTCAGGGGCATGTGCCTGGGTTGCGGACACATCCCCAGCGGGGGATGTGCAGGGGGCGGCTGATCGATGTTTCTCTCGCATCATGTTTCTAGCTCACTATCTCTCTCCCTTCCTCTCTGAAAAAAAAAAAAAAAAAAAAAAAAAAAAAAAAAAAAAAAACACTACATCTTGTGTATTAGTTATACCCCCAAACTTGAGGATTCCATTTTCCTTGAACACTTGAGCACAAGCATCTGGTATCACTGATCATTAAATCACAATAACAATAAAAAATCCATATAAACACACACAAGCCTTTGAGATTTTGCTTCAGACTCTCCTCTAACTCTTCATCTTTTCATTGGTTATTTCAGCTTATGTCACAGGCAACTTTAGAATTTAATTCTAGTTTCTTAAAAATCTTTGGAAAAATGTTGGTGTTCAACACCTCATTATTATACAAATCCAACTTCTTACCTGCCAACTAAGAATGTCAAAAATATGATCAGCTTATTTTCTAAATTCATTAGAGATTTTTACAGACTTACTACAAATAGGCAAGTGGACTGTT
Source organism: Myotis daubentonii (assembly GCF_963259705.1). Lineage (NCBI taxonomy): Eukaryota > Metazoa > Chordata > Mammalia > Chiroptera > Vespertilionidae > Myotis > Myotis daubentonii. The sequence goes on along the minus strand of NC_081845.1, from coordinate 23,649,236 downwards.
TTCTGTAAGTCCACATCCCCCTCCCCCGCAATGTTCTTGCTTTCTCAAGAACCAACTTATAAAAAGGTACCACAATTTTTCGATTATAATACATTTTAGTTGAAAACAACATATTTCTCCAAATTATCAAACTTTTGTTTCATTTTGTTTTTGGTGATTCCCAGTAATTTTAATTAACCCTAACATGAACATAGAGAATTTAGAAAGTTGTATCAAAATATTTAGTATACAATTTTCAAAAAAATTTCCAGAGTAAAACACACACTTTAAACTTTGTGTATTTGAGTGACTCCACAGAGAAGACCTTAAATTACCTTCTTTTCAGTATGTTGGTGGTTGGGGCCCAATGATAGTGATCCCCACGCATGGGCTGTCCTGGTGGATCCTAAGGACTTACCTGCTGCAGACTGAGAATGTATCGGGGGCAGGTGGGAGCTGAGGCCTCCTTTAGCATGTGTGTGTCCCCTTAGCACCTGTGCCCAGACAGGAGGAGTGTACCTCCTGCAGGTCTGGGTAACCCCAATCCCAGGTCCATCTCCTTCTACCTCAGCCCAGCTCCCCATGTGTGAGTTTCACCAAGTGAGCTAGTTCTCCTCTGAGTCCAGGCTAAGATACGAAGGGAGAGCCTGGTTTCCCCTCATTTCCTCCTCCTGGCCTTTTCAGATTGTGACTTTTCAGTTCAGTCTGCCAAACCACCTGGGATCAGGAGACAGGAGACACCTTTCCTTGTCTTTCGCCAAGAAAGCTCTGGAGGCTGTGTGCCAAGGAAGGTCTATCTGCCATCTTTGCATTCCTCATCTCCTCTTCTGCACTATGTCTATATCTTCTCCAAATCGAAATAGCCCTGCAGAGTCTGGGGTCTTTGTGTCCATCCTACCTCTGTGTGATTGTCATAATAGAATGGTGATGCAGTGACAGAAGAATCCAAGTAGGATGTGTAAAGGTTGTGTCGCAATGGCAAAGGGCTCAGAAACTCACAGAGACAGAGCATGCTCCTAAGTGGACATGTCATTTCCTAGGTTCCTAGTAGCTTCAGGGGATGCAAAGTAAATTGCGATGATTCTGTCCTCAAGGAATGAAGGAAAGTCTCCCTTGCCTATTTCAGACAGTTGCTTTTTCTTTCTATTTTTACCCTCCATAATCCTCCCCTACTTGTCTGTCTGGAGAATCTGGCTGTCTGCCTGCCTTCCCATTGATGCATGTAGCTAGTGAGATAGAATTCTCGAGTGTTTACAGGGAGGCTGGAGGAAGCCCAGAGCATGTTCACAGATGTATCTCCCAGTAGGACCAGGCTATGAGGCCCACTCTTAAAGTTCCCTATCTCCTTTGGCAGCTAAGCAAACTGACACACAGGGGGGACACCTCTGAAGTCTCTTAGCTGTAAGTGTCAGATCATGCATTCATTGTCATCTTCATCAACAGCAATGACCTCTGCTGGCATTCAAGAGACTTACTGTGCCCCAGACATTTTGCTAAATATTTTACATATATTATTTTATTTAATCCTATGAATAGGTGGCAGAATTAATCTTATTTTCAGATGATGAAACTGAGACATAGAGCATTTAAAACCCCTTAGCTAGTGAGTACTTTGAGCACAGTCAGGCTTCCAAGTCCACTCTTCTCTATGCTCTGATTTTATATGCAAAGCTACTAAGTACTAACAATTCTCTACTCAAGAAAAGTTTTTTAATAATAATTCATTACATTTCATAGCATATTAACAGTCCCAAGGTTGTTGCTTTTTTCAGATTTTACTGAAAATCTCAGTTCCTGAGCTGCTAGTATAGATATCATTCTAGAAAATAAATTCAGTTCAGTATGAGTCACCTTGTGCATTAAGTATTTTGATAAACCCACAATTTGAAACTAACACCTCTCTTCATATTTGATTGTCCCAAGAACTTCTAAGAGATAATCCTGTAATCCCATTTAGACATGACAATGTGAAGCCAGAACACACCTTGTACATGGAATTGTGACATATTTCCTGGCACTGCCTCCAGAATGTGCCACCAGGAACCCTGGCCTGGACTTCCTTCATTCACCCCAGAGGCAGCCTTTGACATCTTTTCATTAATGTGGGTGGGTTGTTTCAAAAGGAATGAGAGAGGAGGGAGAAGAGAAGTCCAAATCTATTCTAGTCTCTACCCACAAACTGGCCTGGGGGTTTTCTGGGAAGGCTTTGAGATCATCATGCCAGCTGGGGGAGGAGGTGTAGCAGAGGGGAGGATAAATTGAACCAAATGTTCTGTTTTTAAAACGTCTTTGACGTATGGCTTATTAAGTGTTCTACAAATTGAAGCCAAAAATAATAAGATAACACTACCTTTTTAATTTTTACATGGCAAATATATAGCTCTATTTTGAATATAGTTCTACAGTGGAGTTCTAATTCAATACTGGGACAGAATCCTCAGATGATAAATGATAAGTAGGAACCCAAAATGCCCCTTCAAAATTGACTCTGCCTTTGATGTACTAGTTGACTCTTGTTCTGTACTTTAAATTTTTGGGATTATTTTTATATTTCTCCTATGCTTATAATACCGCTCAGAGGCAGAATCATATGTCATTGTGACTTAAACATTTCCATATATAAATGTATATATCATTATTATAAGTCTACAACCATTATTAATAAATATCTGTCATCTCTAAGTCACTGGGTTAGCTTATTACATAACTTATTTTCCATTATAGTTACCTAGATATATTTCTGAATATAATCAGTAATTAGACTAGAAATTAGAAATTATTTGTTCTGGAAGCTCAGATATTGGAAGGATATCCTGGCCTTTAATTAAATCTTGTACACCATTCCACTTCACACTTTCTAGAATGGGCAGACATAGCTCCTCAAAAAGTGATAAAATATTCTTTTTGTGTATTCAATTACTGAATATGGCTGACTGTGAATTCTAGTGTTCCTGTTTATTAGTTTTATGAAATGCGTACCCTTTCTGAGGCTCAGTGACATCATCAGCAAGTAGAGGATAACAATACATTGCCAACAGACTTTTGAGAGGATATATGAAAAGCACTCATCTGACTGGCACTTAAACATTGAGTAAATTCCTCTCTCCTTTTCTGTATGAGGACTGAATGCCCAAGGGATGAGCACTTGTGCTCCTCAGGCTCAGCAGCTGAGTGATAAGATAATCGACCTTAGATTTCTCAGCAATGACCTCATACATCTTTCCTAGATGATTTCAAAATACTGAATTTTTTGTTGCTTTGTGTGAAGGGAAGATGTTACTAATCATGGTTTTCACCCACCCAGGTCCGAAGTTACATCAAGAAAGCTCGTGCTGAAGGGGCCCAGATCCTGTGTGGTGAGGGAGTGGACAAGTTGAGTCTTCCCCCCAGGAATCAGGGAGGCTATTTTATGCTTCCCACCGTGATAACCGACATTAAGGACGAGTCCTGCTGCATGAAGGAAGAGATATTTGGTCCTGTGACGTGTGTTGTCCCCTTTGATAGCGAAGAGGAAGTGATTAAAAGAGCCAATAGTGTCAAATATGGGCTGGCAGCGACCGTGTGGTCTAGCAACGTGGGGCGTGTCCACCGGGTGGCTAAGAAGTTGCAGTCAGGCTTGGTCTGGACCAATTGCTGGCTCATCAGGGAGCTGAACCTTCCTTTCGGGGGGATGAAGAGTTCTGGAGTAGGTAGAGAAGGAGCCAAGGACTCTTATGAATTCTTCACGGAAGTCAAAACCATCACCATTAAACACTGACCTTGCCAGTGGAGAAGTTGTGATGGTCAATGCCTGGCTACAGACAATCAGTGGTGCAATCTGGTGAATGGAAATAGTGGCAGAAATTCCAGCCAGGGCTTGACTCAGCTGAAGGTTATCTCTAGCTTATCTTCAGTAGTTAGTATTTTTACCTGTGTGGTGAAGAGATGCTGTCTATTTTAAAGGTGAAGAAAATCAATGTAATACTTCTGCTTGGGGAGACACAAAAAGGAAGCCAAAGAATTGTCCTCCTGTGTTGTGTGTTCATAGCATCTAAAAAAATCATTTTGATCCGATTCTTGGAAATTCACAGATAATCAGATTTTTTTTTTTTCATTTGCAAGTGAGTAGTTAAAAGAAAGCTACAAAGCCAAAGAGAAACAAATCACCACAATTTCCTACCTTTAGGGAGATTGTCAAGATGGTCTCCTACCCATCAGCCAGCAGCATGGCTAATTGTTAATTGACTGTCCTTCATTATGCAAGGGGACTGTGAATGTCAATGATAGACACAGCATGGGATTTGTCAGAGAAGGAACATATGGTATCTCCCAATAAATATATCTGAAAAATAACAACAACAAAAATAACATAACTATTACTTTTGGAGAAAACTTAGGACAAGAAGAAATTGATCCATTCCTACTATGGAGTCTAATCAATTCCAATTCTTAGTGTGTGCACCTAATGAGACTTAACAATTTACTAATCCTAACAGAAGCAATAAATGTTAAGCAATTTCAGTAACCAGTATGGCATATATCTTCTTTTTGAATTGTCCATTTATTCCTCCATATCCCCATCCTCATAGGAGTGTGGCCTTATACTAAGTAATAAAGGTATTTCTAGTGCTTTCTTTTCTAGACCCTCTGGTGATCAAGGAGAAACTTGTTTTGAGCACCTTCTATGTGCCAGGCACTGTGCTGTGAGGTTTATAGAGCTTAAAATAGCATGCTCAAGATTACACAAAAGGTATGAGCAGAGGTAGGTCTGACTCCAACGCCAGGGCTCTGACTCCAATGCCATGCTCTCTGAGCACTTAACACTTGCCTTGAATTGTGTTCCAGAAGCAGCCAAGTACTATAGTTCATAGAACATCATGGTGTGTCTCCCTTCCTTGTCTCCTCCTGCTTTGTCTCTTCCCTCTTCACCTCCAGCACAGTCCTTTCCATACTGCCTGAAACAGTCCGACTTCCCGACAGGACAGGAATCACTGATGGCCAAGCAGGTGTTCATCCCCTCTGAAGTCTCCTTTCACAGCACAGTGCCTGGCGCATAGGAGGTGCTCAAAACAAGTTTTGGGGATGGAACCGGGTCTTCTTGGAGCTCTGGGATATTTATTGGATGGTATATAGGGGAGCAGGTAGGGGGGACACATTGAACTTTATAATTTTGCATAGGTTTTGGATATGTTGGCTCATTCACAAATGCTGAAAAATATAAATCCCCTTGAAGTCAAGTGATGGGGTCAGATCATACCTGGTTCCTAAGGTCTATCTTCCTTCCCCCTGCCTTTCCCCACCTCCCATTTTCCCTGGCTGAGACTTCTTGACCTTGATTCATTAACTAAGGCCAATTCTGAGTATAGGTTGGAGGAATTTCAGCAGCTCCAGTCTCTAAGAATCTTCATCTTCATTCTTTTCTTTTCTTTTTTTTTTTTTTGTTTTTTTTGTTAATCCTCATTCAAGGATATTTTTTCATTGATTTTTAGGGAGAGCGGAAGAGAGAGGGAAAGACAGAGAGAATCAAGTGAGAGAAACACATCAACTGGTTGCCTCCTGCACAAGCCCTGACCAGGGCCCGGGCCAGGGAAGAGCCTGCAACCAAGGGACGTGCCCTTGACCGGAATCGAACCCTGAATTACTTACTCCTCAGAGATTTGAGGGGACGATGTGTCCATATAGAAGAGTAGACTACTAAGAAAGGAGCAAGAAGGAACATGAAAGAGCCCTTGAAATATTGAACATTGGTTCTCCAAATGATTTTTAAAAATCAATAGACTTGAATCATTGATAAGGCTGAAAACTAAATAAGTAATAGAGAAGATCAAATTGAGAAAATAGCTCAGAACTTAGAGAATGACAGGAAGGAAAATTATCAGAAAGAAGTTGAGATGGAGGATAGATATAGAAAGCTATTAATCCAAGATGACAGAACAGAGATGAAGAATCAAGTAAATAAGAAAAGATAATTTACCTGAACTAAGAAAATATTTTCAGATGGAAAATATTCACCATGTGCCAAGAACTATTCTGTTGGAAAATAAAAACATCCTAGTATAAAGCTTGTGGAGAGAATTAACAGAATACCTGAAAAAAAGTGTCATCACTCTTTGCATTAATAGTATTGGTGTTAGAAAACAGTGGAGCAAGACTTTAAAATTCTCAGAGAAAATTATTTTGAACCTAAATTTATAGCCAGCAACCTGTTACTTAAGAATGAATGCAAAGTAAGGTATCTAATGACCCAGAAAGTTTCTCCTATTTACTCTCCCTGGTATGACTTAGGGATGCAGGAAAAATAATCTAATAAACAGAAAAAAAACTGCCTCAGAAATAAAGTGAAAAGAAATTTCAAGTTGTTAGCTGTAAAACAGGCCTAGGAAACAATTGGCCCAAATTAGAACAGGGAAGACAGGAGGTGGTGATTAAAAAACATTGATTGAAAAAATACGTTTAATAATCTGAAAGATATGTAAAAAGGTACATGTATGTTTATTCTATCCATTACAATAAAGGAAAGAAAAAACTATTTTGAAGTCATGATAAGATGAAGCAAAATGAAATGTGACATGACTTAGAAAAACAGGAGTGGAAGTAAAGGGAACCCGTTTTTCAAGCATTTTTTGAATGCATATTTTTGGTAACAAAAATCACATTTCCATCTTTATGGGTCTTGATTCTGCAATTCCTATTTATATATTATGAATGTATCTTATTGGTTTTCAATGTTTAAAGTCAAGCTATAGACAAAGTACAGAAAAAGAACTTAACATTACGGAACAGAGTGCGAAAGGTTACAAGCCTGGTTGATATTAGTCAGCAGACAAGCGGGGAAGAGGAAAGGGTGGGGGGCCAAGGTTATAGGCCGTGAGCTGCTTTCCTCATCGTACAGAATGGGGAGCTGGTTGATAATGTTAGAAGCTCATGATAAGAATTTATGCATATTAAAATTGTGCCCGTAACCATTAGACACCTTAAAATTAGAGATGTTACAATGTCACTGTAACTCCTCAGAACAGGAAGGTGAAATGCAGATAGCTGAGAGGTAGGGAAGTGCATAAACACACACGCCTTTCATGGTAGGAAACTATTATTTGAAGCTGATAAGGCCAGAAACACAGGCACACACATATGGATTAGTGCTATGATGTAGAAGACCTACAATCAGAACTATTTAAAAGTGGGTCTTCAGAGAAATAGGACTAAGGATGGGGGAGTTTATTTTTTTTTTAGTATGTTTTGAACAACCTTTTATACATAATAACATTTGTGTTTACAAACTCTCCCAGTGAAGTTTTTCACGTGCGTGAGAATTGGGAAGGGGACTCCGGGTCGTCAGTGCTCTGACGCTGTTGCTTTATAAGCTCTGAGATCACCTGGTGCCTGGGAGACCCGGCGGATTGGAGAGAACCTGGGGAAGCTGCCTCGCTGCTCAGCGGAGCTCCTCAGAGGCAACCCAGGGACCCTCCCCCACTGCGCAGGGAGGCTGAGAGGCCTGTCCAGGATAGTTCTCATCAGATTGGATACGCCCCTAACCCTGAGCCCTGACTTTTGAAAGAAAATGCCAAAGATGCGGTCCTTCTTTGCTTCGCACTTGCTTATCTCCTGGGAATTTCCGGTGTCCTTTTCTTGGCGGTGCCTGCAGCTGCCCGTGACACCATCCAGGGTGGGCGGATCCACCCCTAGGTTGTCCCAGGGCCCTTCACTTCAGGCTTTGCAAGTGAGGGCTCAAGGGTTAGTTTTAGGACATTTTGTTCATGGGTGTCTACAGCAAGCCCTCTGGAATGTGTCCTAGCGATCAACAGCCAAACAGACCCGAGCCTTCACCTTGTCAGTCTCTGTTCCCACGCTTGTCAGCACCCCAGTCAGTGCTGACTCACCCAGGGACCGAGCAAACCATTGGCGTCACTACTCCGAGGCTCCTGCCAAACAGATGATAGGCAGCTCTTCAGGGAAGAGTCATATTTCCTATGGCAGCTGATCATTCATCCAGTGTCGGGAATTTGCCTAATCTTGTCTGTGGGCCGAGGCTATGCCATCGCTGCACTCTGATTACGCTTCCCACCCACACCGCATTGCATTCCTGATCCACATTCCTCAGTCCAATCTTATTAAAGAGATCTGATTATACTCCAACCTCATCTTAAAATTACCATCCCGGTGTGGCTCAACAATTTCCACAAAGCATTAACAACCACTTCTCTGAGTATTAAGGACTGCTGGAGCCATTGAACCCTGACCAGGTACAGTTGCCAGGGATCTTGAGATCTCCCTCTGTAGCTCCCCCTCCCCCGCCCCCCACTCCCAAATGGACAACCGAGGCACAAAGAGGTCAACTGACTTGTCATAGATCTTACAGCGAACAGTGCTCCTAATGGGGTTCGGAGATACAGAACTGTGTATAACTAGCATGGGAGAGGTAGAGGTAGTATGAGGACAATGAACAATAACTGCAAATTCTCGAGTTTCCTCCCACAGATAACAAGTGGCTGGCCTCTGTCTCCACTGTGGACGAGATATGGGGGGAACAGGTTCTTAAATACAGTTTGAGTTTATATGAGAACCTAGCAGTACTTTATTTATTTATTTCTTATTGCAGTACCAGTATTTCTTGTATAAGTCACCCTCCTCCCAGAAACCTCTTTTCTGGGCATAGTACACGCTCACGGAAGTGCTTTATTTTAATGTCTCAAGCTCAGAGAGAGTGAATGGTGGAAACCCCTTTTCTGGAGGCCTCTAAGCTCCGAGGTGCTCCTGTTTGGGGTGGTTGGGCTGCTGGGGTGGGGTGGCGGGAGCAGTCTCTGATTCTGAGTGATTTCTGTGGCAGCAGGAGCTGTGGGGCCCCTCCCTGCACCGGGTGCCGATTGCCTGTGTGGGAGCAGATTTCTGTGCCGGCGTCAAATGCTCCAGCCACAGCGGCTCATCAAGGTGTCCATATGTCAGGTCACAAGGTCTGCCACCGGGAAATAAGCAGCAGGAGCCCACCGATTTCTAAAGAGGAGAAATAAGATTTTCATGCAACTGCCTTGAGAAATCACAGCATGTGAGATAGGTTAAAATGGGAAGATCAGCACATTTCTCTCTTCTGGGACATTGCAACTATTTCTCTGATGTTTAAAGTTCAGCCAAAGGCATGCTTCTGGAGCCCTTTTTGCATTCACTTTAGGGATCTTCCAGGAGTGCACGCTCCCACTTGGTAGTAACAAGTCACTGAAGGCAGTTCTGAGGGGCTATCTATAGCTGCATGGGGTCCCATAGCCGCTGGCTGGGACGTGGGCTCTGCTCTCGGACTGAGCTCCATCACCAGGATGGCTACTGCCCTGTGGCGGGTGGAAGCGATATCGAGCGCTTACTGAAGCATCTGCTCTGAGCTGAGGTGACTGAACTCTCCTCCGCCCTCCTGCCCCTTCCTCTGATATCCTGAATAAAAGGAGAGCCTTCATATCTGGACAGTGTTCTCAGAAAATGCTCTGCACCCTTTCCTCCGGATGAATTTAGTGCATCCGAATCTTGAGAAAGACTAACCCCCTGAACTTTAAGATTAGAAATTAATAAAACAAGAAAATCCCTTCTCTTGACTTCTGGTAACTGTCAAAAAAGATAAGTAGTGGGAAAATTGCTTCAGGTCAGACCTCTCACTCTCCCTGAACCTTTGCACCTTATTGTTCATAGAAAGAATGTAACATCCGTGGCAAGATGAGGGGAGCACTGCAGTTTCTGCCTGCTGGCTGCTCTGCTCTCGGAAGCAGAGGGCAGGATAAATGCAGAAACCTAGATGCATGTGATTCCTTGGGACTGTTCAACGCTCCCTCCCATTCACCTTCCCGTCACCGCAGAAAACACCGCCTTTTATCTAGGCAAACCCATTTTGGAAAAATGATTTAAACCTCAGCAGCAATCGGTAGCTTTTTATGTCTTATTTTGATTGCCTTAGAGGTCAACCATACAGAAAGCAACATTATATTTTAAGCTCTGAAGGATCTTAAAGTGGCCTAGTCCCGTTTTTTTCTTTTTCAATGATTTATGTATTTTGAAACATACGTAAGAGTCACCTCTGTCCTTCAGATGCAGTGCTCTGAGAATTTTCCATAGAGTGCACGCTCCTTAAAGTCTGGAAATGTTTTCCCTCTTAGATGCTTGTCAGCATTTTCTTTATCCCTACAGATTCTAGACCCGTGCCTTTGACAGAGTAGAGACTGAATAAAAGTTTGCTGTACTGAATTTCATAAAAAATAGAAATCACTCCATGACTGTACGTACTGCCTGTGTCTTGAAGAAATAACAAACGTGAAACCAAGTGGTAATAATTATGCTAGCCTTTACTGATTGCTAAGTAGGCACATTCATCCCAGAAGCAAGAATACAGAAGCCAGGTGTCCTGGCTACCAGACAAGGGAAAACCTGATGCCAGGTGCTCGTTTCTTGGTCAGGAGCTATGGCCCAAGTGGTGGGGAATGAAGCCAGGGCCGCAGACCACCACTCAAGCAGGTGCGACCTGACCCAGCCTGTTCGTCAAGAATATTGTGTTCAGAATCCGTGCAATGTGACTCCAGGGGCCTAGGCTCCCTTATGTGACTGAGGGGCAGTGGCTGCCTCACCACTGCCTTACAGCTCTAGAACGAACACTAGAATTTCTGTAATGCTCTTCAGCTTGTGTGCCTGGGCTCCGAGGCAGGAAAGAATGCTTTGTAGTTGGGAACCTCAGAGAGAAAGTACCAATAAATCAATCTAATAAGAAAAACGTCAAATTAGGAGCATGAACTGACATCTTTGAAGGACTTTAAAATTAGGAAAGTACTGATTCAAATGTTTTGTATTAAACTCACTAAAGAAATGAATTTATATTTTATAAGATGAAGCTTTCTAGTTGGATGATATGGCCATTTAATGAGGAGGGGACATCATGAGCCAGAAAAATCCCTGGAGCCAGAACATGAACAAGTCATCCACAACTTCTATTTTTAGCTCTTGAAAACCTCAAAGCCATTGTTTCCTCTTTCCTTTCCTGTATTCCTGTGTTAGCTCTGTTATCATGGCAAATGAAAAGTTTTGAATTTGATCCATGCCTGAGAAACAAAAATTAGATGAACATATTTTTCATCTTATTTCTGCAGAGGAGGAAAAACTTTTCCTCTGCCTTCTCAGCATTTGAACCTGGGACATGTAAACTAAGCTGAAAAATAAAACAGATTAGCAAGAGAAAAGACACAAAATTTTTATTTTTAATTTTATTTATACAGGAATTCCACAGAAAAGAAATTAAAACAAAGAATCAGTTAGGCTCAGAGGACTTACTAGTATATACCATTTTAACAAAGGCAATAAATTCTGGAGAAGTGACTAGACAAAATTATGTTAAGGTAAATATATGGAAAAATTTAATGGTAGCTAAGGGTTATTTATTAAGGCTTGTTTATGAAGACTTATTTAAGTGCTGTCTCCATGTTTGGTGATCCTCTTCCTGATAGAGGAGAAGGCAGGCAATACCTTCACCAGGGGAATTTATGCTCCACTATTGGATAGAAAAAAGGAGGGAGGAGCTCTTCTGGTGTCTGCTTTTTCTCAATTGTTTTCATCTCAAAATAATCTTTATGCCAAAGTGGTATATTTTTGGGGTGGCATATTCTGGTCCCCTTCATTTCATGTTTACCACTTCTTACAGAAATCAATCCACTACAGTTTAAGTGAAGACATATTTGGATGTTATGCTTGGGTGAGTATATTCTAGAAGAAGCACGTGCCAGGTTGGAGGACCAGTGATGTGGATGCCGTGGGTAATTGGGGTTTCTAAACCCTGGGAGGGTCCTCGAGACCCTATGTACTCAGTGAGTAGTGCATGAAGAAAGATAACATGCAAGTGTGAGAACAAATTCTGCACTTCAGGGTTCCAGGCTTATTCTAAGAATGGAAATGAAGAGAGTAAATTCCAGTGGGTAGTTATCATTTTAAGGTCTATGGAAAAGGAGTTGAACTGACCCACAAGGACTCTGCCACGTCTAACTTTTCATAGTCAACCGCGAGAAAGTGGACAGGAAGTTCAGATCATGAGTGCAGAATGGAAGTGGATGTTTTTCACATTTTGTCAAGACTTTTGTATCTGAAAGAAATCTTTTTATGTAACAATTTTTAATGTTATACTTTCAACGTTCAATAAAGATACATATTTTGAATGCCCATTGTCTTCATGGGATCATACAATGAAGCACACACACACAAACACAGACTCTGCGGCTATCAAATCAGTTTTCAGTGAAAGACAGATGGCTGAAGCATAGAAGCAAAATTAACAATACCGACTCCTACAAGTAAATAAAATATAAAACACAGTTGCCCTGACCGGTTTGGCTCAGTGGATAGAGCGTCGGCCTGCGGACTGAAGGGTCCCAGGTTCGATTCTGGTCAAGGGCATGTACCTTGGTTGCGGGCACATCCCCAGTAGGGGGTGTGCAGGAGGCAGCTGATCGATGTTTCTCTCTCATCGATGTTTCTAACTCTCTATCCCTCTCCCTTCCTCTCTGTAAAAAAACTCAATAAAGTATATTAAAAAAAAATATAAAACACAGTGGGTAGTACCATAAAGTGGTATTTTCCTCATGAAAAAATGTCAGGAAGTTTTGAAAAAGCACAGGGTTTATTTGACTGCTGGGAAAGAGGCAGACTGGAATTCTAGGAAAGGAAACGTATTCATGAGCATGGAGACAGTTTTAATAGAACATTATGGTCAGTATATTATCCTTGTCTGGCAGATAATTCCATTGTTCAGGAACTGGTGAATTTACTGGCACTTGTAAAAGAGGCCTGCCTCTACACAGACGTGTCTTTCATCTCCTTGCCCAGCCCGAGGTGACTGTGTGAATTGTGTGGGGTGTTTCCTTAAAGAAAGCCCAGGGTAGTGAGGTAGGAAAACGGAAGCCATGCATTCTGGTCCTGGGAGTCTTTGTCTAAATTGGGGACACTCGCTGTCTTCTATGGAGCCATTTAGTTCTTGCTGGATTTCAGGCCTCATTTCCTTTCCTTTCCTCCATGATTTTTTGCTCTTCCATTAACTTTTACTTTGTAGTGTGGAGTTCCCCCATTCAAGTACTTATTTTTGACATGATTAAAAAAATTTTGGTATTGATTTCAGAGAGGAAGGGAGAGGGAGAGAGAGATAGAAACATCAATGACGAGAGAGAATCATTGATTGGCTGCTTCCTGTACGCCCCCTACAGGGGATCGAGCCTGTAACCCGGGCAAGTGCCCTGACTGGGAATCGAACCAGGACCTCCTGCTTCATAAGTTTGACATGATTTTTAATGGAACGAGCTTTACTGGATTAAATAATCACACTCCTGAAAGCATATCTTTTGTAAGAAAAGCTTCCTTTCTTTTAACAATTTCTCAAGTCCTTTATAGCTTAAGTTTGCAGATGGTTACATTTATTTCTCTAGCAGGGTTTTCCTTCAAATGGTCAGCACAGGATTTTAAAAGGCGACTATTTCCATACCTTCCGCCCACTTTTGAAGCTGTGAAATGCTCTACCTACTAGAACTGGCCAGATGTAGGGACATGCCATGCCTGCTAACTCCTATTTCATCTCATTCAGGTATTGCACAGCCACTTGGCTCTTGACACTCTCTCTGCCTTACTGTGGATGGAAAATACCAACAGGCTGCCCGGGAGTGCCCTGGGCCGGCTCTGAGGGTGTTCAGTTACGGAGGTTTGGGCCATGCTCAAGCGCCTGGCAAGCAGCTTTAAGCTAATGGGAAAAGAGAATCTGGAGTTGGACTAGCTATCCCTGCCCCAAGCCCTCCTCAGTGGGAATGACTTCAATGAACTGCTTCCAGCAACTGCACTGGGCTCAGGAGCACAGCTCCCATGTTTGCCATTGTTCCCCCCCATCCTGGTGACATCTGCTTACCAAAGTTGAGGAGGTGAGGGTGGATCATTTAGAAAACACTGGTTCACGTGCTCTCTAGGACAGAGCATCTGCAGTAATAACTGTGGCCAGGCGTGTGAGGCCTGTATGGGCAACTCATTCAGCAGCGGGGCCTCTTGCTTCCTACCATTTTACATTCCTTTCCTTCCTCCTTTTCCTTCTCATCCTTCTTTTTACTTTTAGGTATGTTTTACACAGTGATTTTATTAGTGTGCCGTTGTCTAGATTTTAAAATTCTCTACCTGCGTTATCAAGCATTCCCCACCCCCACCCCCTCCCCACCTCTAGGTATTTCTCAGATACTGTCAGAACAGCCTGTGCTCAGCGCTGTATCATGGGCTCTGCACACGCATTGCTGCCACCTGAGTAGTGCTAAGTAAGATGAAGTGTTAAGATGATGGGGATTGGTATTAGGTTACAGATTCTGGGCCCTCCTGCGAGGTGGCCTGACAACTCCCATTCCCTGGCACATTTTTTGAGCTCGGCCTTTCTGCAAAATGTGCAGTTTTCAAGGAAATGGCTGAGAGGTTTTGTTCTGGTCCGGTGGCGGGGAATGAGGATCTATGAGGAGACATCTTATCGGCTCTTCAAATTGTGTCAAAGAGCAGGAAAAGAGGGAAGAAAAAGTCTAGCCTGGCTAGTCATCCCTCGCATTGACTCAGCGCCTGAGCTCACTTGCACTAAAATACCCTCCTGGTATGAGGCTGAGAGGGCTGGGAAACGGGCTCCTTTTGCGTGGGTGTTTCCTTACACAGGGCTGCTCAGTACTGGAGAGCTGATGCCTTGAGTGCCCCGGGGAGGTAGGGCGCTGGGGTGCCACAGCCGGGGCCTGAGAGCTGAGCAGAAACTGCAGTCAACTGTAGCCTCTCCCCACAGGAATCCTGGCCGACCTCAGGGAGGGGAAGTGGCCAGATCTATTTGTATATCCTGATCTAATCATTACAGATCCTGGCCACTTGGTTTATGGCTCATGCTCTGGGTCAATCTGATGACAGTATGAGTTTCATTGACAGAAAATCACTTCACCACAAATGTTTCTTGAGCAGCTGAGGAAATACATACTGAAGATGACAGTGCTCCATAAGTAATAAGATCCCTCTCTAATCACAAATTATTTTTTACATTTAAGTCAGAGTGCACAAATCCCAGTTAATAGCTAGTTTTATTTACAAGGTATAAGACTTGCATGGAGTGTGACAAGCCCTGGACCAGGAAATCAGAAGACGTGGCTCAGCTGTAGTTCAGCCAAGGGCCTGGTCTGAGTGGGGTATGACCTTGTTAATTGTAGAAGACTAGTTACACACAGGACCCTGTACTGGATTTCCCCAAAGGAGTGGGGCAGGTGCCGAAAAGCCCATGCCTTGCAGAGCTGAGCTAGGAAGTGAGAGAATGACTCAGACAATGACCACCAGGGGGCGGTCAGTGCACACAGCTGGAAGCAGAAGGGTGACTGTCCTACCAGGGCAGACTTTACAATGGGATGTACTGAGAAAGAGAGGTTCCCAAACTCTGGCAAGCACATCGTGGCCTCAGGGAATGCGGTTGTAGATCAAAGGACTTTTCTGGAATTCAGGGGGGCTCTGATTCCCAGGAGAGAGATTGGAAAAAGCAAGGCTGAACCCCAGGGCTACACAGAAATGGGAGGGCCAAGGTTACCCAGAAAGGGAGTTGTTACTAAGTGTGGGGTAAAATAGTCTTATTTTAGTGACATGGTTATGAGAACTGAGACACAAGGTCAGGGTTAAACTAGTCATCACATTGACTTGAGCCTAGAAGTCCCTTCTTTCTCAGGACATGTGGTGCTCAACTTGTCTATAAAGTTCAAGTGGATGCTGTGTACGTGGACGAAGGGAAGAGGGAGAAATGGGCTGCAGATGCTGGGACCCAGACAAAACCTGATATTCTTGGTCTAATGGGGCTGTTGTGAGCTCAACATTAGATATGTTATATTAAAGCATTTTCCAAAAGAAAAATCCATGTAATAATTATTAGGAAAAATAAGAATGTAATTCTGAAATTTTATGAGACAGAGATGCTAGGCCACGTTCAAACTTTTGCTGTGCTGTCTGTTCTTTTGTCCAAACCCTTCTTTCCACAGACCCTACTATTCCACCTAGGTAACTCCTACTAATTCTACTTACCTTTTTTAAAAAAATATTTTTTTATTGATTTCAGAGAGGAAGGGAGAGGGAGAGAGACATAGAAACACCAATGATGGGAGAGAATCATGGATCAGCTGCCTTCTACATGCCCCACACTGGGGATCGAGCTGCAGGTCATATGCCCTGATTGGAAATCGAACCATGACCTCCTGGTTCATAGGTTGACGCTCAAGCATTGAGTCACGCTGGCTAGGCTCATTTTAATCACCTTTTCTGCATCCCTGACCAGGTGACATCCTGTCTCGAAGTTGCTCAGAGCCCTTAGCTGAGTTAGAATTTCACAGTTTTGCCTGATGATTTAATTACCTTTGGTCTCTCCCACTGGAAGGTAAGCTTCACAAGGCCAAGAGCATGTCTCTCTTGTTTGCTGCTGAGTCCCCAGAGCCTAGCCCGGTGGCTGGTATATTTCAGGTGTGCAATAGTTATTTGTTGAATAAGTGAATATTCTGAGAGAAACGAGACCTTGTTTTGTAGGTGAAAACGAAAGCGTAACAGTTAGGATTTGGTATTGTAGAGCACTTAAAAAAATGGGTCATCCTGTAGACCCATCTCAAAGACCCCCAAGGAATGTGGAGAGACCAGATTGGAGAGAGTTATAAAGCCTCTTAATACTGACAATTAAGTCCTAATATATTACGCCCAGAATTGACATAAAATAAGCAAGAGTGAAGATAAACAGGTTTTTAAAGGAAATTCAAGTTCATCTATAGGGCAAATAGTTGGCAACAAACTTCTATTTTTCCTTCTCTTTACCCCCTACTTTCTGTATCCTGTTCCCACAAATCTATGTAGGTAAATAATGAAAAAATAAACACTGAATACATTCTTTAAGGGGAAAAGAAATCATGTCCATAGCCAGAATGGAGGATGGAGAAGTGGGGTACCCTTCATTTGCTTTTAATGAATGTTAAGAGTTCTTTGGTTTTTAGCAACAGAATCTAATACTGGCTGTGGTATAAGTCACATAATCAAAGGGAAAACTTGAGAAATACTAATAATAATAAGTACTGGAACATCTCTATGTATCCAAAACTACTGCTTAGTCTTTCCTAGTTATAGCTGTATTTTTCTAAAAGCCTATTCCATTTTTATTTTATTTATCATGTTGCTTGGGTTTCAGATTATAAGAGAGAACAGCTACTTGGATTGTTCTCAGCCCAGAGCATCTTAATTTCCTAATTAATACTTCCACCAGGCTTTATCCACGGGAAGAGGTAATTTCTAAAGGAAAAAAAACACTGTTTCTCAAAGAAGGAGATAAGAGTTCAGTGCACCATGGACAGATGAACAAATAAACAAAATGTAGAATGTGCATACAATGCAATATTATTCAGAAAGTAGAGTAGTGGTTACCAGGGCCTTGGGGATTTGGGAGGTAGGGAGTCACTGTTTAGTGGGTACAAAGTTTCAGTTTGGGATAAGGAAAAGATTCTGGAGGTAGATATTGCCAGTTTTCCTCTAAAAATATATTCAAATGTATAGTCCTATATGTGAAGCCTGAGAATGCCCTTTTCCACATAATCTTGCCAACACATGATTTGATCAGTCTTTTAAACTTTGGCCCACCCATGAGATAAGGGTGTTTCAATATTTGCATTTATATTTTCCTAGTCACCAGGCATTCAGGTCACACTTCATTGCTCTGCTGAATGGTGGGTGTGCCCCATTGTGCTTCTGCCCCCTCCCCTTGCTCTGCCATCACAGGCAGCGTGGCTGCCTTCTGCAGCTCCAGGTGAAAAGTCGGTTTCAGCCTCTATGTGCTCAGGGACACACAGCAAGGTCCCTTAGGAAGTCTCCTGGCTGAGTAACACCCTCCTTCTCTGTGATTGGTGCTCTTGGTGCCCACCTGCATGGATTGGGTTGGGAGATTGGAGGGAGCATCCCTGCTCCTGCAAAAGCCCCTTTCCTCCAGGCTTGGACCTCAAGACCTGGATGACTCCTTTTGTCCTTGTATGAGCCTGACCTACTTCTGGAGGGTGGATGGAGCAGTGAGGTGGGGATAAAGGGCCAGTTCCGCCAGGCCAGCTCTGTGTAAGGCAGAAGGGAGGAAGGGCAGCTCTTCCACACTATATTTACAAAGTGTGACTTTATTGGCCTCAGCTTTGGAGCTTTAGCCAAGATTTCAAGTACAAAGAGTCTTGCAGCATATCCAAGGGGACACTCATGAGCTTACTCTGTGATTTCTATTTTGTTTTTACTCTGCTTTATACAGTTTTATATTCATTAATTTTTTATAACAACATTTGCTACTTTTGTCTATATAGAAATTTAATAATTCATCTTTTGGAATCTCCCTTTTATTAGTTGTAGAAAGTAAAGGTATCAAAACATTGAAAGATTTTTCTTTTAAATGGAAAAAAAATAATTTTTAAATTATTTTCAGAATAAATTGATGTCAAATGCATACCTTTGGAACAGAGTCTGTTAGCTTACTTTCTTTTTTGAAATCCGGCAATAGCCTGTTCAGGTATTCCCAAATAGGGGGTGTTATAGGTAGAAAGAAAAAAAAAAGTGGGAGGGAGGGAAAGAAGGAGGGTAGGAAGAAAGAAAATTGACTAATAAATGACAATGAAATCGTGAGCACAGAGGAATCTGGGCTGTCACATTCTCAAGAATTCTCTTTAACTCTGCACAAAAGAGTTCATTGTTATTTAAATTTATCTCGCAAAGATTCTATTGCAAGCCCGATTCTTAGTTCAGTGGGGAGGCACTTATCTGGAAGGCAGCTATGCTCACCACTATACCACCAACGCCGAACGAGGCACTTATCTGATTACTGCCTCTAAGACCCTGGTTTGTCTGTCTCCTCAGAGATGGCACTGAGAACTCTTTGGAGTCTTTCAATTAAATTAGGTGTCCAAAGGCTCTCTGCATCCAGGAAAGTTGATTGTGCTTCAAGAGCTGGGCAAGTGCTTCAGAGTGAGTAAGAGTGATCCAGAGCTGACTGGCTTCTGATCTGAGCACAACCTGGCTGCCACTTGGGTTCCAGACTTTTAAAAACAAATTCATTAGCTAATCTCACCTGCTGTGCTAGGTTTTGGTGAAATGGGCATGCATAAGCCATAATCATTGCCCTAAACAAACACATAAGACCTTCTGTGTCCCCTGCCTGAAGCCATAGTTATCAAAGCAGTAATGGTCCACTCCACCTTGGGGCATATTTTATTTGCCGATTGGCATAATTTTTTACCTTTTATAATTGCTACTTACATTTGTACATTGTCATGCCAATTCTCCACAATGAATGATCAGGAATGTGTCTTACACTTCTCTCTCTCTACCCCTCAGTATATTAAATGCCTTGTGTTTAAATGAACTCAACAAATACATGATTTTCTCCATGTGGCTGAATTCTAGAGTTGGAGAGGGAGTGGGAGATTTGAAGGGTTGTTGTTTACCAGTAGAGTCTGGACTAAAGGACACCTTAGACCAGTGGTGGGCAAACCGCGACTCACGAGCCACATGCGACTCTTTGGCCCCTTGAGTGTGGCTCTTCCACAAAATACCACGTGCGAGCGCGCACGTATAGTGAGGTTGAAAACTTTGTGGACCATGGGCAGAAGTCGGTATTTTGTGGAAGAGCCACACTCAAGGGGCCAAAGAGCCGCATGTGGCTCGCGAGTCGCAGTTTGTCCAGCCGCAGTTTGCCAACCACTGCGACCTTTGTACCTAATTATGTACTCAAAACAGGTTTTGACCAAGTGGCTTTTATTAGTACACTAGAGGCCCTATGCCGGGGCCTTCCTTCTGGCTGCCTGCCAGAACCTTTCTTTGTTCCGCGCTGCCCCCTGGTGGTTAGCGCACGTCATAGCGAGTGATCAAAGTCCTGGTCTCCTGGTTGAACTCCCAGAGGAACACTTGGCGTACTATATATTTCTGAGGATGATTTATAAAGAAAGATGGATAGCCTGGATGAACAGATTGATGCAAAAGTAAACCGAAAACATGGCTAAAAATCAACCTGTGGGGAAGTCTTTCCACGGGATGATGGTCATGCCAACGTTTAAAGGCTCAGCTTCAGTGAAGCCCCAGACCAATGATTTGTCATGATTTATATTTACCACCTGCAAGACCACTGTGATACAGCAGGTGGCGCTGCCCTACTACAGAAAATTTCTGTTTTCTACTCCATTTCCTCAAATCTGACTGGCATTGATCTTGCAAAGGCTGACCCAGAAAACCAAGTTGAATATTTTACTTGAATATTTTACACACATTGAGAGGACCTTTCAGATCTTATCAGCAGTTGAGACTGAGAGAACTGAGCAGGCATCTAGGCCCACCCTTCTTTTCTTCAGGTGAGGATCTTATCCCTCCCCTGGTCAAGGTCATTCATAAAGTCAAAGGCAGAGCCAGGAGTGAAATGCAGATCTCCTATCAGTCACCTTCACTGTCCCATCCTGTCTTGGCCTTTAGCATGCCACTTAACAATAGGAATGCTGTGCCGTTAACTGTAATGATAATCTGAGAAGCTGCTGCGTCCCAAAATAGGAGTATGTGTGTGTAGTAAAGGGATTTTGTACAGTTATCTTTGTCTCATTCTTCTGCGCAGCATCTGACTTGTGGTAAGCCCTCAAAAAGTATTTTTTTTGATGAATAAAGAATGGAAGAAGATGAAGAAAGAAAGGAATAAAAGAAGGAAGAGAGGGAAGGAGAAACAGAAGGGAAGGGAGGGAGAAAAGAAGAAAGGAAGGAAAGGGAATAGAAAAAGAGGAGGAGAAGGAGGAAGGAGCAGAAGGAGGGAGGGAGAAGCCCAGTGAACTTGCAGCAACTCTAATTAGCAGTGACATCTGGTAGTTCCTGAGATGGTTCAACCTGGTATAGAGCATTCTTAGAAACAGGATTTAGAACACTGTCTGGCCAACTTAATTATTTTATTAGCTTTCATTTCATCCTATTTTGACTCAGATGAAAGGGTGGAGATACAATCTGGCAGAGCTGAGCAGGCATCGGGCAGCTTTCTGCTTCCCTCTGCTGACATCATGGAAGCTGCCCACTCATGAGGGCAGATGGAATGTGGAAGTTTTTGGGAACAAGTCCATATTCAGAGTTAGGAAAATTCCAGGAAATTCAGACACATGGCTTTATTAGGTTCATGTCTAGAATGAGAATTATTCCTATAGGTTGAAGCAGAGCATAGAGGCTATGCCTGAGCCAGGAAGTACAGCCTCTCCTATTTCTGACTCAAACACGAATTATCTGTTTTTCTCTCTCATGATATATCTAATTTTAGAGGCAAAGCCTAAACGTCCTGAGTTTTATTTCTGTGATTTTCCTTCAAATCCTGTCCATCCATGGAGCAATGTTTTATGCCACTGATAGCCAATTAGGTTATCACAACTTACCTGTCCCATATCCCACTCAGAACCTTGCTAATTGATCAAATGCATTGATCTGATGTACTGATTCTTAGAGGACATGCTTGATTTTTTTAACACAGGCCTCCTGGATACATAAGGCTTTAGCTCAGAAGTTACTTCTATTTTGCCAGTGGAGATTTCTGGCATTATATCATGCTGTGGGGAGGTGGGTTTGAATCGCTTCTGTACTCCATTTGGTTGCCTGCCAATCATACCACCTGGACAGCCATATGTTCTTGCAAATGTATGAAGAGGTTGTATAAGAAAATCCTTCATTTAGCAGACATGATTGAGGATCTGCTAGGTGCCAGGCACTATTCTGTTAGGGCCTAAGGCACAAAGATGATATGAATGTAGATTGGTGTCTTTAGGGAAGAGCCAGGCAAAGATTTTGGTGATTATTCACAGTGTTGAGTGCTGAGTGCTGGAGTCAGGAGAGAAGGGGATGGACATCAGGGTTGGAAAAGAGGTAGATTACAGCAAATGACAGTGTAACCACACAGGAGTTTCATTTATTTAATATGACTTTTTCTTTAATTCAGGCCTGCCTTGACCAGTCATGACCCACTTGCCTCCTTTCAAGCAGATCCCTCCACCATTGGACAAGCTGTATGTCCACTCCCTTCTCTTAAGACATCAGTTCCTGGTCAGCATCAAACTGTTTTAAGAATAAAGCCTCAGGTCTGTTGATCAAGAAAAAAGAGTTTTGGTCAAACTAAAGATAACATCTTGACCTAAGTTGTGTTTCAGCCCCAGGCCTGAGCCAAAGGACCCTATGGACCACACCCTCATTAAAACCAGACAGAATGACATGAAGGCTGACATCAGGACATGACACAGTGATCAACTATTCCCTATCCTGGCCCCAGACAGTCAGTAGAGCCCATGACCCCAACTCCCCATGAGGGATGATTTTTTCCTTGTATAATCTATCCCCTAGAGGCCATCTCAAAGCCAGGTGTTAGGGCACTAGCTCACCTGTATCTCTGGGCTTAGCATCACCTCCTTAAATGAACCTTTACTTTATGCGCTGCAAACTCCTGTTTGCATTTTTTTTGGTTTTGATGTACACAGGCAAACAAACCCCTTCTGTTCAGTAATAGCTGTTCAGTGCTGATGGAGAGGAAGAAGAATGAAGAAAGCATCACTCCCAGTTTTATTTTGAAAACCAAGCAGGTAGAACCAAGCTCAGCAGGATAGTTGTTCGTGTCGCCCAAGGAGGTCCAGAGGGGAAAGTTGCTGCTCTTAGTAAATGGAATATGGTCTAAGGGAAAGGTCCTCAGCTGGAATACTGTATGGATTCCTCATGGTTGGAGCGAGGGGTTGCAGCAGAATAATTTCCCTGAGAGATTGGTGAAGGCTGGAAAGTGGTACTGAAAGAAAGATGCAAACATGATGCAGAATACATGGGCCAATGACAAGGATGAGGAATAGGAATGTTAATGGTCCAGCCGATTACAATCAAAGTCCATCCTCTTATGATCTCAATGTTCCCTCTCAGCAGGAAATAACTACGGTAGAAAGGACCTCTGTCCCTATTACATAAAACAAAAAGGCTGGAATGATAGGTCTGATCAAGTAATTGAATCAATACCCCATCCCCTGGGAAACTGACCTTAAGGCCATTTCACAACAGACATTCCCTTTCGCTTAGACCACATTCCATTTGCTAAGACTAGTAACTTCCCCCTCCAGACTTCCCAGGATCTGGACCTGCCCAGACAATTCTCTACTGAAAAAGCCCACCTAGAGTCATTTACAACCTCTGACTCCCCAGTCCTGGGTGCTGATGCCATTTTGGGGTTCGGCCCATCTGATTTCCAGATGACCTAATAAATTTATAATTCTTTACCACTCTCAGCGTCATGAGTATCTCCTTCAGTGACCCTAACAATAGTCATAGGGGGAACCATAGTCACACAAAAATGTGTGTGTGTGTGTATACAAGAAAATGTGAGTGTGTTGGGTCATGGGGACAGTATATTTTCAGTTTAGGGGATGAATGACCTTTAGTCTAAAGGCAATCCTTAGGAGGCCTCACTGTTACCAACTGGGAATATAGTACACATCACAATCTTTACCATAGTCATAACATTTCAATTATTAAAAAGCTATGCTTGGTGCCGAAACCGGTTTGGCTCAGTGGATAGAGCGTCGGCCTGCGGACTGAAGGGTCCCAGGTTCGATTCCGGTCAAGGGCATGTACCTGGGTTGCGGGCACATCCCCAGTGGGAGGTGTGCAGGAGGCAGCTGATTGATGTTTCTCTTTCTTTTTTTTTTTTTTTTTTTTTTTTTTTTAGATTTTAAGCTGGGGCCAGGTGGGCGCCATCCTCTCTGATGGAGAGGAGGCAAAAAGCGGCCTGAGCCACACAGCAGGTTTATTTTAAAGGCCTAGATTTACATATCTAGTTCCGCCCCTGCCTGATTAACATGTCCACCCTTATTGGGGAAGCATGTTCCCAGGGCGTGGCTCTGCCTGTGCTCTGAGTTCAATTGACAATAATTATAAGAAAATGCCTAGGTGCCTCCCAGGCAGCCCTCTACATCTCCCCCGTTTTTGTTTTTAAGCTACTATAATAAAAGTAAAATTTTAAACAATAGTAGGGCTCTAGAATTAAAACAATTGCAAACAATGCAAATGCAAAAACTATACTACATACATGTTATCATTTTCAAAATTTGAACGTTAAGAACAAAACTGGCTATTAAATAATAACAAAACAATGCCAATGCAAAACAACAATATGAAAAATCAGAACTATAGACATATTAACATTTTTGCTACTAAATGAAAAAAAAGTCTCTTTTGCTGCTGGTGTATATTTACTCAGAGTCCTTGGACTTGGCTGTGCAAGACTTTGCAGAAGACTGACAGCTAACAGATGCTAGCACGAGCAGGAACATGGTTGAAGAAGTAGCTTCAACTTCTTACTTTTCCACAATCTGTTGCACTTCAGTCGTTAACTTCTTCAGATGACTCCATATTGGCACAACAGTCCCTTGCATCTTTCAGTTTTCTTCTTCCCCTTTGCTGTCATTAGGGCAGTACTTAGTCCTTTTGAGTGAATGTCTGAGTCCATTGTGGTGACGGATGTAACGCTCTGGCACCCGAATTGGCTGCATTGCTCCTTCTTCCTTGCTCTTGGTCCTGGGCAACCTGCAGCAATGCACAGGTGCTGACTGCTATCATGACAAGGCGTCTTCACCATCTCTATCTTTGAATTGTCTTTCCTGTCTTTGTGGCTGGAGCAATCTGGTCAGTTGGGATCTGTTGTTGCAGGAATCCACATGGTCTTGGAGCTGTTCTTCTGAAAATATACAAATGTATTCTCGACCAAAGGTTAATAAACAAAACCTTACTTGGGGTTTTTTCTTTGAAATGATCTTCTCCTGGCTTTCCCTGACATAATGTGTGTTTTTTTCTGGGTGTCTCGCTAACGAAAAAATTTTAATTTAGTTACAGGATTTATTTTCTTACATGGCATTTTTCCACTATATTTTTCCACTATCCCCCCCCCTTTTTTATTTAATTATTAGGAGGCTTTTCAGAAAACTTACAATGCAGTCTAGATAACTTTAAATTCCAACTTTTTGCATAAAATATGTCTGCTTTAGGTTTATAGCATGTTAAGCAATTTTACCATGAAATGAAAATTTTGGTTAATACTTTTTGAATATTTATTTCAAGTTAGCCAAATTTAATTAATTTGAAAACTTAACTATTTTACTGTCAAATTTAATATTTTAACAATAATCTTAAATTTACACTGTAAATATTAATTGAAAGGATCACTTTACATCCTTGAGGAGGCTTAAGCATTTCTGTTGTTAGGCTAGATTTAAATTTAGGGTCTGTTAACTAAGTCTTCATTTTTCTGGGTACCATTTTCAGCTGGACCAAGTCTTTTGTTATTTGGTTCCTGATCTGGGCTGGGCATGGGAAGCAAGAAGCAGCCATGGGGACAGGAGACCTTCCTCAGAAGGGGCGAGTGTTCAAGCCCCTGCACCATTGTGGGGGTGAGGATCTGTGCCCCACCTCTGTTGAACCCCAAGTTTTCTCCTATTGGCCCCCGACTGTGCCTGTCTTAGGTCGCCCCACCCTGTGAGGTCTTACCCGTCTTTGACTACCAGCCATCTCTGGGCCAAGTAGGGTGATGTGAGGTTCAGTTTTGTCTCCTTGGTAGCCTATGTCCCTCTGGCCTCCATGCCCAGAAACTACCTTTGGATCCCCTCGCCTGCTGGCAGGACCCCGGCATTGATCATAGGGAACCCGGGTTTCTTCTCCAGAGAGGGCCCAACTTACGCCATTGGGCCAGAGACAGATCCATGGTACCAGCTTTTCATGATCTCAGCTTGAACGGAGAGCTCAGATAACAGCTATAGACAATTGGATTGTGAGAAGAGGAAATCCTCTTGGCAAAAAGGTCAAGAGAGGTCAATACAGAATGCTTAAGTGCCTTCCCAGGGGGAATAAATCCCTTCATGTCCTTAAATATTAATTGAATTATTTGTAAGTTTGGGATAAATGCACAATATACTGTTTTAAAGCATCAAAATTATTAATGAAACTTGTAGAATAATACCATGTAAGAATATTCTTTGTGCTAGGTCATGACAATTCAATTTTAAATTGGCTGTCTCAAGTTTGGAATGAGGAACCTCGTTTGCAAAAAAAGGCAATTTACAGAAACAGAGACAGCATGCCATCCAAACTACAGTTTTGGGTAAATACATTATCTAGAGTCCTTGGGTAACCTAGGTTAAACTTAGGCATGTTATCTAAATTACAATTTTGGGTCTCCAGAACACTGAGTTGACACACTAACTGGAGCCCTCTGACCTTGGGATAGTTGTGCTGTCCTTCCCAGGTAAAGGAAAAATGTGCCTTCTAAGACCAATATGAAACTTACAATTTTTACCAGAGTTAATTGTTACCATACTTCACTTTACTGTGCCCCAGGTGGTCTCTGGGCCGTTGATTGTCTGGTTTGTCTTCTTCCTGCTGGATTACACTTGGAGAACTTCAACTTAAAAAAGAAAAATCTTTCTCTTTTACACCAAGTAACCTATAGGATTACTTCTTGGATGTTGACTGATAGTGCCACAAGGCCATGTATTTCAAGTCAAAGTCATTAAACATTTATGGTGACTGTACTTATTTTCAGATTTGGTATTTTAACAGCAAAGCATTAGATTATCCTATAAATATTAGTGGAAGATATTTCAAAATATTAAAATTTCTCCTTTTTATTAAATTTAAAATAATATTTTTAAACAGCATTCCCTTTCGGCTTATTTGCATATACAGAGGGATCATGGGAAGCCTTCAGTAACTTTTTAGAAGAATTTTACTTTACTAGGATTCAATTGCTTACAAAGATTAGTAAATTTAGTAATTTTATGTCTGATACATGAGGTGCAAACGCTGCCCCACCTCCATCCTAATTTAAAATGCAGCAGCATGGTGCTTTCGTTAGTTTAAATAAAGACATTGCTACTAATAAATCAATTTTTTCTTTTATTTGGCAGAAATTCCTTATGTAACCAAGCATATTATATTTTAAAATATTGTATTTGGGAAAAACTGTCAAATACATATCTAATTAAAAAATTTTCAACATTTAAAAGCAGTTCTCAACATAATAGGATCTAGTCTTGACCATGGAATCAATTACTCTTTATTTGTTTATGATATATGTATAACTATGGTTCTACTGAGAATTTAAGATGACTTAAAAATGTCTCTTATCTACAAGCCTTTTAAGAAATACGAGCTCTATTGTCGGCCCTTATAAAGCCAACTGCTTAAAACATTGGTCTATCATACCACTGAAATTATATTAAGACCGTGATTGCTAATTTATTAAGTATTAAAAATATTTTCTTAAAAATAGTATTAAATAAATTCACGAGGCAAGCACACTTTCTGCCCCATCCGCATTTCCGTAGTAAAACTCCGCCTTAAAGCTCCACCCCTGAACTTCCACCCTGCCTCAGTGAGCAGACACTCCTTTAGTGATTGGCTAAGTCAGAGGGTGGGCGGGGCCTTTCCTGTTTCAAGATGGCGGCCCCCAGGGGAGCGGCAGGCCATGCGGCCAACATGGCGGCTGCCAAGTCAGGCAGCTCAAAGTGGCGGCTGTCTACACTGTTCTTTGACAGAGCAAACCAAAAACCCCTAAAAGATACATGGCCAACATTATATTGTAGACAAACAGAAATCTCATTAGCTGTTTATATCCTTTACAATTATCTTAAAGAATATCAATCAAATCCAAACTGGTTTTTGTATTTAAAAAATTTTCAGTTAAGATCATAAAATTAATCCTCTTTTTTTAAATCAGACCAATGAGTAACATATTTTGAATTCCTAATCATTTAAGAGAAAACACATTTTATTTTTTCAAAAACAAGTTATACATTAGATATTTAATTTCTCCTGACTCAAATTTGCACTTTAAACTTTCAGAGCTTACAAGTCAAATATTAGCAGTTCTTTGATTAACTACACTTTTATATTTTTAAGAATAAATTTTAAAATCTAATAATTAACTTTAAACCATGTTTTTTCTGCACAGAGAAACTGAGAAGAAAACTTGTATTAAAAAATGACTACTGGCGGAAAGCTGATTTCAAAGGAGCCATGTTTTGGCTGCTTGACCTTTTCTTGGAAGGTCTCTAGCAAAAGGTATAGCCATTGAAATGCAAATTAACATTCCTAAAGATGGCTGCTGGCGGGAATTGGATTACCTACATGCTAGGGGAAGGGCGTGTCTACCCCTCCTTCCATTAAAAAAAGTATGTAGCTTTAAACTTTTTCAATGGCAAGAAAAGAGACTTTTACATTTAAGGATACATTTCAAATAAAATATAAAGCATTTTCAATTAATAGATTAACTTCTATCATCTAGACTTCATACTAGGCATACACAGATCAACATTTCAGTATTATAAATCTCAATACTTTTATATGATTTGAACTTAAAAGTTTTAAGTTTCCAGCCAATAAGCCTGGCATAACTGCTAAATTTCAAAATGGTCACAATTTTCCTGCTGGGGAAGTCAAGAAATTTCAAAAGAGCTACTTTAGATCGCCTTGGGAAACCAGCCTGTATTTCCTTCTCAGGTTCATCTCCGCCATTTTTAAGGCCAAAACAGTCTCGGGTTTTTATTCTGTACACAGCAAAAGGTCAAGATCAGCTCAAAACTATGCACACTCGTTTTTAAACTGGCCTTTTCCCTTTACATGTGCACAGAAATCCCAGATGCATTTATGAATTTGTAAAAGCTTTAAGTCATTAGCTGGAAAAAAAGGATAAAGATGGCGAAGATGAGGTAAAGAAGTGGCTTTCTTGGGGAGTGACGTCCATATTGGATGACCACGTGAGCTTCCCCACCTCGTTGTTTCTTAGGGGAAGATTCAGAAATGGTCTGGCATTTACTCTTTTTACTTTATTTTTCAATTTTTATTTTTTATTTTTTTTTAAGGAAAGAAAAGATGTTTTAAGATAAAGAATCATCAGCAGTTGCTGAGAAATTCCTTTAATCCTTTCCTACTTGGTTACGAGTAGTTTACACGTGGAGGCAGAGGAGGTGCAGATGGTATTCTTAGAGACTCGCGCCATTCCACTCCAGACTGTAAGGCCATGGCTGCACCCCACTTAGACATTCTTAAACTCTCCTGTGCTGAATCAAGGCCATCACCGATTAAAATAGGAATTTTCTCTGGACTTTTTGCTGAGTATTGGTCACACAACTGCTTTCTAACCTTTTCCCAGGTTTCATCAACAAAGCTTAAGAAAGAAATCGAGAATTTGACTATAATTAACAGAGCATAGTTTAAAGCATTTTTTGAGGATTACCCACGTTTTACACCTGGCTATTTCATATCAATTCACAACAATACACTCCCCTTACCTTATTCCTTTGAATCTGTGTGCACACGCTTCTGGGAGTGACCCCCTCGCTTTCTTCTCTTGCCTCCGTACTCAGTCCCTGTTCGGGGCGCCAAATGTGGGGGGCTGTTTCTCTCTTCTCCATGTCCCGCATGGAAAAGGAAACAGTCCATTTGCTGAGTGGAGGAGCTGGGGATTAAGAAATTAAAGAAAGACCAAGACGCAGAAATAGATTTTAAGCTGGGGCCAGGTGGGCGCCATCCTCTCTGATGGAGAGGAGGCAAAAAGCCGATGTTTCTCTTTCATTGATGTTTCTGACTCTCTATCTCTCTCCCTTCCTCTCTGAAAAAAAATCAATAAAATATATATATATTTTTAAAAAAGCCATGCTTGGTTTTCTCTTTACCCTAGGAGTTCAAATATGAACAGTTCTTGCATTTCATGCTCCTATGACTATGAAAAACCATACAGATGAGGACCACAGGACAATGAGCACACTAACAAAGAGGAACAGGAAGCCTGAGAGAGGTCCTGTGGGAGCCTTCCTCTGCCAACCGCATCACCCCACACTGGGCCAGTGCTCACAACAGGCTATCGTGCTGCTCACAGAATACTCATATTTCTTGGTGGCTAGAGAATAACATCACTTGCTTTGTCGTCTACAAACATCTACAAACAAAACTTTTTAGCTGGCCATAAGGCATAGCTGACCAGACAGTTCCTCGGGGCTGATGGTCATTGGGAGGTGATAGAACTGTGCTTGGAGAGCCATTAGAACTTTCTTCTGGCCCCGTAGGGTCTTCTCAGTGCCACGTACCTAGGAGCCATGAACTTTAAAAATAGTCTACTAGTATTATGCCTCAATCTACAAAGAATAGTGAGCTGACAAACTGAGCACTCTGTGTACCCCACGTGGCTTAGCAGCTGGCTTTGGGCAGTGGAGAAGCACAGAGGGAGTTTGTTGTCTGTGATGCTCTCGGTATGAAGTTCAGGAAACGTGGGCCAGAGTGGTAAGACTCTTCACAGGTCTCTTTGGAATCTCGGTCTGGGACTTCTTGATGATAACAAAGAAGCCAAAGTAAAACACTAGGGTCCCGCTTCTTCAGAGAGTCTATACCTCTGGTGGAAAGAATGCAGTATGTCACTTACAAGGAGTTTATAATGATGAGTGTTTATAGTTGGATCAAATTTAGGACAATCCCATGCCATTTAAGCTATTCCATGAAAAAGAGCTCAGTGATTTCGTAAGTTTTGGAAACCCTCAATATTTTCTCTTCCTTGGGGAGCATCACTGACATCAGAGGTTCTGAGAATCTCTGCAGAGAAAACTCCCTGGAGGACTTCAGGCTAAACAAACAACAATATTCCACTGGTGAATGTTTCAGTTATCTGCTCTGAGAGTGCACATCACAATCTTTCCCTTCTACCTCCTCCACAAACCTTTAGTAAACTGAAACTTGTTGACACAGACAATAGTAGGGTGATCACCAGAGGGAAGGGGGCTGAGGGGTAGCAAAGGGTAAAGTGGCCAAATATAGGTTGTCACCAAAATGTATACACACACTTTGCATAATTATAAAGGCAGTGTTTATTAACATACATTTCATTTTCAAAATCGAGTTATCAGCTGTTAAAGTGTGTATACATTTTTTTTTGGGGGGGGGCACCCTGTATATGGTGACAGGAGATAATTTGACTTTGATTAGTGGGCACGTAATGCAATGTACACATGGAAATGTACACTTGAAACCTATATAATCTCATTAAGTAATGTCACCCCAATATATTTAATTAATAAAAAAGCGAGAGGGAACCAAGATGGCGGCGATATAGGCAGACGTGTCCCAGGTCGTGTCCCGGAGCAAATGGAAGCTGAAGCTAGTAACACTCACACCGAATTGGCGAAATTGCTCAGCTGGTGAGAGGGTTTGCAGCCGGGAAGAGCAGAACTCCCCTGGAAAGGTAAAAAAAACCCAGGGATTTGGGCAGGAAAGTTTGCCTGACCTCTGAGCCCAGAGAGTCGGAGGGAGACCGCGTGGCAGACAGCCGCGTCCCTTGGGACAGGCACAGCCCCTGACGGGGGAAAGGAGAACTGCGGGATTCCTGGCGCCGCCAGGGAAATTGAGAGCTGGGTTCTGTGATCACGGAGGACTGAGCCTAAAGGGGGCAGCCTGAAGAGCTGACCTGACCATGCAGTCCCGGTAAGAGAAGAAGCTTACAGAAACCAAGCCTTCCCCGTTTCCGCGGCCGGCATTTGTTTGTTTGTTTACACTGAATCCTGTTCATGGGACATTTCGGATACAGACACTCACCTGTGCTGAAGAGAGGGAGAGTGTGCTGAGGAGTGGAATCTGGGGAGAGACTGGGGAAAGAGGGGGAGCTGGGAGAGGTGGTAGTGAATTGAGTGCTGAGACACCCCTGAGGCCAGGACTGGGGCAGCCACCCGCTCCTGAGAGTAAGTCTCCTCCCCCCAGCCCCCAGGCAAGGAGCACAGCCACACCCAGATTCCACCCTGAACGAGATCAAGGATTAAGATAACCTGATCAGTCCCTGGGAGTTAACAGGGTCTGGACTATAGGGGGATTTTCAATCCCAGCAACAACATAGCGCCGGTAACTAACTATTACGCAGTCAGCTCTGGGCAGTGAACTTCCACTGGACAGAGAGGCCCTATAGCCTCAGAGGCCAACCCCAGAACACTGCCACCCAGAGGCTGACCCACAAACTGACTCTTTGCTAGACACAAAATAAGGCAGTCTGGGAAATAAATGCGGCATGCTTTAAAATAAGGACTGTGGTTTACAACACAGAGGAACAGTATATCGCAGGGAATCTCAACACTCTCCTGAATACCTGGAAGGTCTAAGGCGAGCCACACTGAAGAATAGAAGAAACGAAGGACATTCACTACTGCAATTTTTTTTTCTTTTTTCACTTTTTAACTAAGAAACCAATTTTTTTTTATTTTTTTTTCTGTTCTTTTTTTTTTTTTCTTCTTTTTCCATCACCTGATTTTACCCTTTTAATTACTACCTTCTTATTTTTAACCAGTATTATTACTGCTACCATTTTACCATTTTTTAAAGTGCCATTTTATTTTTTCTTTATTTTATTTTGGGATTAGTGTTCACCATTCTATTTTCATCATTATATTATTGGTTGTTTCTAGTTTGCATTCATATCCAGGGAGCTGTTGCTGGAATTTGTTGGGATTAATGGCTGTTCTATAGGAGTATTCTCCTCATATAAAAAGTCTCTTCCCCTCTTCCACTTCATTCTCTCTTTTCGCTCTTTTTTTTTTTTTTCTTTTCTTTTCTCACTTTTATTTTCCCCCTTCCTTTTTCCCAATTTCATTTTTGCACTCCCTTTTTTTGGTCCCTACTTTTCTTTTCCTTTCTCTCTTTTATCTTTTTCTCTTCCTTCTTCCTTATCCCCTAATTCTCTTAATTCAGGTGGTCACCTTTACTTGGGGTTATTAATATCGTAAATATATTTGTGTATAGTGCCTGGTACGTGGTGCCTTGTTGTGTTGTATTTTGTGCCTTTAAATCAACGCAGCAGATCCAAGCAACAGCAACCTCCTGAGCACCACATCCTCTGCTGAGGAACAGCAGCTGTACGTGAAACCTCGCCCCACCAGCCAGAAGAGCCACCACAGCTGTGAACAGCACCCACCAGAGGAGCTGCTGACAACTGAAGAGCAGCTGCTACCGCAACCGCCCGAAGAGCAACCACAGACCAAGGAGTCACTGCCACCAAGGGAGCAACCACTGAACAACTCAACGTCTAGATATGTCATTGAGATCAAACATGGGTAGACAAAGAAACCCCCAAAGGAAAGAGAAGGAGGACTCTCCAGAAAAGCAGCTAAGTAATACAGAGGCATGCAACATGACAGATAAAGAATTCAGAATAAGGATCCTAGAGTGCATAAACCGGATGGAGGAAAAAATCGACAACCTCTCCAAGAAGCAAGAAGAAACAGATGAAAAAATCGATAACATATGGAAGAAGCTAGAAGAAACAGATGAAAAAATCGATAACATATGGAAGAAGCTAGAAGAAACAGATGAAAAAATCAACAACCTAAGTAAGACCCAAGAGGAAATGAAGAGTGATATAGCTGCAATGAAAAACTCCATTGAAAGTATCAACAGTAGACTAGGAGAAGCGGAGGACCGAATAAGTGAATTAGAAGACAAGGAAGCAAAACATACCCAAAATATACTGCAATTGGAGAAAAAAATTAAAAGACAGGAGGAGAGCCTAAGGGAACTTTGGGACAACATGAAACGAAACAACATACGAATAATAGGAGTACCAGAACAACAGAAGGATGAACAAGGATTAGAAAACCTACTCGAAGAAATAATATCAGAAAACTTTCCTGAGGTGGGGAAGAAAAAAGTCACACAAGCCCAGAGAGTCCCAAACAAGGTGAACCCGAAAAGACCCACACCAAGACACATCATAATCACCATGGCAAATGTTCAGGACAAAGAGAGAATCTTACAGGCTGCAAGAGAGAGACGGAAAGTTACATACAAGGGATCTCCCATTAGATTGTCAAATGACTTCTCAACAGAAACACATCAGGCAAGAAAAGAATGGACTGAAATTTACAAAGTGATGCAAAGTAAAGGACTGAATCCAAGAATACTCTATCCAGCAAGGCTATCATTCAAACTTGAAGGGGAAATAAGAAGCTTCACAGACAAAAAAAGGCTAAGGGAGTTTGTCACCACCAAGCCAGCATTGCAAGGAATGCTAAAGGGACTGATATAAAAATAAGAAATAAAAAGCTCAGAAAGAAAACAGCCACACAAAAAAAGAAATGGCTACAAACAAGTACCTTTCAATAATAACTTTAAACGTAAACGGACTAAATGCTCCAACCAAAAGACATCGAGTGGCTGAATGGATAAAAAAACATGACCCATACATCTGCTGTCTACAAGAAACCCACCTCATTAGAAGGGACTCACACAGACTGAAAGTGAAAGGATGGAAAAATATCTTTCAGGCAAATGGAAAGGAAAAGAAAGCTGGGGTAGCAATACTTATATCGGACAAAATAGACCTCAAAGTGAAGGCCTTAACAAGAGATAAGGAAGGCCACTTCATAATACTAAAGGGATCAATACAACAAGAAGATATAACCCTGGTAAACATATATGCACCCAATGTAGGAGCACCCAAATTCATAAAAAAACTCCTGGAAAATATCAAAGGAGAGATCGACAACAATACAATCATAGTAGGGGACTTTAATACACCATTGACAGCACTGGATAAGTCCTATAGACAAACAACCAGCAAAGATATAGCAATCCTAAATGATTCACTAGATCAGATGGACTTAATAGACATCTTCAGAACACTTCACCCCAAAGCCAGAGAATATACATTCTTCTCAGGTGCTCATGGGACATATTCAAAAATAGACCACATACTGGGTCACAAGCAAAGTATCCCCAAATTCAAGAAGATTGAAATCATAAAAAGCGTCTTCGCAGACCACGATGGCATAATATTAGAAATAAACTACAATAAAAACAACCCAAAATACTCAAACACCTGGAAGCTGAATAGCATGCTATTAAATATTGATTGGGTTACCAATGAGATCAAAGAAGAAATTAAAAACATCCTGGAAACTAATGACAATGAAAACACAACAATCCAAAACCTATGGGACACATTGAAAGCAGTCCTGAGAGGGAAGTTTATAGCTCTACAGGCCTATCTCAAAAAACAAGAAAAAATGGTAGTAAATCATCTAACTCTACAACTCAAAGAATTAGAAAGAGAGCAACAAGAAAACCCCAGAGTGAGCAGAAGGAAGGAGATAATAAAGATTAGAGCAGAAATAAATGACATAGAGACCAAAAAAACAATACAGAAAATCAATGAAACCAAGAGCTGGTTCTTTGAAAGGATAAACAAGATTGATAAACCTCTAGCCAGACTCACCAAGAAGCAGAGAGAGAGGACCCAAATAAATAAAATCAGAAACGATAGAGGCGAAATAACAACAGACCCCACAGAAATACAAATGATTGTTAAAAAATACTATGGACAGCTTTACTCCAACAAACTAGACAACCTGGAGGAAATGGACAAATTCCTAGAAAAATACAACATTCCAAAACTCAATCAGGAAGAATCTAAAAATCTCAACAGGCCAATAACTATGGAAGAAATTGAAGCAGTCATCAAAAAGCTTCCATCAAACAAAAGCCCAGGACCAGATGGCTTCACAGGGGAGTTTTACCAAACATTCAAGGAAGAACTAAAACCTATCCTCCTCAGACTACTACAAAAAATTCAAGAGGAAGGAACACTTCCAAGCTCATTCTATGAAGCCAGCATCACCCTAATACCAAAACCAGGTAAAGACAACACAATGAAAGAGAATTACAGGCCAATATCCCTCATGAACATAGATGCCAAAATCCTCAACAAAATCTTAGCAAATCGGATCCAGCAGTACATCAGAAAGATCATACACCATGACCAAGTAGGATTTATCCCAGGGATGCAAGGATGGTACAATATCCGCAAATCAATAAATGTGATACATCACATAAACAAATTGAAAGAAAAAAACCACATGGTCATATCAATTGATGCAGAAAAAGCATTTGACAAAATTCAACACCCATTTTTGATAAAAACTCTCAGCAAGGTGGGAGTAGAAGGATCATACCTCAACATAATAAAAGCCATATATGACAGGCCCACAGCCAACATCATACTCAATGGACAAAAACTAACACCATTTCCCCTAAGAACAGGAACAAGACAGGGATGCCCCCTCTCACCACTCCTGTTCAACATAGTACTGGAAGTGTTAGCCATTGCAATTCGGCAAGAAGAAGAAATAAAAGGCATCCAAATTGGAAAAGAGGAAGTAAAACTGTCCTTATTTGCAGACGACATGATATTATACATACAAAACCCTAGAGATTCCATCAAAAAGCTACTAGACTTAATACATGAATTTGGCAATGTAGCAGGATACAAAATTAACCCCAAGAAATCTGAGGCATTTCTATACACCAATAGTGAACTTTCAGAAAGAGAGATTATAAAAACAATCCCGTTTACCATTGCACCAAAAAAATTAAGCTACCTAGGAATAAACTTAACTAAAGAGGTAAAAGACCTCTACTCAGAAAACTACAGGACGTTGAAAAAAGACATAGAGGAAGACATAAACAGATGGAAGAACATACCGTGTTCATGGATTGGTAGAATCAACATCATTAAAATGTCCATACTACCCAAAGCAATCTATAAATTCAACGCACTTCCCATTAAAATACCAACAGCATACTTCAGAGATCTAGAACGAACTTTCCAAAAATTCATCTGGAATAAAAAAAGACCCCGAATAGCTGCAGCAATCCTGAAAAAGAACAAAGTAGGTGGGATCTCAATACCAGATATCAAGTTGTATTACAAAGCCACTGTTCTCAAAACTGCCTGGTACTGGCACAAGAATAGGCATATAGATCAATGGAATAGAATAGAGAGCCCAGAAATCAGCCCGAACCAATATGCTCAATTAATATTTGACAAAGGAGGCAAGAACATACAATGGAGCCAAGATAGTCTCTTCAATAAATGGTGTTGGGAAAATTGGACAGATATATGCAAGAAAATGAAACTAGACCACCAACTTACACCATATACAAAAATAAACTCAAAATGGATAAAGGACTTAAATGTACGACAGGATACCATAAAAATTCTGGAAGAATCCAAAGGCAAGAAAATTTCAGACATATGCCGAAGCAATTTCTTCACTGATACAGCTCCTAGGGCACTTGAAACTAAAGAAAAAATGAACAAATGGGACTACATCAAAATAAAAAGCTTCTGCACAGCAAAAGAAACCATCAACAAAACAACGAGAAAACCCACTGTGTGGGAAAACATATTTGCCAATGACATATCTGATAAGGGCCTAATCTCCAAAATTTATAGGGAACTCATACAACTTAACAAAAGGAAGATAAACAATCCAATCAAAAAATGGGCAAAGGACCTAAATAGACACCTTTCAAAAGAGGACATTCAGAAAGCCAAGAGACATATGAAAACATGCTCAAAGTCACTAATCATCCGAGAGATGCAAATCAAAACAGCAATGAGGTACCATCTCACACCTGTCAGACTGGCTATCATCAACAAATCAACAAACGACAAGTGCTGGAGAGGTTGTGGAGAAAAAGGAACACTTGTGCACTGCTGGTGGGAATGCAGACTGGTGCAGCCACTATGGAAGACAGTATGGAGTTTCCTTAAAAAACTGAAAATGGAACTCCCATTTGACCCTGTGATCCCACTTCTAGGAATATATCCCAAGAAACCAGAAACACCAATCAGAAAGGATATATGCACTCCTATGTTCATAGCAGCACAATTCACCATAGCTAAGATCTGGAAACAGCCTAAGTGCCCATCAGTAGATGAATGGATTAGAAAACTGTGGTACATCTACACGATGGAATACTATGCTGCTGTAAAAAGGAAGGAACTCTTACCATTTGCAACGTCATGGATGGAACTGGAGAGCATTATGCTAAGTGAAATAAGCCAGTCAATAAAGGAAAAATACCACATGATCTCACTCATTCATGGACAATAGAGACCATTATAAACTTTTGAACAATAATAGATACAGAGGCAGAGCTGCCTCAAACAGATTGTCAAACTGCAGCGGGAAGGCCGGGGAGGGTTGGGGGGCAGGAGGTAGTGGGGTAAGAGATCAACTAAAGGACTTGTATGCATGCATATAAGCATAACCAATGGACATAAGACACTGGGTGATAGGGGAGGCTAGGGGACTGTCTAGGGCGGGGGGATAAAATGTATACATATGTAATACCCTTTGTAATACTTTAAGCAATAAAAAATAAAAATTAAAAAAAAAAAAATAATTAATAAAAAAGCAACAATGCACTTAACTGCTTTGAGGTGAAGAGGTTGAGTTAATGTTTTGGGGTGAATGTGAAGAGTTACTGGAATATGTCAAATGAAAAGGTTGGCTTTGGGGGATATATGAATTTCATGGATGATGCAGAGTGAAAAATAGGGTAACAGTGAGATGCTTGGTTTCTCTGACTCCATCTTAATTTTTGCCTGCACTTTTCCCATGGCCTAATTATTATAGGAATTTCCCAATGCTAATTATTAGAGGAATTATGTTTGAGGCTTGA
Source organism: Myotis daubentonii (assembly GCF_963259705.1). NCBI lineage: Eukaryota > Metazoa > Chordata > Mammalia > Chiroptera > Vespertilionidae > Myotis > Myotis daubentonii. Next base: position 23,610,719 of record NC_081845.1, on the reverse strand, counting down.
GTTTTTAAAAGAACAGCTTCTTCCCAGAAGATACTTCTCCTGAAAAGGTAGGGAAATGTGTACAAAAATAAGGACTATTTATCAAAGATTTGCAGGAGCCTCAAGATTTCAAGATTTAGAGATTCTTGTTCTTCCTCAGAATTTCCTATTCTTCCTCAGATATGGGTCATCAATCACCTTTTGCCCCAGTCATTTTTCCCCCTTCCCTTGATTTAAAAGATGCCTGATTTTGAACTTAGGGAAGATGGATTTGAGGACCCTCTGTGGCCCCCATCTTCTTGATTGTGCGCCTTCTTGATCAATAAACCTTCCCTTACCCCACACTTCAACGTTTTGAATATTGGCCATTGGAAGCATCACACACACAAACTTATGGACCATTAACAAGGGGAGTTCAGAGGAGGGCCATGCAATGGAGGTTCAGTAGATCAAAGAAGGCTTCCTAGACAGGCAGCTAAACTAAAACCTGAAGGGTGAGTGGGAGCCATCCAGGTATTCTAGTCACTATTGCTATGCCACAAACCACCTCAAAGCTTTGAGTCTTAAAGCAACCATTTCGCTTCACTCAGAACTGGGAGGGTCAGGAAATTGAGAGGGTCTTGGTGGGGAGTTGTCACTTGGAGTGTCTCAGGTGTTTGCAGACAGGTGATTACTGGGCTGCGGTCATCTGAGGGCTAGTGTGTTCACTTCCTAGGGCTGCTGTGACAAAGTATCACAAACTGTGTGTTTAAAACTACAGAAGTATATTTCTCACAGATCTGGAGCTTAGGAGTCCAGCATCCAGATGTTGACAGGATGCTCATACACGTAGACCCAGGGAAAAACCCTAAGACTGAAAACCTACCTCCGTAAGTGGGAGGCAGGGACAAACAGAAGAAAGAGGCAGCCACTCTAGTCTGGCTGTTAACAGAATGTATTAAGGGAAACTTACATTCAAGGCCCATCTTGGGACGCTGCAAGGAAAGCGGATATATCCATGTCACTGGTCAAGTGACAAACGGGATTCTACAGAACAGGGCAGGAGGGAAAGGGGAACTGGTATGTGAGCCATCCCAGGTAAGGGAAAACGCTTTACATGCTTGTCCATGTCAGGGCCATAACCTCTTTCAGGAACTAGCTCACCATGGGACACAAGGAAAAGACACCCGTTATGTCAGAAGGAAAGCATCGATAATGATCAGACCATCTCTGAGGGGAATTATGAGAAGCAATGTCTGTTTTGCCCTGAGTTTATCTCCCTGGTCCGGCAGTGGTCACATCATGGCTCAGTCTCTCCTTCACAGAGGGGTATGCTCTTGCTGAAGACACAAGTGAGGGTCATTCCTTGCCGCTTCCTAGCTTCTGAGGGCTACTGATAATCCTTGGCTTATAGATGGACCCATCGATCTCTGCCTTCATTGTCACCTGGTGTTCTCGCTGTCTCTCTCTTCTCTCTCTTCAAGAGTCACCTTCTCTTTGTATGTGTCACGGTGTACAAATTTCCCTCTTCTTGGAAGGACAGTCTTTAGATTAGGTACCATGCTAATCTAGTATGACTTCATCTTAACTTATCTCTGCAAAGACTCTATTTCCAAACAAGGTCACAGTTACAGGTTCCACAGGTCAGGACTTGAAAATGTCTTTTGGGGGGATCACAATTCAATTCATAACCACTAGTTAGGGCTGAATTTCCAAGATGGCTCATTCACATGGTTTTCAGTGGAGGCTGACTGTCTGCTAGGAGCTCAGCTGGGCTGTTGACAGAGAACCTAAGTGTGGTGGTCTGAAGGTAGTTGAATTTCTTACATGACAATTGACTAACTGCTCACCAGCAAACATCCTGAGGACTGGGAGGAAGCTCCATGGCCTTTCCTGGCCTCATTTCCAACATCATACAGCATCGTTTCTCACACACTCTGTCAGTTGAAGCTGCCACAAGCCTGTTCAGGATCAAGGAGAGGGACATGAGCCACACCTCCCAATAGGAGTGTTAACAACTTTGTAGACGTGTTTGACGGTGGCCACACCAAGCAAGAGGGAATGGTGCTGCTGCTGGCGTTGGTGAGAAAGAGAAATGAAGGCCTACGAAATGACCAGATCAAGGGCACCTTCAATTTGTGTGCAGTTGTCTCCAAAATGGTGCTCAAAGGCTAATTAGCATGAAACGTTAAAGAGAATACACAGAAATGAGATGGACATGCAATTTATTGTAAAGATATAATTAAACTCAGGAAAAATTACTCTTTCCTCCTCCTTTTCCTCAATTTTCTTTTTATTTTCTTTACTTTTCCTCCTTTCCTTTCCTTTCCTTTCCTTTCCTTTCCTTTCCTTTCCTTTCCTTTCCTTTCCTTTCCTTTCCTTTCCTTTCCTTTCCTTTCCTTTCCTTTCCTTTCCTTTCCTTTCCTTTCCTCTCCATTCTTTCCTTCTCCCTCCCTTTTTCTCTTTTCCCCTTCCTTCCTTCCTTCCTTCCTTCCTTCCTTCCTTCCTTCCTTCCTTCCTTCCTTCCTTCCTTCCTTCCTTTCTTCCTTCCTTCCTCTTATATTTTGGACTCTCCTAACATGTAGTGGAAGCATTAAAATTTACCTTTCATAATATAGAATCAGGTTTGGATACTATATATGTGTTTGCCCATGATCCTTACTTAAAATATAAATAAACAGTATCTTAATTCATCAATTAATAAATTGATATTCTCTAATATGTATTATAGCACCAAACAAATACATGCAGATTTTAGAGTTAGGTTACTCTAATCATAGGCTAGTTATGTTGCTTCAGTTTAATAACAGAGCTATATAGAAAATCAAAGGATACACATCAAATATTGAAGGTGATAATCTGGAAGGAGGTGGCATTCTGGAGTCATTTCTTATTTTCTTCTTTATATATTTTTATAGTTTTAAAAATCACCTCAATAGACAAATACTACTTTATTTATTTTAATTTATTTTATGTTTTTATTGATTTCAGAGAGGAAGGAAGAGGGAGAGAGAGAGAGAAATATCAATGATGAGAGAATCATTGATTGGCTACCTCCTGCACGCCCCCTACTAGGGATTGAGCCTGCAACCTGTGCATGTGCCCTTGACCAGAATCGAACTTAGGACCCTTCAGACCACCAGCCAATGCTCTATCCACTGAGCAAAACCAGCTAGGGCAACACGTATCACTTTTAGATGATATCCAATTAAGATGTTATTATTCTCGTTTTGAATTTTTGCTTAAAAATTAGGGACAATATGTTATCTTGTTTTTCAACAACTACAAAGTTAAAACGGTCTTAAATGCCTTGGTGCAATAGAGGTAATTTATTTAATTTCAAACAGAACACGGAAGGTGGTCTGGGAGCTACTTTATAGTGTCTTCAGGGAAAGCCGTGCAGAAGAAATAACATTTTTGCTGAGTCCTAAGGAAAAAGAAACCAGCTCATAGAGAGCTGAGTCGGAGCATTCCAGGCAGAGGACACGGCAAGTTCAAACCCCTGGGCTGCCAGTGCTCAGCTTGTGTGAAGAACCCACAGGGTCCCTGTGTCAGAAGCACAGTGAGTGGTGGGAGAGCACTTGAGATAAAGATGAGAGGTGTCGAATGACCCAGATTTTCTAAGGCAGGGGGTGATAAGTTTTTCTGTGAAGAGGGGAGATAGTTAATACTTTAGGTTTTGTGGGACTACAATACATACTGTTCAACTCTGCCATCATGTGAGAAGCAGCCACAGACAATATGTAAATAAATGACTGTGGTTATGTTTCAATAAACTTTATTTCTCAATCCTACAATTTGAATTTTATGACATAGTCGTGTGTCATGAAACCTCTTTTGAATTTTTTCAGCCATTTGAAAAAGGGAAATTTATTCTTGTATTATGGGTTGTACAGAGACAGGCAGTGGGTCAGCTCAAAGACCATGAGGAGAAACAGATATTTTTTCTAATAAGGATTTCTTGAAGCCCTTTAAAGGAATGTGGAGAGGTGTCTGCAACATCATTTCATTTGTACTTTTACAACTTTACCCTGGGGACTACGGAGAGCAGGCACAGGGGCCATAAATGAAAATGGAAAAGCATCTTAGGAGGCTGGAGCACTGGACCAGGGGATGGTGGTGGTGGGGGGGGGGGGCACAAGGTGGCTGTCAGATATACGGACATCTGCCTCTGTGCATAAGAGGACTAATGAGGACTCAGACCCCAATGGGCACCAGGCCCTGGGCTGGGACCTTCCATGCATCTCCTCTTTATTAGAAGCCAAGTGCAAATCTCCACCTTTCCTCAAATCTCCTATTTGCAGCTTTAAAGATTCCTGAAATTCTTGCCATTCTAGGACCGGTTTTCAATAACAGCATTGTCCCCAGACAGTTCCTGTTACCTGGGAAATTAATATGCTTACAAATGGAAAGAATCAAATTGCCTATGCTTTGTAGATAATTTTATCTAGTTGTTAATTTGCTTATAATATTTGAAAGTAGCAAGTATGGACTGAAAGATAGAAACCAATAGATGATGCATGATGAGTGGGTAAAGTAAGGTAGCCAGGGCAAACATGTCCTTCCCGGAGGAAGCGATGGCATTGGTGGTGCAGGAGAAAAAACAAACAAACATTTATGAACTCTTATTTGCTGAATCGTGTCCCCCTCCAAGTTTATGCAGTGACGTCCTGACTCCCAGTACCTCAAAACATAACTGTATTTGGAGATAGGGTTTTTAAAGAGGTAATCAGGTTAAAATTAAGTCATTAGGCTGAGCCCTAACCCAATGTGACTGGTGTCTTTATAAGAAGAAATTGGAACACAAACAGGACAGAAGGGAAGCCCTGTGAAGACACAGGGAGAAGGCAGCCGTCTACAAGCCAAGGAGTCATTGTGCAACTACACAGGGGTATTAATTAGCAGGTGACCGTAAATAGGAAGCACAGGTGTGTTTGTGGTCTTAGCGGAGGTACCACTGCTGTTCAATCATTCCCGGTTTTAAATGTAGATTGACCACAGCCTCCTGACTCTAGGATGCTGTCCACTGTCCCTGTCTCTAAACTATTCTATGTGCTGGTGTATTACTGCAAATAAAGGTTTAATTACAGCTTGAGGGTTTACTTTTTTTCTTTCTCAACTCAGTTTTGTGTCTACTTAGCAATAAGGGAGGAGGAGATATAAATATTATCTAAAAAGTATAAAACAACAAACACTGTTTAATTTTATGTTCTCTGAATGTATTTCTGAAATGTGACCAAAATTATGTAACCAAATCTTGGAATCCAGAACCTAGGAGACAACCCTTAAAGTTTGAAAGAACAAAGTTGAAAGAGAACAAGAAGTGGAATAGTAAACAGCAGATATTAAAGGTAGAGTACTCATAACCCCCTAATGTGGGCCATGAGGAAAATAGAACAGGTTCCAAGGTGTTTAGAGAAATTCTGGGATGAAAGTACCATAAGTTATTATGAATTACTAGTTAAAATTTAAGTTAATACCAAACCTCTTGAAGTGAAATAAGTGCCAGTCATGATCCCTTACATGTTACATTGTTAAGTGAAACTTAAAAAACACACACAAAAAACCCAGTAGAGGACTGGATAGAACATTGGAAATTTATTCCAACATTTTAAAATTTGCATGCAAATTGAGCTTCTGCAATTACATGCTATTTAGTAAGACTCGGTGGTGTTCCAAGGGTGAGGCGCTAGGAGCAGTCAGCCCTCTGTGCAGCAATATGGAAGTGCATTGTCTGTAGAGAGTTCAAAAACAATAATAAAACTGAATACAGGTCAGTCTGCTTTTAATCATCTCCATATGCTAGCTATTTTAAACAACGTCAGTGATGAAACATTCCTTGAAAAAAAATCTGTTGTTGGTTTATGTTCTAAACAATTTTTATAGTTACTACTAAGTTTTCATAACACACACACATGTGTACATATATATGCTCCACATTCGTAGGTATTTCTTACGTGTCTTTTAATAAAAATTGTATTTTACATAGAAGTTAATTTGGAGAATTTCCAGTTCTCCCATTAGCTCCTAACACATGCGGGTTTAGCCACACACTTGTTTCTAGAGTAAGTTCCTAAGACTTTGGAATTGTTCCAGTCACTTTACAAAGTCGGTGTCTCCATACCCTGGGGTATTACATACTCCTGCATTTAAGAAGTAGATCTGAGATAAACAGTGGTGGTATGGAGATTACAAAGAGGAAGCAACAGAACTTGAGTGATTTTAATTATTCAGTCTTTGTTTTTATTTGTGTTTAAATTAAAAACAGTGAAACAGTTTTAAATTTGTGTTTGAATTAAAAGCAGTGAAGCAGTGCTCACTAGAGGATGTAAAATTTTGATTTCCTTAGAGCAAATTAAATTCCTACATAATATAATTCTCAGGATTTGACTAATATCTTCAACATAAAATTTTATTCTTATTAATTATTAAACTAAAGAAAAAATGATGACATAAAGACATTACATTAGTAGTGTGATTTAAAAGGCCATGAAGTCTTAACTTTTGCAGATGTTTCAGCTTTATTAAAATAACTTCTTTTTTAAAATAAATCTTTATTGTTGAAAGTATTACATACGTTCCTTTTTTCCCCCAGTGCCCTCTCTCATCCTCCTCTCCCCCAATATTAAAATAACTTCTTATTTTTATTGGTATGATATGTATATTCAAAGTTCAGTAAAATAAAATGTTAACTGTCTGCATTTATTTTCTATTATTTATTTTATTTTGTATTTGTACTACAAGTAATTTTGTTATGTGAAGGAAGAGAGTGAGAGACAGTCTATGTTTCAGTGGTTAAATGCACGAGCTGTGTACACTAGTAAATATGATAGATAAGTGGGAGAGACTGGTATAAGTTATATAAGAACCACTTATTATGCCTGCCTTGTTACTTCCATGTTTTATATATTCTTTAAAAAGATCATTCATAATAAGCATCTGTGTGCAGTGGGCAACTTCTCTTGAATGATGGAGCTTAAGAAAAAGAAACTACTTTGTGTGTCAGGTTATTTTTTAAAGCAGAGGATAGAAGACAGAAACATTTCTCACAGGTTTCAGGGAGTATAATCTGTGTTTCTCTCGTTTCTTTCCCCAAGTAATCTTTAAATATAAATTTAGAAGTTTAGGAGTAAGTTAAATAATTTTTAAAAAGTATAATATAGTATAATATAGGGCATGAAAGAAATATCTTGTTACATTACTCGGCCATGGTATATTCATTATGTTTATGTGAACAAATACACACTTCTGAGTCCAAGTTCATACTTTATTTCTATCCTTTATTGGTACTGATGGTAATGGATAGAAAATTGCTCAGGTATTGGGACAACCTGATATATTGGTTTAAATAAGACTGATAACTAATCTAATTGCTTAAAGAAGGCTGGTGTCTGTGGTGGGATAATAAACTTGAGAAATCAACTTGGATATTCTTTTCTTCTTCTTGTGACCAAACCCCAGTTTGGCTAAGAGATTTGGGGAATTTGTCAGGACTGTGCTTGAGAGCAAAGCATGCACATAATTCTGACACAGGAGAAGGACTGATTTTGGTAGGTGATCTGCAATGACACTGAAGTGAGGGCAGATTCTAACAGATGCTATGTCACCGTTTCTGTTGGCCTGGCGATCACTGCCTTAGATTCATTTGTATCGTCCTTCATTGCTTCCATCCTCTTCCCTGGGCCCCCGCTCTGCACACCTGTTCTTTTCCCATAGGCTCTGCAATGGTGAACAAATTGAAAGAATGCTTGATAGCTCGTACTGAATACAGAAACACAGCCAACCTTCCATAGTTTAGGTTTATACCAGTGAGGTTTATAACAAGCTAAACACATCACCCCTCAGTGGTGTCACCTTTCCTAATATTGTGCTGGCCATGTTTCTGTTCCCCTAGGGAGAAGAGGACTTCCTTGCTCTCCTTCCATAGCTTGTGGTTGTGCTGGTCGATAGTAGATGAGCTGAGGACCCGGCAGTTTTCAGTTCTGTGCTAGCTCAGCAGCAAGGACAGGGAAGCCAGGCCCTTACAATCAGCCACTTTGTGACTTCTGACCAGAACACCTCATCTTTGAAAGGAGCAAAGGCAAGAGCTGTGGCCAGCTTTGGTAGTGGTCAATCTTTCATAAATTAAGATTCTGAGGATCGATGAAATGGAATCTATAAGATGCAATTTGGCCTTAGAAGAGAACGAAATAGTGATTTCCCCTTCATAATGTTAAGTAACCTGTGTTATCTTAAAAAGAAATTTAGATGGAAGGTTGCTGCTTTTAACATAGTTATGGTCAATTTTAACACAAATTAACTACCAGTCTCAGGTAAACCAAACTTGAAAAACATCTTTCAATTGTGTAAACATAAAATTTGTTAGCCCTGAAAACTTTCTAGAAAACCAACCCATTCTCTTAATTGCAAGCATTGCAAACAAGAAACTAGCTTTCTTTACACAACAGCTTGCATTTAGCAACACACACTGAACATGAGTGGTGACATCTGCTTGACCAACTTTAAAGTGAGTGAATTTTCGTGTCCTCTCAGGTTTGAGATGCAGCCACTGTATGTACCCTTAGCATTCATGTGACTCGGAACTGACAATCCACCAGGGTGGTAAGCAGCTGCCATTTAATTTTTATTTACTAACTATATTTTATTTATTGAGGGATTTTTTTTTCTTTGTAAAATGCAGATATCTTTTTTTTACTTGAGACTTGTTTTTATTTTAGGAGGGCATCTGCTACTTTGTTTAAATCTGGAAGTGATTTCAAGTTAGTTGTCAAAATTTGTCAGCAGCCCTCATTCTCCCTTCTGTTTTCCTCAACACTTCGGAAGCTGGTTAAGCCTTGAACCAGAATCTTCAGGTGGAGGATTCTGTGTCATTCAGCTCAATTTTCCTGTGCAGAAGTAAATTGGCCAAGAAGTGAATGAAGCTTCAACGTCAGGGCCTGTCACTCTTTCCAAGGCTGTGAGAAGTCCCCAAATAATGTGTTTACTTGAACTGACATATTTCTGAAAAATGTCTGATTTCATGTTTTTTTTTTCTTATAAAGCACTCCCACCCCAGACACCTGCAATGGTCTAAGCTTCAAGTCCTACAAAACGTGAGTGCATCTCTGCCCCTGTGGCTCTGTAGGAGACCCCCAGACCTGCGTGTGACTTCCCCTCCTGTAAAGCAGGCAGCCTGGCCGAGGGACGCCGAGTAGCTCATCCATTCTGTTTCTGCTGTTCCTTTCTCAGGAGCTGAGTAAGATGGACAGACCTAACTTGCTCAGATAGGGCCCTGTAATAATTATTAACAATTTTTAAAAAATTTCTTCTGTGTATTATGTCGGGTTTTCCAGAGAAACAGAACCAATAGGATATATATACATGAATTAGCTCATGCTGTTATGGAGGCTGGCAAGTCTAAAATCTGCAGAGTTAATGTTCCAGCTTAAAGGCTACCAGGCAGGAGAATTCTCCCTTACTGGAGGGAGGGTCAAACTTATGTTCTATTCAGGTTTTCAAATTATTGGATGAGGCCGAAACCGGTTTGGCTCAGTGGATGGAGCGTTGGCCTGCGGACTGAGGGGTCCCAGGTTCGATTCCGGTCAAGGGCATGTACCTGGGTTGCGGGCGCATCCCCAGTGGGGGATGTGCAGGAGGCGGCTGATCGATGTTTCTCTCTCATCGATGTTTCTGACTCTCTATCTCTATCCCTTCCTCTCTGTAAAAAATCAATAAAATATATTAAAAAAAAAATTAAAAAAAAATTATTGGATGAGATCCACCCACACTATGGAGGACAATTGGCTTTACTCATGATATTGATTTAAATGTTCATCTCATCCCAACAGCCTCAGAGAAATACCCCCCAAAATGTCTGGTCAAACATCTGGGCACCCCCTGGCCTAGTCAAGATGACACATAAAATTAACCATCACACTCTGTCAACTGAGGGAGCTGTTATTTTCATGACTGTCCCGTTGATACCTGGGTTTATAATAGCCCACTTTTAAACAACTACATAATCAATTCCATTGTCACAGCATTCATTATATGGAAAGTTATTGTATGTCCTATAAGCATAAGGTGGGGAATCAAGGGGAACATAGGGCCTATCTTTGAAGAATTTGTCCTTTAGGTATAAACTTACAACAAACCTGCTCATTGAAACAAGTCAAGGAGAATTCAAAGGTGAGGCAATGATTTAAGTTCAGCTTAATGCAGAGAAATTCCAGAGCTCTTTCCAGAGAGAAAATTTAAGAAAGACTTTGGGTGATATTTGAAACGAAATTTAAAACAAACATAGCAGTTGACTTGCCTGGGACCAGGAAGTGGGAATTCATGTTAGACATGAACATCTGTAGAAATGTCCAAAGGACACTATGATGGCCTGGTTGGTTGAAAGGCGGGGCCATAATGGGGCTGGAGAAGCTACTAAAAAAAACAGGTCCATGGGCTGTGGTTTGGCAAAATAGGAATTCACTAATCATCCAAGAGATGCAAATCAAAACGACAATGAGGTAGCATCGCACACCTGTCAGAATGGCTATCATCAACAAATCAACAAAGGACAAGTGCTGGAGAGGATGTGGAGAAAAAGGAACCCTCTTGCACTGCTGGTGGGAATGCAGACTGGTGCAGCCACTGTGGAAAACAGTATGGCATTTCCTCAAAAAATTAAAAATGGAACTTCCATTTGATCCAGTAATCCCATTTCTAGGAATATATCCCAAGAAAACAGAAACATCAACCAGAAAGAATATATGCACCCCTATGTTCATAGTAGCACAATTTACAATAGCTAAGATTTGGAAACAGTCTAAGTGCCCATCAGCAGATGAGTGGATTATAAAACTGTGCTACATCTACACAATGGAATACTACCCTGCTATAATAAAGAAGGAATTCTTACCATTTGCAACAGCATGGATGGAACTGGAGAGCATTATGCTCAGCAAAATAAACCAGTCAGAGAAAGATAAATGTCACATGATCTCACTCATTTGTGGAATATAATGAACAACATAAACTGATGAACAAAAACAGAACCAGAGTAATAGAGGCATCAAATAGACTGTCCAACCTATGAGGAAAGGTGGGGGGTGAGGGGTAAGAGATCAACCAAAGGACTTGTATGCATGCATATGAGCATAACCATGGACACAGACACAGGGAGTGGGTGAGGCCATGTGCTGGGGGTTGGGGGCAGCCAGGGAGAGGTCAATGGGGGGAAAAGGAGACTTATGTAATACATTAAGCAATAAAGAACTTAAATTTTTTAAAAAAGAAATTTTCATAGTTCCTGTGAGGTTTTGACTTGACAGGTGGCTTTTCACAGCAGAGAACCAATATTTAATGACTTCTACATGGAATAAGAGCTTTGTATAATAAACAGGATTTTCATTGCAGTTGTTTTTCTCTTTTAAAAAACCCAAGAGTGTTGTTCTTTCTTATAGTTAGCCTATGTCTGTCTTTGAAAACTGAATTTTTTCCTGGGGTTCATTGAGAATTTCCATTTATAAAGGTAGTTATTTTGATCTTAAAATGCTTATGAATCTTAATTATATTATTATGCCTCATGTTGTCTCTAATAACTATGGAATTAAAAGTTTAATTCCCTTCCCAATGTCAGGGGTTTCAAACTCTGCCCCAAGAACAGCCCCAGGGGAGAGGAAGAATCTTGTTGCACAACTTGGTTTCTATTTAAAAAGTTGTTGGAAGAAAGAAATTACCTATTTTTTTTTTTTAGAAAGAAAACCACAGCCATTAGGTTAAAATTAATATTTAAAGAGAAAACCAAAACTAGATTAATAAAGCTCAGAAAACTGTGTGTGTATGTGTGTTGAGGGGGAGGACAGAAACAAAGAGCTTTGCCAAAACATTTGGCTAATGAATCTTACCCATTTGACCAATAATAATAATAACAAAAAAATAAAACACAGTAGTACATTTTATAAGTGGTAGAGATATTCAGAAAGTCACAAACCAGCTATCAACTTGGTGGGTTTAGAAACGGAAGAAATTAATGTTTTAATTTTTCTAATTTCTTTCAGCAAAATGTTCCAGAACACCAAAAGCAAAACTTGGGCCAACTTTATTATTTAGCCTAGAATTTAGTTTTCATTATTATTAAGTTGATATTTGAGTCTAGAAAACACTGTACCTCTAAAAAAAAAGTATAATTTACTTCATTCTTTCAGTTAAGTCAATTGCTCCCTCAGGAGCTTGTGAAACAAGACTGTGATGTATTAACAGAGGCTCTAGGATGGAAACTCGAGCTTTCTACACTAATCTGTTGTTTTTATAAGTTAGAATGTTATTTTGATTTCTGAAATCCATTTCAGATTCTCTCACAGACTTAATTTCCACCCCACTGGCCCCTGATAAAACCCGAACCCTTTTCAGCTAAGTCAGTTGTTGTGAACCAGGGTGGATTTTGTCCCCCAGGGACACTGGCAATATCTGGAGACATTTCTGTGTGTGACAGCTGGAAGAGTGCTACTGGCATCTAGTGAATAGAGGCAGAAAAGTTGTTCAATAGTCTATAATACACAGGATAGTTGTCTCTAACAATGAATTTTTTGGTTACAAATGACAGCAGTTCCAAGGTTAAGGAACCCTAGTGTACATGGAACTATCCAGTCTTATTTTGTGTTGGGAATCTAGTTGGTTGTCCATTTTTCAGTGCCTCCTTTGCTTTAAAAAATGAAAGGCAGCATCTGTGATTTCAGCTGAAAAATATGCATGCAAGTATTTAGCCTAGTTTCAAATTATAAATACCACCTCTCTTGCAAGCACTCTTAAAATAACAAAATCAAATCACTCCGGGGCTTGCAAGTAACAACTGAGGCCTTCCCTCCCCCACCCCCCCCACACACCTCCCCAACCAGAGAAAATATTGGTTAAGGATCTTCTATCAGCGGTTCTCAACCTGTGGGTCGCGACCATCGGAAAACACATATAGCAAATCGTATTTACATGACGATTCATAAGAGTAGCAAAATTACAGTTATGAAGTAGCAACGAAAATAATTTTATGGTTGGGGGTCACCACAACAGGAGGAACTGTATTAAAGGGTCGTGGCATTAGGAAGGTTGAGAACCACGGTAAGTAGTGAGACTAGCAGAGTCAAGACTACCACACTAACAAGCAATTAGGAGCGTCACACTTTTCCTTTGCTGACCTTTACTTTGGGATTGTTGACAATTTTCAGCCAATACTTGGTAAAAGAAATGATCACTCTGATTCTTTGAAAAACAGGGACCAGCTTACATAAAATTCCACCACCTGCTCCAGTGTAAATGACAACACCTACCCACAAGTTTTGTCCTCTCAGCAGCCATGGCAGCGGTCTCCCCACAGATATATAATTGGGTATCAGTTAGTGAGTAGTCAATAAATACTATTGAGGGACCAACTTCAGAACCTGGGAGAATTTCTTCCTCGACTCAAATTCTTTTGACTTTGGCAATGATCAACATTTTCTCCTCGTCCACCTGGGCTGCACCAGTAGAAATAAGCTTGCACACATAAGCAGAGAGAGTGAGATGATCATTTTTGAGCATTTGCAGGAAAGGAATGCTTAGAAAATTAAAAATTGTGTTTCTTACAATTAACAAGAAGGGATGTTCAAAACAACCCACTGAGAACTATTTGTTTAACTTCAAGTTTGCTTGACCTTGTTTTGACATCATGTGTACCTTCTTATCTGCCTCATGAGGGGAGTTTTTTCGTCAGCTCCTGCAAAATATTTTGACTACAATGAAAGCTGATCTATCTTGTTTTGCTGAAATGGATTGGGAAACAAAACCATGTGAAAATATTGGGGATAGAAAAGAAGCTTAAATGGATTAGGATTTGCTTGTCATTCGTGAGTTCTATTGAAATAGGTCACCGTTTATAAATCGCAAATCCAAGCTGCATTTCATTCCAAAAGGTAAGTCTAAGCACGTGTGTGAATTATAGACCTGTTCCCTAGTTTTCACAGTGTGCTTTGGAGTCTCAGAGAAGTTATAAAACAGGGCAACTCCCAGCCTTAGGGCCAGGTACAGTATGTACAGGAGGCCTCTTATCCCTTTCAGACCAGGCCAGAGGGTAATGTGACCTCACTGCCATTGATAGCCTTGGTACCGTGAAGGAATGAATGTCCAGAGATCATCATTGGGCCCTTTGATAAAAAGGGCTGAGCTAGAAGAAAGCAATCCTAGTCTGCCCGAGGAATCATGTAATCAGAGAACCACCCAGGCAATGGAGCTCTTAGCTGTTGGCTCTGAAGGCAGAGTCCACTCAGGTAACCAAGCAGCTTTTTCCAGGTCATCCAATAGGGAAGGGCAGTGCTTGACCCACAGCAATGGGGCCTAGCGCTAGGGCCATTGTATAATTAGCTCTCTGTTACTCAGGAACGAGTTCCACAGCTTCTGCACCATGTTCCTTCCTGCTGCTTGACTGTTAGCCAGCTGGGAGCCCAGTGCCTTCAGAGGGACATTGGTTTCCTAAGAGGTGTTAGGCCTCTCGACCCTGGTGATGATTAAAAAGCAAGAGGGAGAGGTACGCCTGTGTTCTTTATTCCTGCTGTGACATTAAAACAATCCTTTCTATCTTAATGATATGCCAATGATGCTTAATAAGGACCAGTGACATTCTGGAATTTTTATTCAATTCTCAACCCCCTTACTGGTCAGCAGCAGCCCAGCAGGCCAGAAATGATCACTTACCTTTCCTTTCTTGGACCCATCAGACTATGCAAAAGTGCTTAGTCCCAGAGACTGCACATTGAAGTCGTGTGTTAAATGAATATTGAATGAATGAGTCAAGATTCTTCAGTTTAAAATATGTTAAGAGGCTAAATCTCAGGTTAAGTATTCTTACCACCCAAAAAACAAAAACAGAGCAAAAGCACACGCAAGGGACTCGAGGAAAATTTTAGAGGTGATGGATATGTTTAGTACCTTGACCGTGGTGATGGTATCAGGGATATATACATCTGTCCAAACTCATCAAGATGTATATATCTAATGATTGTAATTTTGGGCATATCAAATACACCCCAATAAAGCTTTTTTTCCATTTCTCTAAAGAATGCTTTCTTTTTACAACTCTTTTTTTTTCCAGCTTTATTGAGATTAATTGACACATAACATTGTGTAAGGTTAAGGTGTACAACAATAAGGCTTTAAAAAGAAAAAGAAAATGAAAAGATAAGCATAAATAGAGATTATATATTAGCAATAAATATATCTGTCTAAATACTTGTATCCAGAATATATAAATAACTCAAATTAAACAAACAAAATCCCCCAGCCCATTAAAATATGCAAAAAACCACAGACACATAAAAAAAACATAACATATATTAAGAAAGACAAACAACTTGGGAAAAAATATTTGCTCTAGGTGTTTGTGTCCAAGTTTACATCTCTTTTTACTACACTGTTCTGAACAAAGTAATCTAGTCAACAATTCTGCAGTGTGAATAAACATCATAATAAAACAATATTAACAATAAGTTATAATACCCAGGTGTCCAAAAGATTCAGCCATAAAATAGAAATTGAGTTTAGCATGGTTTCTATGAACATATATCTTTAATGGGCTTTTAAAAAACTAGACCCTTAACTGATTATCATGGGCAGATTGGTGGGTTGTTCCCGTGGCCACTTGGAGCGCCCACAGGGCGAGGCTCTCTTCTGTGAACTCCTGGCTGGACATGTAGATCCACTTCTAGCCACATGTAGTCCACCCTTCCCTTCCAGCCTGAGCTTCTCCATCAGCAGTGTTTGTTCAAGATCTCAGGAATCCGAGAAACTAAGAAAGTGTTCTTTTGTTTCTTCTCAGACTGGGAATGGGTATGAGACTGGTTTATTCTGCATTATTCATCTGTAAGAGCCGTGTTGGGATTTTCTTCTTTGTAAGCAATTAAATAGCACCCCTTAGGCTAGCATACCCCTTGGTCTCAGCCCATGGGCGTTCTTAGCCTGGGGCTTCTGTAAGCTCCGGGACAATTTGCCATCCCAGAAAGGCACTTCTGTCATAAGTCCCCTCCTGGAGTCAGGTCTGCCGGAGCCAGTCCCCTGTCAGGGGTATCATTGGTGGGTAATGGGACTTGGTCATCAGGAGTACTCTGCCGATCTTGGTAGAAAAGAGGCTGGAGCACAAGGCCTGCTGCTTTGCGCCTCTGCTGTGTTCCCTGGGATGCAAAAGGAGCTTCAAAGCTTAGGATGTTTCAAACCCCCCTTCATGCTGAGCCTCCTCCTGGCGCCTCCTGAGAGAAACTAGTAAGATGGTGCAAGCAAATGCAGCTGATGCTTGACTATTGGGGCTGGGGAGGGTGCTGGGATCCTGTTATTTTGCTTGTGAAGTGAAGAAGCCTCTCTCTTACTGTGTCTTCTTTGCAAAAGGCCACATATTACAAGGTTTCACTTACATACATGAAATGTACCAAATAGGTAAATTCACAGAGACAGAAAGCGGGTAAAGTCGGTGTGAGAGGATTGGGGAAGGGAGTGGGGCGTGACTATTGGTGTTTCTCTCTGGGGTGATAAAAACATTCTGCATTAGATAGTGGTGACGGTGTACAACATAGCAAATATACTACAAATACTGAATTGTATACTTTAAAATGGTGAGTTTTATATTATGTCACTTATAGAGCAACAGAAAAATTAATGTATTAATGTAAAGATGTGTCATCTTGAGAGGAGGACTGGTGGCCGGTCCTGCAATGCTCTCAATGATGAGAACGGCAGCTCATGCTCATTATGTGCCAGCCGTGTGGCTAAGGACCCGACATGTGTTCATGCTTTTAATCCTCACAACAGCTCCCTGAGGTGGGTGCTGTCATTACCCCTATTGAGCAGATGAGGGGACTGAGGCACAGGGGGGTCAGGTGACTTGTGTAAGGTCACACAGCTGGGGCATGGCAGTGACGCTCCCCACCAGGCAGTCTGGCCCCCGAGTGTGCATCTGGACCCCACTGCTGTACTACTGTTTGGAATCTAGCAAGGTCACTGCAGGCGGGATCCAGAAAAGGCAATCCCGAGAGGTCATGTGAGTGCAGGAGCTCAAGGTGGCCCAGTTGAATGTTGGCACAGGCTCAGCCTGCAGCAAAGGTTATCTGCACAAACAGATTAGTGCCCCCTCGGGCTGTCGTGCCAACGCTGACACTGACGTCAGACCATTTGGCCCCTATTTGTTCAGCGATGGGGCACATGGGCGTCCCTTGCTGCAGATTGGTCTGTGCAGACACACCTCAGCCTCTCCCAGATACCCCAAAGGGTGGGCCAGAGGAAGCTTGGCACTAGCTTCTGAAGCAATGCTGGCAGCCGTCTCAGAGTTGTGACCTTGAGGGTTAATGTGTGCCTATAACACCAGTCAGTGTAGGTCTTTGGTGAGAAGTAAACTTTAAAGCAATTTTGCATACCATTTTATGCTTTTAAAATCAGGCATACTGATCTCTGAATGAAGGAAAATAAGTCACCTTGAATATCTTAAAATGATTCTTCTCTCTTTTTTAATCCTCACCTGAGGATAAGTTTTTATTACTTTTTAGAGAAAGAGAAATGGAGAGAGAAAAAACATTGAAGTGTGGGAGAAATATTGATCGGTTGCCTCCTGTATGTGCACTTACCAGGGATTGAACCTGCAACCTAGGTATGTGCCCTGAACGGTAACCTTTCGGTGTACAGGACGATGCTCCAACCAACTGAGCCACCTGACCAAGGCAAAATGATTCTCCTTTGCAGTCAATGATATATAGAAGTAATGTCCCAGCTACTTTCTATTGTGGTGAAGAGTAAACATTTTTTTCAATGTTCTGGTTTACTTTTAGAATCTCTATCTTTTTTTTACTAACAAGTGAAACATAGGTACATATTTGGCACTTGGCTCTCTAAGCCATGTGGATTAAGAGACCAGATAGAGCCCCTCGTTGGGAGCCCTGCCTGGCCACTTAGCAGCAATGTCCGCTGGACAAGTTTCCTTAGCTTCTCTGTTTCTGAGTGTGAAAAGGGTCAGTCGTAACAGCTGTCCCAGAGAGGTGGGCTGAGCTTTCAGTGGCCTGACAGGGGCAAAGCTCTTAGCATGGAGCTAGCCTTAGGCATTACTCACATTAAATCTGGATACTTCAGTCTGATACATTACTATTAAAATGGCAACAGTTAGTCATATATTTGTACCAACGCTTGCATGATTCAGGGTATGTTTCTTTCATTAGTTCTTTGGATGCTAATACGTTTTCCATTTGACACACAGACCAAGAATGTCAAGTATCTGTTCAAAATCACAGGAGGAATGAATGTCTTAGCTGGGTCCAGAACTCAGTTCTCCTTATTCTTAAACCAGTTTTATTTATTTTTGAAAATAACCTTTCTATGTAATGTGCCATTAATTCCTTAATGAGATATTTATTCAAAAGGAAGATGTGCTTCAAGATTCAAAATATTTAAAGATCAAACAACAGAGATGCGAAAGAAAAAGCTGAGAGAAACCAAGATGGCAGCATAGGTTAACGCCAGAGATTGCTGCCTCGAACAACCAATCAAAAATACAACTAAAAGACGGAATGGACATCATCCAGAACCACAGGAAGGCTGGCTGAGTGGAAATTCTACAACTAGGAGGAAAGAGAATATCATACCCAGACTCAGAGGAGGCGCAGCGCTGAAGTGAAATACTAAGGTGCGGAGTGCGCGCACGGAGCGGGCTGGAGGCGGAGGGCGCGGTTGTTGTTTTCAATTGGGAGGGAGTTTCAGACTCTGAGCTCCAGATCTGGGCGAGTCTCTAGGGACCCAGACTCAAACGGGAGAAGCAGGACTGTCTGGCTTCGGTCGGAACTCGAAGGCAGCTTTCTCTCCAAGGTTTGCAGTGGTTGCTGGGACTCTGTGAGGCAGAGCCCCTAGGGACGGAACTGAGAGTAGCCATAACTGCTCGCTCTGCCTGCCCTATAGATCCCTGGGGACCCGTCCCGCCCAAGCCCTGCGCAGAGCCATTTGCCGGGTAGCCTCAGGCAAACGCTAGATTAGCACCGCCCTAGAGATCCAGCACAGAAGCTCTCCCACTGCAGACACAGCTGACTCTCATAGCCAGTTAGCCTGGAGGTCAAATCACCCCTGGTATTGCCGACAACAATCAAGGCTTAACTACAACAAGACTGCACACAAAGACCACAAGGGGGTGCACCAAGAAAGCATAAAAAGTGCGGAGACAAAGAAACATGACAGAAATGGAGGATATAGAGCTAAAAACTGCAATTTAAAGGTCTTTCAATAATTTTCTAGAAACTGCCGATAAATGTAGTGAGATCCTCAAGAAATCTAATGAGACCCTCAATGTTGTGATAAAGAACCAACTAGAAATTAAGCATACACTGACTGAAATAAAGAATATTATACAGACACCCAACAGCAGACCAGAGGAGCGCAAGAATCAAGTCAAAGATTAGAAATGCAAAGAAGCAAAAAACACCCAACTGGAAAAGCAAAATGAAAAAAGAATCCGAAAATACGAAGATAGTGTAAGGAGCCTCTGGGACAGCTTCAAGTGTACCAACATCAGAATTATAGGGGTGCCAGAAGATGAGAGAGAGCAAGATATTGAAAACGTATTTGAAGAAATAATGACAGAAAAATTCCCCCACCTGGTGAAAGAAATAGACTTACAGGTCCAGGAAGCGCAGAGAACCCCAAACAAAAGGAATCCAAAGAGGACCACACCAAGACACATCATAATTAAAATGCCAAGAGCAAAAGACAAAGAGAGAATCTTAAAAGCAGCAAGAGAAAGAAACTCAGTTACCTACAAGGGAATACCCATACGACTGTCAGCTGATTTCTCAACAGAAACTTTGCAGGCCAGAAGGGAATGGCAAGAAGTATTCAAAGTGATGAATACCAAGAACCTACAACCAAGATTACTTTATCCAGCAAAGCTATCTTTCAGAACTGAAGGTCAGATAAAGAGCTTCACAGATAACGAAAAGCTAAAGGAGTTCATCACCACCAAACCAGTATTATATGAAATGCTGAAAGGTATTCTTTAAGAAGAGGAAGAAGAAGAAAAAGGTAAAGATACAAATTATGAACAACAAACATGCATCTATCAACAAGTGAATCTAAGAATCAAGTGAACAAATAATCTGGTGATCATAATAGAATCAGGGACATAGAAAGGAAATGGACTGACTATTCTTGGCGGGGAAAGGGGTGTGGGAGATGCGGGAAGAGACTGGACAAAAATCGTGCACCTATGATGAGGACAGTGGGTGGGGAGTGAGGGCAGAGGGTGGGGCGGGAACTGGGAGGAGGGGAGTTATGGGGGAAAAAAAGAGGAACAAATGTAATAATCTGAACAATAAAGATTTAATAAAAAAACAAAAAAACAAAAACAAAAACAAAAACAAACAGAGATGCATTATTTGAAGGACAGAACCTGAGTCCAGAATCCAGCTTCTTGCTAGTTCCACAGCTTCTAGAGAAAGCACCTGTTCTGTTGATTCATGGATTAGAGATATGTTGAGGTAAAAGGGCGTAATAGATAGTATTATAATATTGAATATATATTCTATAGTATTATAATATAATATTATATTAGGTAGTAGGTATTATGGATAATCAATATTAATATTTCATTTTATGGATTAGGAACATTTCCAGAAAGCTGGTATAATTTTATGGAGATTGCTGAACAAGTAAATATAAAACCCAAGAATTCAACAGATTGGTCTCTAGCTCCAAGTCTGGTTTCCTTTCTGTTTTAACATATTTTCTCTCAAAGGTTAGGGAACTCATTTCAACTGCATCAGAACCAGGCAGTAGCCCCCTTCCCAGCCCACAGTGGGTGCTCTAGAAATGCTTTTAGAATAAATCACTGATTAGACAAACTCCAGACAAACAAGCAAGGGAAGCATCTGTGAACATGAAGCTAAGGATGAACTTTATTAAACTTTCCTGGCTTAGAAAGCAAAATTTGACATGACCTGGCCCATCTGTTATTTCCTCACCCTCCTCTTTGCCCTCTTGCAACGATGACTCTGTCCTCCTTTCATTTCCCCGTTCCTGCCATGGTTTGCCGGGCAGTGCAGGATACAAGGCCCTGCTGCCAAAGGCGCTTCAGTAGGAATGTCACATGAGCCACACACATGAATCACATGTGTAATTTTAAATTTTCTTGTAGCTACATTAAAAAAAAGAAGTAAAAAGGGGCAAGTGAAATTGATAAAACTTTTAAAACTCAATATATCCAAACAGTACCATTTCAACATGTAATCAATTTAAACATAATTAAAGTATTCTATTTTTTTCACACTAAATCTTTGAAGTTCAGGGTGTATTTTATATTTATGGCACATCTCAACTTAGACTAGCCACATTTTAAGTGCTCAGTAGCCAAATACGACTAGTTGCTATAATATTGTTTGAGCCATTAATATTCCAGATAATGTACAATTGCATACACAAGTTTTCTGGAAATTTGACAGTAGAAAGTCTTGTTCTGTGAAAATAAGTAAAACAATTTTCCAACAGAAGCAAACGGTCTTGAAGAGGTGGTGCCTTTTTTCTAGTTTATGCACAAATGCTTCTGGGCCAGGGTGACCTTGCTGTCACAGGGCTTTTGCACATGCTGTTCCCTCTGCCTGGAACTCCATCCCCTTTGGCTGGTCAGTATCTGCTCATGTTTCTACTCAAGGGCCACTTCCATGCGGTCTTTGTTCCCTGTTTCTTGCCTCATAGCACTTATTTGGATTTGCAATGATATATTCATGTGTGAGATTGTTTTGATTAAATTCTGTCTCCAACACAAAATGGTAAACTCCAGAAGGACAAGCTCTCCTTCGTTTTTGCTTGTCATGGAACTCCCAACTCCGAGCAGAGTCCTTGGAGCATAGAAGGGGCTCTGCAGAGATGCAATGAGGGACTGCCCAGCTGACTGCATGTGCCAATATCCACCAACACTCATGTTCTTATGATCCCAGATGCACATTACTCTTTACTGCCAGGATCAGGCAGAGACTGGAATGTTGTCTAAGATCCTTCCAGGGAAGAAAGTTGACAGTGCCCTCTCTCATCACTCAGTTGCATATCCTGTTCAAAAAGTATGTGAATTCATCTCACCAATTTCCCCTGAACCTGTTCCAGAGGGCAGCTGCCTTAGGTCTTTATAGCGCTGAGTGACTTTGAGTTTTATCTTGGACTCATTCAGGAGATTTGATCTCTAGTGGCCGCTTTAAAACAAACACATTTTAAAAGTAGGTTAGTTGGAGAGCCAGCAACTCAGCTGATAAAACACTCTGCATTTTTAAATACACAAGTCCTTATCTGAAATCCAGGAGATGATAAACTAGGGAATTTACTCAATTTGCTTCTTATGCTGACTTCTCTCTTCCCACCCTCCTAGTATTCTCAGCAATAAATAAAATCCACATATGGGGCTGTTACGACTAAAAACTATAAAATATGAGCACAAGGCAAAAGGATTGCTAATCAATTAGCATCAATAATGTGTAGAATGTTAAGTGTAGTGGTTAATATTTAGAACTCTTAAGTCGTCGAACTACTACCTGGGTTTAAATCCCGACCTTGCCATTCACTAGCTGTGTGACCTTGGGTAAGTTATTTAACTTCTCTGAGGCACAGTTTCCTTATCTGTAAAATAAAGGATAAAAAAAAGAGAACCTACCTAATAAGTGTGCTGCGGCACTCAGGAGAGCTACTGACCATATAGTGTTTAGATAATGTTATCCCAGAAGCTATGTTTACTTTGTTTGGAAGGCGTTCGCACCTCTATGACACTAAAATGCTGGTTACGAATGGACACTTCAGGTAACTATTGTGCAGACATGGCCTTCATTTGAGAGGAAACAAACAAGGTCCAGTATCAACTAAGTTTTTTATTGTCCCCTGAGTCCTCTTTGAGTAGGTCTTACTGGGAAAAAAAATGTTTTTATGAAGCCAGACCATCCAAGAATAAAGTCAAATAGAACTGATGGCTTTGGAGTGTTGGGCTAGATCTCACGGAGGCCTCTTCCTGCTTCTGAAATGTAGGAAGCGATATCTTATGGCAAACAGAACAAATAGTTAAGAGGTATAAAAGGCAATAGAAGCATTTCATGATTGGGAAACTCTTAGTGTTCATATTAGCTAGCTTATTCTAACTGGACTCTAACCTGGAGAACAATTGGGCTCCGTCTGGGAGGTAGACAAATGCATCATTCAAGTACTTCTGCTCTGTTTCCACCAGGCCTGGCAAGATGCATGCAAGATGGTTTCTTACACAATGAGATTTAAAGGAAACTAAAGTTTGTGTCTTGCACAAATCTGATCTGCCAGAGTGCCCACAGATGCCACCATTGGAGGTGCACTCCTTTGCATCAGGGTATTGGGTCTCCAGCAATGCCTTGTTAAAATGAACATTTCCCTCCCCTTTCCCTTAAAGAGACAGAGCATGCTCAGCCATTCTCAGGTATCACCACCTTAGTTTGTTTGACACTTGGAAATGGGGATAATTGGAAAGGACACAGACTTTTAGGTCAAAGATACCTGACCTGGGCCTTTAAAACAATTGTATTATCTTTTCAAATTAAGTTATTAGGCTTATTTCCTTATTTATAATGAGGCCCAATATTAATGGGCTACTCCTAGGGTTGTCATGAGGATTAAATCACATGATAACATCTTTGACTGTTATAGTTGTCACTTCCCTGAGAAGTGGAGAGGTAAATTGTGACAGAAGAAGGCAAAAGCTCAGAGTAAGGGCTCTTGCCTGGACCCAAAACTCTGGAAGACAGCAGTTAGCATGAGGTCATGTCATGGGTGCCTGAATGCAGGTATTTGTGTGGTGGGGGAAAAGGTGACCAAGTCCTGTTGGCTCTGCTTCTTTTTAAAAAAATATATTTGTATTAATTTCAGAGAGGAAGGGAGAGTGAGAGAGACATAGGAACTTCAATGATGAGAGAGAATCATCGATCGGCTGCCTCCTGCAGACTCCCTAATGGGGATCAAGTCTGAAACTTGGGCATGTGCCCTTGACCGGAATTGAAACCGGGACCCTTCAGTTGGCAGGGCAACACTCTAGCCACTGAGCCAAACCATCTAGGGCAGGGCAGTTCTACTTCTTTAACATGTCCTCTTCTCACCTTTCCCCCAACTGTTGTCTTAGTCCAGCCCTCACTGATCATTTTGTGCTGCCTTTAATTTGATCCTTCACATAGCTACCTGAGAGGTCTTAACATGCAAATCTGATTATTTAGCACTTTATTACTTAAAATCCTTTCATGGTTTTCTATCAGCTACTACAGATCAAAGTCCAAACTCCATGGCCTGATGTGGAAGGCCCTCCTCCAGGTGGGCCATGCCTACCTGTTCAGGCTCCTCTGGCCTCTGTGGGGTAACTCCAGCAATCATTAGCATCACCATCATGCCCCAGAGACCATGCCAGGGACCTCCCAAGCATTAGTTCACTTACTTTTCACTTAATTTTACTTAATTTTCACAACACTTATGTCAGGCAGGCGCTGTTATTAACTCCATTTTATAGTAGGTCTAGTCTTCCCAAGACCACACACGTAGAGAATTGGAATTTCAATACAGGGTTGCTTTCTAGAGTCTGGGTTTGTAACAATTTTACCTTAAATTATCTCCATTTCACTTAATTGTAGCACACTCCCTCATCTATATGGTATTGCACAAAGCATCACCCTTGGTTGGCTGTGCCTTTCTCTTCCTGATTTTCATGTTCCCCTTTCAGAACACTCCTCAGACAGCACTTCCGCAAGGAGGCCTGCCTGGTGAGATATACTGCTCCGGGCTCCTGTCTTCAACTTCCATCCTGCCCCCTTCTCTTCCATTGCAGCTCCTATAGCCTTTCACGGCCCTTATGTTTACACATCTGAGGTCCTCTCTGGACTATATAGTCTTTGAGATCAGGAAGTATATTTATTATTTTATTATTTGTAGAACTCCTGTGACGGTAAGTCCTTGAAACATTACAGGCACTCAACAAATGTTTGTTAAATAAATGAATGAGTAAACGAATGAACACATCTAGAAGTGTGAGAACAGGTCAGGGCTGAATTTACTCATCTGCTTCCCAAAAGTGAGTTGTTATAAGACTTTACCTTCTACCTGGTAAATTCCCTTCCTGGATTTTCCCAGCAGGTGTATTCATTTATTCCCTCATTCATTCATCCTGTAAACATGCACTGCTTGCTACTAAGTCTTAGCTAGATTCTGTGGATGCAAAGATGAATAACATTAATTCCTATCCTCGAGGAGCTTACAATGTAGGGAAGTGAAGAAAATTAGGCACTAGATTATTATAATACAATGAAATATATGCTATAGAAGAAGTTCTTAATAATGTATTAGATAGCATAAAGGAGGGAGTTTCTACTCCATTTAAGGACATCAGGGAGGGAATTATAAGAGGACATAGGAGCTGAGTATTAAAGGAATTGTAGAGGCCAGTCAGAAAAGGTAGGAGAGAGAATGACTTCTGAGTTGTGGAAATGTGTAGAATGAAGGGCATATGAAGCAGCAAGAACATAAATACAAAGGCATAGAGACATATAGGTTTATGGAGTGCTGTTGTGGGGGTGCTTTCCTGGAGTGAGGGGGGAACTGGGGAGGCAGCCAGGTCCAAGTCCAGGTCCAGGTCCAGGCAGATTTTGGGTACTCCTCGAAGTTGGGAACTTGTTTCTGTAAACACTACAGTGCTGGTGGAGGAGTTGGAGCAGGTGAGAGAAGTGGCCAATATATAATTTTTTTTATTTTTGCTGCAAAAAGCTTTATTGTTTCATTTGGTCCAATGGATGGCAGAGGGCTTCTGGGTGGTTAAAAGAATGGCTATTAGTTTCAGGAAGAGGCTCAGGTAAAATGGGGAATGCAGAGGGGCCTCTCAAAGGCCTCTGGACTCCAAAGGCTCCAAGTCATGCTTGAGGGTGAGCCTTTCAAAGAGATACTCTCCCAGCCCAGCCTGGGGCTGGCCAGCCTGTGATGTTAGTCAGGTGGCCGCCCATCTTCTTGATGAGTTTCACCTCCTCACCCCGGAAGAGGTTTTCCTGGAAGTCACAGAAATGAGGGCCTGCACAGGTGGAACCCAGGGCCTGCAGCTCCAAAAGGGCCTGGTTCAGGTTCCTTTCCAAGGCCAGGGCAGCTCCCATGGCGCCCTGAGTTCTTCCCACTCATCTTGGGGAGGCTTCAGCACGTCCTGGAAGGGAATGTAGCCACTGCACTGTTTTGCCACCTCCAGGAAGAAGTGGCCCACGGCCCCGAGAGCCACGTCGTTGGTGGAAATAGAAGCCCAGAGAGAGGTAGGTGTGCGAGGCCCACAGATTCAGGTTGGCAGGCGGTTGACCACAGCCTCCACCTCGGTGGAATAATTCTGACGAATTTGGGAGCTCATGGTTGTTCGGCAATAAGGAGTTAAGGTAGAAAAAACCAGTGTGTTGGCTGGTCCCGGAGGTGGTTCTGGAGGTGGTGACTGGATAAGACATAGAAGAGTGGCCGGAGGCTGGAAGAAGGGGCGTCCCTGGGTCTGCTTCGTCCAAACACTGTTGAAGCAAGAGACAGAACTGGGACCGCCGAGGGCACTGACAGATGTAATCAATATTGATGGCTTTTAGAATGATCACCTGAGGATCTGGGTGGGGAATTGGTAAGGGCCTGAGTTAGGATAGCTGCTGGGTGAGTGGAGAAGGAGGACTGGGTTGAAAGATGCTCCAGAGTAGATAACTGGATAAATGTGGGCCTGGCCTTGAAGAGAGATGTGGAAGAAGAGAAGTGGGATTGGTGCCACTCACTGAGCTTGGGGTATATGGTTCTATCTCTTTAGGAGAAATAATAATCTAGACAATATAGTGGCTAAAGAATATTTTGGCCTTTTTAAAATACTCAGTCCCTTAAACACTTATATTATTTTTGCATATGTTGCCTTTTATTTATTTTTTAAAATAAATTTTTATTGATTTCAGAGAGGAAGGGAGAGAGAGATAGAAACATCTCATTGATAACCAATGATTGCCTCCTGCACATCCCCTCCTGGAAACTGAGCCCACAACCAGGACATGTGCCCTGACCAGGAATCAAACTGTGACCTTCCGGTTCATAGGTCGATGACCAACCACTGAGCAATGCCAGTCTGGCACATATGTTGCCTTTTAAATATTTTAATACTTTTATGTCAGGGATAAGTTTCAATAGTTTTTTAAAATCAATCTCTCTAACTTAGTCAATCTCTCTTAGTTAATGGTTCTTTGACCTAGAGTCTTAGGGCCCATGAGACCTCCACTCGGAACAAAAAAGGCCTGTGCACCTCTTTACTGTGTCACCTATAGCACCTCCATCATTATTTGCTCTAACACTGGGCTGACAACAAGAATGTCAGAAAGAGCTCTGGAGCTTTCTTATCTCTGAAATTGCTGGTCTAAATCTCAGTAACTCATGCAATATGTTTTCTTCAATGTAAGTGCTTGGCTGCAGGTCTGTGTTATACCACTCCTCTTTGCTTTGTTGTTTTGTTTCGGTTTGTTGTTTGTTTTAATCTTGGAAAATGTAGATCGCATCATGGGGCTCACATTCATAAATCTAGTATGTTGTGCCTGATTGTTTTTAATTGTGGATGGCTGTCTTAATTGCCACATGTTTCTTTTTCCTCAGAAAGGCACAGTTCACCCGCAATGGTCCTGTTTCTTTTAACGATGGAATTAGAATAAAGCATCTGGGACCAGAGCAGGCCACGGGGCCTGTGGTGCTCTTTTGCTACCAGGCTCAATGAGGTGAAAAGGGAAGGCCAGCCACAAATCAGTTGAGAATTAACTCAAGCTGTTGTTTTGAGTTTTCCAAATATTTCCCAACTCCCATTGTGTGTTTTTGTGTTTTGTACTAAAAAATCATTGCCAAAACCTACCCCAACGTCATTTCTTCCTGGGTTCCTAAATCATTTGGACAGCAGGCCAGACTTCTCATAGGTCATTAATCTCCAGGAGATATGTCTGTTAAATAAAAGGCGATGACTAGAACACATATGCTTACCAATTTGGGGTTCACAAATTCATTTAAAAAAATAAGATCTTGTCTAACTGAATTTCTAATCTACTTTTGATTTGCATTTTTAGGATAGTGTTCAGATACTCAAAAATGTTTCTAAAATGAAAATTATATCCCCTCTGGAGCTAGTGAGTACAGATGTGGAAGAGAGAATGGATAGAACAAGAGAAGATAGAAAGTTGGGTAACCTTAAAGAGAAAGTACAAATGTCAATGGATGGGACAGGGCCTTGTCTCCCCTGGTTGCTGCTGGAGGTGGAATTCTTGCAATATCCTGAGAAAAGGAATTTTCTGAGACTTGTGTGTGAGAATGAATGATTTTTATTGGGTGGAACTAACTCCCTGAATTTCCAAAGTCCCATTTCCTTTAGTCCAGTCATAGGAGAAGTATAGCTGGGCCTTCCACAGAGCTAAAATCAGAGCCAGTGATTCCTTTCCATGTTGGAGCAGAGTCCAGGCCAGCATCAGGCTGGCTTAGCTTGTTCTTCCCTCTGCAGTCTGTTAGTCCATTGCATGTGAGATCCACAGGGCCGCATAGCTGTGGAGGAAACATAGGCGAAGGCAAGGAAGCCAAGAGCACAAGAGCAACAGGAACAAGAGCAACAAGAGAGAGCACTCCTTCGTTTAAGATTCTATGTGTACCCACATTTTCATGCACTGGCAGTGGCCACGCCCATTCTGGCCAACCATTTCTGTGCCAAGGTGTGATTGACAGGAAGGTACCTTCCCTATGTCACTCCAACTTTACTGGGCATGCATCTGTTTTCCCTTTGTCCAGTCCCCTTTCCCTAAAGTTTTGTAGGGAATAGACTGGTGGTTCCCTGCAGAATGCAAAACTGCAGCTCCCTGGTGAAGCTGCCCAAATGACATGCCTATAATGTCTAGCCTTTCCTTTGTTCCTTTCCTATTATTAATAACTTGCTAATTACAATGATATCACAAACATAGACACATTGCTATTTTCCTGGTGTGTGTGTGTGTGTGTGTGTGTGTGTGTGTGTATGTGTGCTTTTTTTTTTTTTTTAAACTGCCTGTGAACAAGCCATTCTTGGGAAAAGCCCTCTGCTTATATCCCTTTGTTGAACACTGTGAATTTTCAGTATACTTCCCCGCCCCCATCATGTAATGATTATTAAGTTATCCAAATAATAGCAAGACATTTTTCTCCCCCCCCATGTTTATGGGCAATGTATTAAAATTGATTACAATGAATCATGTGTGTTAAGTACTAATCGCATTTTTCTTTCATTCTTGTGGGCAATGGAATGTCATAGATATGGATGCCTTGGTGCCCCAGGGAAACAGAAAAAAGAGGTTGTCCATCTTTGCCAAGGAGATTGATGTCTTAGTCGAGATCACTGTGCGGCACATGGAAACAGCTGCCTCTCTGTTGCCCCACAGCTCCTTCCTGGTTATCAGCTCATAGTGGCACTGATCTCATTTCTTTCATCATTACAACAAGGGAATGTTAGGCTTTGCTAACTCCTTATTCAAAATGCCCTTGAAGAAAGACAATGAGGTGTCAGAAAACAATAGAATCACATTAGAGTTTCTCCACAAACCTCTTAACTGTCCTTGGAAAATGCTATTGTATTTGACTCAGTTTCCCTCTTGCTTGGGAATAGTAGGTATTATAGGCATGTAAGGTCTACCTACATATCTAAATGATTTAGATACCTTGAATAGCCAAACAATAGTAAGATCTTTTTTATAATGCCCCTTTCATATTTCATATTGCCGCACTGAATTTCAGAACATTTAACAAAAACCACTAACACCATAATTTAATGTTAGCTCTCTGTTTTGCAAAAAGTAAGTTCCATCCTGCAGAAAAAAAAGGAGGGGAGGAATTGTTCCAAATGTTAGGCTGTTTATTTCTTATTATTTAAAATCTATGTTCCATTTTTTCTTTGTTGATTTTTAAACTAGAAATCTGTTTTTTGATGTAAGGAATATGAAAAGATTTGGAAGGAAAAAGAGAAATATCTCCGAATACACTATTCCAAATATTTTAAATCCCTTTGGAATGCACAAATAAAAATTTTTACAGTTCATGTGTGGGATCTTGATTATGTAGCTATGAGTTATTTAAGCAAAGTTTAGGCAACATAAAGAACAATTGTATAAAAGTACGAATAATCATTTCTTTCCCTTTTGTGTTGTAAATTCATCGGTGCTGTAGATGTCATGAAGGACTATTTTATTCTCCATAAGCTTAGTTTTCTGCCTTTTGTTTCCCTTGAAATTAGCAAAGATTGGCAGAGTCAACTAGTGTAATTCGACAGGTTCAATCTGTTGTTCATGGGAACTGTGTCACGTGTGACAGAACAGTGACCCACATACCACAAACTTCAGGTTGGCCCCTGTGGCTTTTGGGCTGACTCTTATTTCCCCAGGTGTCTAAGAATTATAGCATCTAATTGATCATTTTTCCACAAGGGCAACAGTATAGGAAAAGAGCCCCAGGCTCTGAAAGCTGTTTGGTTGGCTTTTTTATATTTTGGGTCCAGCTTAGCTCTGTGCTAATACTAACTACCTTGTTTGCTTTCCCATCTAAAATAACTCATTCTATCTCTGAGCTAATTAACAGGCCATTTGACCTTCTTTACTGTCAGTAGAAAAGATCTGAAGAGTAGAAAGAACACAGTAAAATACCTCTGTTTCTATCTTTCTGCCTCTGCAGGCTTGAGGGGGAACCATTCATCACTGATAAGTATTAAATCCTCTACTTGGGCTTAGAAGGATAACTTTAAAAATATACAGAGTGGGGAGGTGTGATCCGATGAGAATTTAATATGAAAAAAGTTCCTTCTGGGTTATAAGTTGGATGTGAGGAGACAGTGTGGGGGGCTATCAGTCCTGTGGGGGTGAGTCTTGGGGTGCACCCAGGGAAGTGGTTTACAGTCCTGGGAGCAACCCTTGTGCATCATCAAGCCTTCTGACAACTGTCTTTGTTTCCAGGCTTTGCATTTCAAATGAAATTTGCCAAACTTAGAAAGCCCAGTGAAGAATGACCAGGATAATTGGATCTTAAAAATAGTTGTGCTTGAGTGATGAGTGAGGAGCCAGGAAGTGTATGATTCCGGATGGTGCATTAATTGCTCTTTCAAATGTTTGAAGGGTGCTAGGAGAAAGATGGGTTCCTGTCTTCACTGTGGTTTCAGAGACTGGAACTCTGGCCAGGAGGTAGAATTATAGAAAAGTATGTTTCATCTTAAGGAAAGGAATTTGATTTCAGCTCTGCGAAGAGAGTATAGAGTGCTATACAATTTAGCGAGTCCCTGTTGCTGGGGATGAGCAGAGAGAAGGTGGCTGCTCCCTTGGGGATGTGTGGGAGGGATTGGACTGGATGGTTTCTGTGGAGCTTCTCAACAAGGAGATCAGCTTTTACCAGTTCTGGTAGTGAATATGAATTTTCTAATTATGCGAAGATTCACCCATAACAGGTTCTCTACAAAAACAAAGTGGAAATGCACATTATGTAGGCACTTGGCCAAGTTCTGGGATTCTGGAGGTAGGCTAGCTAGGTTTACTATTTCTGAAATGACTTACTTAACTTCACAAGTTCCACATGTAGAATGTAGTAGAGCATATCTCATAGGGTTGTTATAGGATTAAACAAGGTAATACATGCAAAGACACGAGACCAGGGCCTGACATAAGTAAACCCTCTAGAGTTGCTAGCTGTTATTATCATCTCATTTAAAATGAATTCAAGTAACCACATAAAAATATTGTGGAGTCCTGATGAATGAAATTCTATTGGGGAGGTTGGTCCCAGTTAGTCCTCAGCTGTTTTTGAATGAGTGTAGAAAGCCTAACTAGAGAATGTTTTGTACCACAAAAGCGGACAGTGAATTTTTTGACAAAAAATTTGAGATGTGTGAAACTTTTATTCAATTAATTGCTTTCAAAATCTGCCAATAAACAGTTTAGTTAACATTTCTAGGTCTCATCTAAAAGATCAAGTTTTTTAATCACCCATGCTAGCTTAACTCCCAATTATATTCTAGTAACAAAATTGGAGCCAATTCAGGAAATCAGTGTGCAATGACTCTAATGTGCCTAATTTTTTAAATTAATTAATTTCCTTTTTATTAAACTTATTGGGGGTGATACTGGCTAACAAAATTACACATGTTTCAGCTGCACAATTCCATAACACATCACCTATACACTATATTGTGTATTCACCATCCTAAGTCAAGTCTCCTTTACTTAGTGCCTAATTTTATAGGTAAATGAGTTAGAACAGTGGTCGGCAAACTGCGGCCCCTTGAGTTTGGCTCTTCCACAAAATACCACGTGCGGGCACACATGTACAGTGCGATTGAAACTTCGTGGCCACACTGAAGAGGCCAAAGAGCCGCATGTGGCTCATGAGCGGTGGTTTGCCGACCACGGAGTTAGAATATATTTAGTGCAAGCAAACATGATCTAGAAGAGGAAGAAAAATATTTTGGATTAAGGGAAAAACAATAGTATGGATACTAGGTTATTAACTCTGCACATTTTCCCACTCCCTTAGTAATATTTAACAAAGCTTATTGATCACAATAGCCTTGATTTGGGTATAGAAGATTACATTGTGGGCACCAGACCAATCCTTGTACATAGCATCTGCAAGCCAAAGACTTCATTAATAATTGATTGTACAACTCCTGTCTTTTGCCAGCATGCATCATAGTATACGGTTTGCTTTATGAATAATTGTAGGATATTAGTTCTGGAAGGAACCACAGATTAGAAATTGGAGGACCTAATCAGGTGCATAGCCAGAGTTAGGTTTCTGACTCTTTTTGCAAAGCCTTTTACACTAAACACATGTGCAATCTTTCATCAACAGAATCTGAACCTTGGATGCAGATGTGAAAACCTGACAGCTCAATAACAAAAACATTTCTCTGAGCAGCTCACGACAGGTGCCCTTCAGACACTCTTGGCTGCATCTTCTATGAAGCTTCCCCCATGAGGCTGACTTTCTATGTCAGAGACTAGGAAGATTGGGTTCAGAAATTGTTCAGTGAGACATACTCAGTCCCTGGTAAGTAGGGAAACATCTCAACTCAGTTCACAGTCCAGGACTCTATCCAACATCGAATTAAAGGCTCACCTGGAAACTGTAGTTTTACTACTCACTAACACCCAAGGTGTCAGGTAGGATTAGAAGATCATGATTCTCCTAGGTTTCTGGCCTACTGTGACCATAGCGGCCTGCTTGCTTACCTATGGATAAGGGCTCTCTCCCAGCTTTGTCCTCTGGGATCTCTGATTTCCACTTGCCTTGGATATTTAAGGATCATGGTTCTACTTTTACCATTTCAGTTACTGTTTCATGTGCATTTTCTGCTTGGTGTTGGAGGTTGGCCTTGGTCATCCTTAGCGCCATTATTTGCGGGCCAGCACCATATCACTCCTGGACTTACCTAGCCTGTGTCTGGCAACCCAGACTCTTGTTTGTCTAGGAGGGGAGTTCAGACACTCAATACATGGATCAAAGTTATGTCAATTTATCATAATTTTCTTCCTGTGGCTGTGGCTATGGCTGGAATATTGTCTCTGGGCTGAAGTGCCATTCCTTGTCTGGGGTCCACCTTCACCCTGAATCATTTCTCACACAACTGAGTTCTCTGAGGTCCAGGGAACACAAGGTGTGTGGTCTCTACCCTCCTGTGCTAGATAACAGTCACTGCCAGCCAGACATGAGGATGAAACTCATGCTGCCAGGCACTTACCAGACCCTTCCAGTTACAGGGAAGCCAGCTGTTTCCTAGGACTACAAAGTACCATGGTTCAATCTGGCAAGAGATGGCCTACAAAACCAGCCAAAGGCTCCATCAGGGTATGTGTGGATGCACTGCCAGGGTATGAAGCCTTGAAATAGAATGCAAGTTAGGGCCACAAGTATAGCCCTGGGAAAACCTCCTGAAAACTTTAGAGAGTGGCCCACTTTGCATTCTAATTCTAAACGGCCTTTCTACATCACTTCCTTTTCATCTCCTTGGGCTGTCCCATTTTTGTGTGGATATAGTAGATGATTTGCTTTATCATATAATACACTTTCCTGACTCTGGGCCTGGAAGCTCTGTTCCCCTTGCCTAACATGCCATCCCTGCCCCTCCTTCAGAAACCAAAAGCCTACCCATCTTCAAAGCTTAAGTCCATTGTTTTTTCTTTTGTACAGCTCTTTCTAAGTTCAGCAGATTTTTTTCTCCTTCCGTTGAGTTTACTTATAATAGAGCATTTGTCATATAGGAAAATTATTTGTTGATATATTTTGTTTTCTACCTCCAAAGTTAGGCTCCCTAGGGCAGAAGCCATGTCTGGAACATAGTAAGAATCGGTAAATATTTGGGAACATGAAAGATGAATGAATAGATGTACCTGCGTGAAACTAGTCCACACGTTTGTTCACAGTACTGTCTTGGGCAATACTCAGGATTATTTGAAAGGCAACAAAAGTGTCCCAATTTATTGGTAGGAAGAGAAAAGCAAATGTTACATCTGCATGACTAAATGAAAAGCATAATCTGGATCTTCATAGGAAAGGAGGGCATTTTTTTTTTATTAAACACATCAATGGGCAGAAGGCCTGAAATCATGGATAAGAGTTTTATTTTGCTGAAAACTTGAATCAAGAAGCATTAAAAGGACAACAGCATGATGGGTATGATCCTTGAAGTGGTTGATTCCTGATGCTGGGTTGAAAGTTTGGCATGACTGGGAATTGCTTGGGCTTTGGAAAACCTAATGGAAAAAAATTGGTCCAGAAATGTTGTTTTGGGCGGTCAGGGACAGCAGAGATGGAAGGGAGATATTTTTTATCCCCTTGTGTTGAATGGAGTTGAATCGTGCCTCATCTAGGAAACACTGATAAATTGCCACTAGATGACACTGTTTCCTCATTAGGCAAATATGACTTGTCAACCAGGAGTCCCCTGTCACATAGGCCAGGGTGCTGACCTTGGCTGGGATCTGGTTCCAGCTCTGCCCCTCACGGAACCTGGGCCGGGAAGGAGCAGCCGCTGAGTCTGGGGGAGGCCTCCCTTGTCAGTAAAGAGATCCTGGACTGGGTGATTCTGAAGCCTTGGCAATGACTTTTTAAAGCTTTATTTTTTTAAATACAAACCTTGGAGATGCCTTTTATGTAAACATAATCTTTTACAAGCATATCAGTTTTTATTTAACTAAATCTCATTCAGATACCTGGATGCTGTAAACGATCTGGGGCAAAAGCGAATGAACAACGGCGCACCTGTGCACCTTGGTGCCCTGCCTGGGGCTGAGCAACATTGCTCAGGTGAAGCCTCACTCATGTACTCGAATCATGGTAAAGCTCGAGAGAATCTTAGAGGCTGTACACGTCTGTCCTTTACTTTTCAAATAGAATATCTAAGCACAAGCTGCTCAAGGAGGATGGGAATCACGTTTCCCCACTGTCACGCCTTTTCCGAGGCCGTAGTTCTAGAACAATGTCCCTGGGCTCCAGCTTAGCTCTGCACTGCATTTGCTTATGCAGGCTATTGGATATGACACACGAGCTCGGTTAAAACCTGCAGGATCGGTGAGTAAATGAATGGCACAGAACTCCTAGCTATTGTGTTTGAGCTACTTTCCTCGCCTACTCTGTAAACACAGTGCTGCTCTCTCTGTTGGCTTCAGATGTTTTCATTAAGATGGGAGTGAAAATCCAAGGTAAGAATATGGTGGTGGATCAAATGCTGTAACTGTGTCCATCCCTCCCCTTCCTCCAACCCAGAGGAAGTATCCAGCGCCATGTCTTAGTGGAGCCTGGATCATTCTAACACACAGAAGGGCTCACTGCTTTCCCTGGTGAGTCCTGAAGGTCATTTGTCAGTTGCTTCTTACAGCAAATGTAACAAAAATGTATCCCTTGTAAACAAAACAGCACACCCTTACCCCACATGCTGCTGTTAAAACATTATCCCAGTAGGATAAGCAAGTTGCTGTTAAAGAGAAATGGCAAAATAGGGGAAAAAGAAACAAGATTTGAAAACCTAAATGTATGTTTATATCTTAGAAGCGTGGCAATATATATTGCTATCTGACAAAAGATGATAGACTTCAATTTTGTTCTTTTACTTTTCCGTATACCTGAATGAAGACAGTTTTTAGTAAATATTTAAGTTTTCTTCCTTTAGGAGGAAAGACAAGAATGGCAACAATCCCTGATGCACTAATGACCTCCCAGTGACCCAGCAAGTCCTCTCACTAGATCAGTTCAGCCCCAGTGTTCATAGCTAACAAGGTTTCATTAGGGCTTAAAAAAAATTGTCTTTTGCTTCCAAACATGAGTTGAGCTCTGATCAGGCCTCAGCAGGGAACAGATTTCCCTTTTTTATCTTTTTGCTTCCCTGGTGTGTAATCTTGCCTTTTGAAATAGTTGTAATCAGAACAAATTACCTAAAGAGTGGGGACTGAAAAGATTTCACAGTCGTTGTGGGTATTTTTTAGTTTTCTTTAACAATTGGTACCTTCCCTTAGTAATTGAAAATGATCCAAGAAATCTGGATGTAGCTGGCAATGCTTTTCTAAGTGTGTGAGCTCGAGAGAGCTCTTAAGGTGACAGCGATTGTTCCAGCCAGAGCTCAGGAACTCCGGAAAACCAGCAGCCTGTCTTGTTGCCCAGTTCTCTCCACTGACAGGGACCGTGGGGACGGTTTAGGACAATTGCTGCTTTGATTGGAATAGAGTCAGAGCCTAGAAGAGGAGAGAAGAGTTTTGTGGCTGATCTTCAGCTCACATTCCAGATGCAAAGTTTAGTTGGTTAGTGTGTCCCTCAGAGTCTCAGGAAGAAGATAAAGAAGGGTGCTACTCAGAATTCGCCTTTGGATGTGTTTGTGGATACCCCAATCCCACCAGGATGTGGGTCATTATCAAAAAGGCAGCCTCACCGAGCCTCTGAAACACAGTGGGTGATCTGCACCCGGTGTTTTCTTCATCACACCCTAACCCTCCCATGAGTGTTAGAAAACGTGTTTGCTTCCTGAGGCTCAGGGAAATGAGGAATGTGTCTGAGTACATGAGGACTGAGCGGGTGTTTGTACCTCTGAGAGGAGAGATTGCAGAGTTGGAGTGGGGGGTTAGGACACTCTTTTGGGAGGTTGATTAGAGGAAACACTTGTCATTTTAGGTGTCATTTCTGGAGTTTTATACTTGATGAGTTAGGAATGTGCAGAAATAGGAACAGCCAGCTATTTGAGAGGGTGCCTCATAGGAAAAGCAGAGCTACCCTCAGAGGGGTTAACTCAGAAGGCCATAAGAAGAATGCTCGGAGCTGGGTGTCAAGGCAAGGTCCATGGAAAAGAAGCTATGTCACTGATGGAAAGTCAAGCGGAGAATAGCTAACATCTAGTGCCTTGAACTTAATACCATTGATTGAATGAGTAAGTGAGCAGAGGTTGGAAGGATCCTCACTAGGACCTAGGACTTTCTGAGCCTCATGTTATCTAAGACAAAAGTGTTTGTGGAATGGGCCATATGTGCAAAACCCAGGGAAATTCAAGAGGTGATAAAGGCTCTGCTGCGTGTAGTGGTAGGAATTTAAACAAACAAACAACCCCCTCCCCCCCCCCATTTTTGATAGCAATTCAAAGAAGTGAATATGCAATCAGCACTTTCTAATGGATAAGCACATGAGTTCCTAAGCAAAATGACTATAACAACCTGAAATGTAGGTATGTCTAAGTGGGAATCAGCGCAGGTCACCTCTGCAGATGCATTTAACCAAAAAAAGGTGTTAGAGGATGGGAGACTATAGGACCTGAGGCACAACTGTTAGTCTTCAGTGGCCGAGAGACTGGGTGCCTGCCAGCCACCCCAGTCATTAGGACACTGAGTGTAGGGTATGAGCTTAGGTCTTGGTGACTGTGAACTCCAAGGTCAGAGCAGGACCAATTTTATCAAGACCAAGTTCAAGTTAAGGCCCAATGACCTCTTTTCTCTCTTGGAACAATGCATAAAGTCTATATACTCACTGGGTTGCTTTAATGCTGAGTGATTCAAATATTCATTTCTGTCTTCTTTAGTGAAGCCAGATTTTTCATGTGCTCAGCCAAAAGCTATTGAAAAATCAGGACACTAGCCAGGTTCAGAGTCATTTCTAAAAAACAAGACAGAGTAGAACAATTATGAGACTGCTCCTTGAACATAAAAACAAGTAACAATTCCAACTTAAGTTCAAATCCAGCATCATAAAAAAGAAGTATAATTATAAATTTTAACAGCTGTAACTGAACTACATTTCATGTGGATTTGTAAAGCAGCCTGCGCAGAAAGAGAGATTATGAATCATCAGCATGTCTGTGTCAGCCTATGTGTCAGCACATCAATTTCTAAAATTGATCTTGAATGTGTTCATGTCAATCATCTCAAGATGTGTCTGATATGAGTCCTGTGCTATATTGTAGGGTTATTTGGGGGATCCTCTTGAGCAGATCACTGAGAAATCCTCTTCTATTTGCCACGATTAAAAAGCAGTTAATGTTTGGTTGGGTCCTAGTGGTGGAGATGAAGAAGAATGGTGAGGAGACTGTTTTGGACAACTATGCTGAACAACAACTTGAATTTGACCTGTATTTCACCCTCCTTATATTTCTTCAGAGAAAATAATAGTGGCAGATTATTGACCACTATTGAAGCTTGGTGGTAAGGACAAGGAGATCATTATATTACTTTTAATTTTGTTTACAAATTTTTGTAATGAAAGTTAGAATACTTCTCAAAAGTAGCTTCTAGGAAACTTTTTTGCTTTAAATAAAAAAAAAAAACAATTTAAGGAATTCTTGTATTCTTATTTTTTTTCTTAATGGAAAACCAACTAAAAAGAGGTAAAAAGACATATTCCATTACATATGCCTATTATTTTATACATTCATATAGACTTATTTATATTTCTAATGTGTGAGAGAAAGTGAACAAATGGGTGTTTTCCCTAAAGAGACTGTATATTTTTTCCTACCACACTAATAGTCTGAAAAAACCCATTAAGATAAGGACAATAGACAACTAGTGTGTCCCTCACAGTCTTGGGAAGAAGTTAAAGAAGGGTGCTACTCAGAATCCACTTTTTGGGATAGGTGTAGGAAATGACTCTTGATTGAATCTGCACATGCAAATGCACACAGTTGTCTTGCATTATATTGGCTATCTTCATGCAGGAAAACTCCAATGAGCATTGATTCCAGCCCCAAGGTACACTTTGAAATATTCAGTGCCATGAGATTTCTGGATAACTCATACTCAAGAGGAAATGCCCGTGGTATAGCTACAAATATACAAGCTTCATTTTAATAATTAGGAATAGCCTATAAGTTACAAACCACAATCTGACATGTCTGGTTATGCATTTTAAAGACCTGTGTAAAAACTCATTAAGGGTAGTATTGTGTGTGTGTGTGTGTGTGTGTGTGTGTGTGTATGTGTATTTGATAAACTTTTTTTGGTGCAGAAAAGATTGGTTATATTTCATAAAATATTAAGTAAAACTATAGAACATTGATTTATTAATTTAATAAACTCATTCAGTGAAGAAATATTTATGAAGTGCTTTTATGAGTCAGGCACTGTGATAGGTGCTGCAAATATTATAATGAGCGGAGCCATGTGGCCACTGTCTTCATGGGCCTTCCAGACTAGAAAAGGAGCAAACATTAATCAGTGTAATTACAGGGAGCTTTGAAAGTGTGTGATGTCATCTCCATGTAGCTGGGGATCAGAGAAGACACCCTGGAGGAGGTGATATTTGAACCAGTCTTTGAAGGGTAAGAAGAGTACCAGATTGAGGGAAAGGACAATAGAAAACCCGGATTTCAGAGATGAGCATGGCACTTTGGAAGTACTGAGGGGCCAGGGTAGCTGGAGTGTAAAGGTCAGAGTGAGACTGGTGAGCAATGAAACTAGAGGGGTAAGCTTAGCCTCAATCCTGCAGGGCCCTGTATGTCATGGAAAGAATTTGGTCTTTATCTTAATTTAAGAGCAATTGGAAAGTCTATTAAGGGTTCTAAGCCTGGGGATAACATGATCTGATTTACACTTTTAAGGAAATCACTTTGACTGGAGTCTGGGAAGTGGATTAGAGTAGGGCAAGAGTGCCTACAGCCTCTTGACTATATATTGAGAAAGCAGTGGTGAGTAGACTATTTTCCCATCCTATTTAAAATCACAAACTGTGGGAAAGCAGACTTGAAAACAGATGATGATACAATGTGATGAGCTTCATATGACAGGTGAGTAAAAGACATTATGTGAGCACAGCAGAGGAGCCAAATAATTTTGACATGGAGGATCAGGGGAAGCTGTACCAGGAGGTAGCAATTGATCTGGGCCCTGAAGGATGAGGAAGAGCCAAAGAGGAGATTCAAAATTATTCCAACAAGAAGGAATAGCAAGAGCAAATTTAAAGGGAGTTAGAAATGCCCTGGGCTATTCAGAATGGTAGGTAGCCTGATATGCCTGCCTCATTGCCAGTCACCACACCACCTCCAACCCAGATCAGATGCTTTTGGATAGCTGCCTCTAATACCTTCAGTACTTTTTAATCACACCGGGGCCAGGAATCCTTCAATACCCCCAGCTTTTTACTGTGCCTCACTGTCCTAGTGTCCTCAATTGCTGAAACTATTACCATCATTAGAATCATTACTTGGTTATAAACCCTCAATTCCCCTGCCCTTCTCTAACTTTGTCTTAAAAGCCCAATAATCCCAACACTAGTTTGCTCTACTCCACCCTACACTTGAGCAGCTGCCTTTGGCTGGAGAAAAACTCATGTTCCCTAGGTTCTGTTATCATAGAGGACCAACAGACTCAGACATATCAGTGTATCCAGGCTGTCCTACTACATTTTTCTAATTCATTCACTCCCCCACACTTGTAAAAGTTCATTTTACTCCTATTCTCTCCTTAAAATAGAAAACCTTCATCCTCACTCTCAGTTGGTGACTAGCTTCTTATTTAATGGGAAAATAGAAGCAATCAGAAGAGACTTCCACATTCTACATCTGAGCCCATGGACTCTCTTCCTTCTTCCTACTATGGATGAACTGTCAACCTTGCTCCTATCAAAAGCTAGCTCCCTTCAATATGCACACTTCCCCCCGCAACTGCCCTATCAAGGCTATGGATCCAGCAATTCTTCTCTTCCTTTTCTTCATCATAACTTGCCCCTCTCCATGGAATCATCTCCATCAACATGAAATATATTGTAATATCTCCCATCTTGAAACAAACCAACTCTCTCTTGACCCCATACCACTATATGTGCCCCATTACTCTGCTCCCATTTACAACAAAATTTCACTAAAGGTTTATCTTTATTTGTCAATTCTAGTTTCTCTTATGCCCCTTCTTTCTTAAACCCAATCACTTCCCTGAAATTGTCTTATCATCACCAACCAAAATCTGCACATTGCCAAGACCCACATAAAGATCCTTGATATTCTTTGGACAGAGCAGGTAGGCTCCCTTCTTAAAACCCTTGCAGCCACTATTTCTTCTTTCTCCAAAGTTTTTCTCAAGAGCTTCACTTTCTTTCAGGCTCTGCTCATGTCACTTTATCAGTGAGGTCTTTCTTAACCACTGTGTTTATATCAGCAACTCTTTACCTGCTGTATTCCTCACTCCCCATCTGAGCATTGTTTTTCTCAATAGTGCTATGGCCACCTGACATACTGTATTAGTGAGGTTAATGATAGAACCTGTAAATATTAGTCCCAACATTTCTGTAGTTTAACACATTTCAGGTACAGTATATCACACATTTCCTTAACAGTTTAATGCTACTGTTCCTGGTTGGTGGGTGGTTTTCCTTCACCTGTGGTTCAGGTACTGAGATTCTTCCATTCTGAGACTCTGCCTTCAGGATCTCAGGGTCTTCTTTATTAAGCAGACAACAGGGGAAGAATAAATGGAGAAGGCACACCAGGTTCTTTCTGGAAGAGATGAGCATCACTTCTGCTCACATTGCATTCAAGAGTTAGTCATGTTTCCCTGGCCAGTTTGTATCAGTGGATAGAGCGTCGGCCTGCGGACTGAAGGGTCCCGGGTTCGATTCCGGTCAAGGGCATGTACCTTGGTTGCGGGCACATCCCCAGTAGGGGGTGTGCAGGAGGCAGCTGATCGATGTTTCTCTCTCATTGATGTTTCTAACTCTCTATCTCTCTCCCTTCTTCTCGGTAAAAAATCAATAAAATATATTAAAAAAAGTTAGTCATGTGGACACAGCTGAATGCGAGGGAGGCCAGGAAATGTAGTCCCTATTGGGCCATTGCCTGCCAGAGACAACTCAACTCTGGGAATGTTGGTGGACAGAGGCCATCTCTGCCACACACAACATACATTTACTTGTTTAATGACAGTGTGTCTTTATTAGAATGCAAGCTCCATGGAAAATGATCTTTTTGTCTCTATCCCATTTGGAACTCCTGGACACAGAATGGTTCCTGCTTCCCTGGTCAACCCCCAGTGAGCATTTGCTTTATTGATTTTTAAAAGGCCATGGATTGGAGGAAGGAAGGGGCTATTGTCAGTGTGGGAGTGGAGTCTAAAAAGATAGTCAGACAGTAAAAGACCATGGTTGTATACATGGTAGCCAGGATAAGCCTGGGCTTCCCTAAAGCATGAACATGCCCAGATCACAGGAAACTGACCAGAACCAAAGCATTTGGACCCATTTTTTTCCATGAAACTATTTGGACAGTAGTTACACACCAGGAATTTCTCTGTTGCCATCCTGTGGCTTTGTAGATAAGCAGCAGTGAATCAACCAGAACCCAAAAATGTAATTCTGTTTGATTTAACTGCTCTTGTATACACATGGCCTATATCCTCCATGGGAAAGTTTTACTTGGTTCAGTGGACTGCGTGTTAAATCTGTGGCATAATTCCAAATTATTTCTTTGGCTTTTTTCCTCTACGTGTTCTCCTAATTTAGGCCTGATCTGCTATTGCACAGGTACATGTAAAGCATGAAATACCATCAATGCACTTTGGGTTGATGTTGTGGGGGTGACTTCAGACCTTAATCCGAGCTCTGACACTCCTATTCAACCCTCCCTCCCCACACACTGCCCCAGTGCCACCATTGAGACCTAACAGTGAATTGGGTGGACTGTGTTTTTGATTTAGGAATTCATGTTGGGTTTCTTTGAAATATAGTATATCCATGATATTTCAAACTAAGAGAAGATACACATGTATATTTGGACAACATGTTGTCAAACA
This sequence comes from Myotis daubentonii, assembly GCF_963259705.1. NCBI lineage: Eukaryota > Metazoa > Chordata > Mammalia > Chiroptera > Vespertilionidae > Myotis > Myotis daubentonii. Next base: position 23,567,505 of record NC_081845.1, on the reverse strand, counting down.
TTCAGATGTTTGGAAAAGTTACATAATTGACTGAATACTAGTTATGTTGACATAGTCCCCATATACTTGTAGGTATTTTTAATTGGTCACATACCTTATCTTGGCATCATAAAAATCACCCATAAGATGCACCCTCCAAAATAGGTTATGTAATGGGAATGATCAAAATATGCATAAAATATCAAACCAATATCAGTTGGTTTTACATCTTTTATTAAATACTGGAAGGTATGCTTATTATTTGCAGAGAAATAAATCCAATGGACTTGTCAACTAAAACAATGGGTGTGTGGTTACAAGGATGCCACACAGAGCTGAGAGAGAGAGATAGATAGATAGAGAGAGAGAGAGAGAGAGAGAGAGAGAGAGATTAGTAAATATCTGACAAATCCCTCAAGCTTTTGCTGTGGAGTATTATTGTTTGAAAAATCAAGAAATGTTAGGTTCAATTTATTTTATTAAATAGTTTGCATCTTGAGGCAAAATTCTTTCTGAAACACCAACATGGACTTTGATGTTTATCATATAATTGAAGAATAACTACTTCTACACCCCAGAGTAGGAGATGGGAACAGTGTGGGGCCTCCTTATCCCTGAAGCCTGGGAGTGCCAGGAGGTAACATTGGGATTAAGTGGAATGAAGCTTTGGTTCATGGTAATTTATATTATAAAACCCCCTTGGTCACAATTAGAGTCATACAAATTGATGTTTTTCTACTAAATAAAAGGGAAAAAGCTTAAGGGTAGCATGTGTGAGGATATCTTTTTCCACTTTTTCTTTTTCTGCTAATATTTTTCTTCTCCAAAATACCAGAAATATTATTTAGATTGAGCAGGCTATTTCTCTGAGTTGATTCATTGTAGGGATACTTGTATCTCTTAAGATCTATGACTATTAATACGTAAACTAATTTATTTATTTGTCCCTCTAATAGAAATGTGAACTAGTAATTGGATCATTCAGATGGGAGGTGTTTCTTATCTGTTGGTTTGCTAGGACCACCATAACAAAATACCACAAACTGGGTGGTTTAAACAACAGAAATTTAATGTTTCACAGTTCTGGAGACCAGGAGTCTGCGATAAAGGTGTCAGCAGGGCTGGTTACTTCTGAATCCTGTGAGGGAGAATCTGTTTTGTCTCTCCCCTTGTTTCTGGTGATTTTGCTGGCAATCTTTGGCATTCTCTTGGCTTATAGGATTATCCAGATTTCTGCCTTTTCTTCATATGATATTGTCTGTATGTGCATGTGTGTCCAATCTTCCCCTTCTTATAAGGACACTAGTCATATTTGATTAGAAGGTCACCCTACTCCACTGTGACTTCAACTAATTAATCTGCAACAACCCTATTTCCAAGTAAAGTCACTTCTAAAGTACTGGGGTTAGGACATCCACATATGTGCTTTGTGAAGAAACAATTCATCCCTTAACACTAGCCAACCAGTGATCCCAGAGAAAGGAGAATAGTGGGGAAATCTGGTACGTGATATATATATCTACACACACACACACACACACACACACACACACACACACACACACACACTGAGTGGCCAGATTATTATGACAACCTGACATTTGTAGGCAAATTAGCAATAATTTCACGCTGAAGTTGCTAGAGGGCCAGACCATTATAAATAGGGAAGCAGGTTTACCATGACAGTAGAAGTGATTTTTTCCCCTGAAGATATGGGTAAACAATGCGATTTAACAGCCTTTGAACATGGGAGATATATATATTTTTTCATCATCTTTTACTTTCTTTTTATTGTTGACACTATTACAGATGTTACCATCCCCCTACCTTTGATATTTATATTCTTAATACTGTATATCCCCACCCAGTTTGGGTTTCCTCGGTGATCCATTTTTACCTAAAAAGATTGAAGAAGACAATTCAAATTTCCCTCCCTCATTGAACTTGATTTCTGTTTGTATCTAAGGAGGATAAAAATATCTACTCCTTATCATACCCAACAGGTACATATGAGAACGAGAAGAAATAAAAGATGTTTTAATACTTTGAAAAAACATAATGCATTGTTTCTCTAAGTAGTAGTGTTGTTTTTTGTCAATGATTTCCTAATTAGTTGATTATGAAAATTACCTTTGTACTTATAAATATTCCTGGGTTCATCCTCAGACATTTTGACTCAATAGTTCTGCAGTAGGGCCTAGAAACTATTTTAAGTGTTTTTCAGGTAATTCTGGTGAGTAGCCAGGTTTGGAACTATTGGTCTTGGAAAAATTCTACTTTAAGAATGAGCACTATAGCTCGGCCGGCATGGCTCAGTGGTTGAGCGTCGACCTATGAACCAGTAGGTCACAGTTTGATTCCTGGTCAGGGCACATGCCCAGGTTGTGGGCTTGAGCCCCAGTGGAGGGTGTGCTGGAGGCAGCCAATCAATGATTCTCTTTCACCATTGATGTTTCTACCGCTCCCTCTCCCTTCCTCTCTAAAATCAATAAAAAGATTTTTAAAAAGTATTGTTTTGTTTTTTTTTAAAAAAGAATGAGCACTATCAATAATGTATGTTTAGTATTATTCACATGGAAGGGAAATATTGATGATGGTTCCAATAATGGCACTATCAATTGATTTTAGAAAGGCAGTATATGTTTAGTGGAAAAGTTCTAGGTTCTATACAGCTTGTAAATTAGTCAGGTAACTTCTCTGAGCTTCAATTTCATTACCTGTAAAATGGGGATAAGAATGACCATGTTGCAGGGTTCTTGGGAGAATTAAATTGGATAGCTTCTGGAAAGCCACAGAAATTAAGCATCTTAATTAAAATATTTTTTTCTTACTCTTTTAATACTTTTATTTACTTTGAGTCACTATCTCTAAATTTTTGGAAGTGGAAAACAGTCAAAATTGATTAATTAGAAATATACACAATGCTCCCCTTTGCTTCAGCTTTTACCCTTTTTGATTAATATTTCTTGGATTCAAATGTCTAAATGTGGAATTACGATTGCTGGATGTTTTCAGAGTACACCAGGTCCTGATAGTGCGATATTAAGTTTGTGGAAGAATGGAAATGTTGGCAGTAAATCCTGACTTCTAGGAGAGTGGGTGAGCTAAGAAAAACCCAGTGTGAAGAATGACCCATTAACTTATTAGAAACTTGGGTACACGCTGCAGGGCAGGCCAGAACTGAAGGCATTGGACCATAATGTGGTTAGGTATTAAACTTTGAGTAGCGTGTGGAAGAGGGCTCCATAGTGTGCTGCTGGAATGTATTAAATAAGCATCTGACTTTTAACAAGTCACCATTATTAATTAATGAATGATCTTCCCTTCATAGACTTTTCATGTTATTGGTCTTCCAAAAATGCACTGGTATACTAAGGGCTCTCAAAGTTGGAAAGAAAATAATAGAAAACAGGAGAAAAGTGCAACACTGATTTGCAATTAGTTGAGTCTTAGAGACAGAGCATCAACTTTTTCATTGCTGAAACGAGTCTCTTTCCAAATTAGTTCTGGCACACTTTAAGGTACCCAGGCATTTTAAGAAAATGTGTTTTATTTTACTTTCTTTTTTAATGCACATTAATGGCAGATGTTAGCCCATGTTTCTGTTCCAAAGTCTCTTTTAGAAGATTTCTCTGCCTCTTGGAGTATTCTGCATAAGACCACACAAAACAAGCAGGAAGCCTACTTAGAACACAGACTAACAAACTACAGTTGATCCTTGAACAATGTGGATTTGAGCTGTGCTGGTCCATTTATACATGGATTTTTCCCAACAAATGTATTTTCTCTTCCTTATAATTTTCTTTATAACCTCTTATTTTCTCTAGCTTACTTTGTTGTAAGAATATAATTATAATACATGTAACATAAAATATGGCTATTGGTAAGGCTTCTGGGTCAAGAATAGATTATTGATTGTTAAGTTTTGGGGAGTCAAGTTATATGCAGATTTTTTTTTTAATTGCTTAAAGTATTACAAAGGGTATTACATATGTGTCCATTTTTTCCCCCCGCCCTAGACAGTCCCCTAGCCTCCCCTATCCCCCGGTGTCTTATTGGTTATGTTATGCTTATATGCATGCATACAAGTCCTTTGGTTGATCTCTTACCCCCCTACCTCCTGCACCCACCCTCCCCGGCCTTCCCACTGCAGTTTGACAATCTGTTTAAGGCAGCTCTGCCTCTGTATCTATTATTGTTCAAAAGTTTATAATGGTCTCTATTATCCATGAATGAGTGAGATCATGTGGTATTTTTCCTTCATTGACTCTATATGCAGATTTTTGACTGCATGGGGATCGGCCTCCCTAAACCACACGTTATTCAAGAGTCAACTGTATTTAATTATTGTTCAAAATTAATTATAATTTGGCTACGAAACTTCAAATATTATGGAACCTTCCTTTGTGTGTGTGTGTGTGAATCCTTACCCGAGGATATTTTTCCATCGATTTTCAGAGAGAGTGTAAGGGAAAGGGAGAGAGAAGGGAGAGAAAGAGAGAAACATTGATGTGAGAGACACACATCGACTGGTTGCCTCCCACACGCACCCCAAGGGCCCCTTCCATTTTTATTGAGTAGTTCTTGTGTGCATTTCAGAAGTGACTGCTCAGTCTTTTTGTGTGTGATCCATAATAATGGATGGATATTAAAAGCGTCACCAGGTTTTTCTCCAGCTATAGACACAGCCTATAATGGTCTTGCATTCTCACTGGCACGTAAGGGCAAAGGGATAATTTTTTGTAAAAAAATACAAAAAAAAAAAAACACAGAGAAAGGAGTAGACAATCTTTGTAAGAAGACTCTGAATTAAAGCAATTTATTTTTTTCTCTATATCCACAGGGGCAACATAAGTAGGACCACTAGATACGCTGAGAAGAGTTGACAATGCCAAAGGCTGAAATTTTCAGAGTAGAACAAGGTAGCAATCAATGTGAGGCACGTTCTGAGATGAAACAAATCAATGTACGATACATATGCATTCAGCCAAAATATTTGGGGTGTCTCCCACAAGGGAGAGAAAGTTGATCATTGAATATTTTGAGTGGGACTCTGGTTGACTAGGTGGCCTGACATTTGTCTTTAGATGGGAGAGGTCCAAGTCAGTGCTTCTCAAAGAGTTTACAAAGGAAAACCCACAAGGGAGCTGAGCCCGTCATAGGCTAATAAAATAAATGTTGAGCTTAGCTGTTGATCTGGCCAGTAGCCAGAATAGCAGTAGCAGGGAGCTTTTCAGGTCAGGCTCAGACATGAAAAGCAGAGAAGCCGGGACTCTTGCAGCTTATCCACGTCCCAAAGGTTGACCTCATAGGTTGGAGGTAGAAGAAAATCATATCCCAGAACAGTTGCTAGAGTTTTACTTCTAGATACTCAAAGGCTTAGAAAAATCAGAGTTTAATTTTCTTGATTTCAGAAAAACAGAATTACTGATTAAACAAGACCATGGTTGTCCTACTTCTAGAAGTGACCAAATACTGGGAATGCTGTAAGGGCAACTCTGCAATGCAAATTGGTGCGATGGGTACCTCTTGCTCAGATGTCTGCTATAAAATGCCAATGAATGTTTAAAATTGTACTATGGCTGTGTGTTTTGGGGGGTGAAGGGAGAGGTTTTCCTGGTTTCATGGGTGGAAATAATAACTCTTAAGTTCAGCATTGTCTGGATAATCATTTCTTATTATTCTCAAGTAAAATACATTTTCTGCTACAACATCTCATTTCTTCACTGTTGAACAGGTTCATTCATTCATTCATTCATTCACTCAACACTTCTTTCAACATTTAATCTTGGCAATCAGTGTCTAGCAGCCATGGTGGTTGCATGTACACCCGCCGATTATACAATTATAACCGGTTACATTTACATGTATTGTTTCCCTGTGCCTGGATGTTTAATTCCATTTAGATGGATATAGAATGTAAATATGGGGGCCAGTTATAGATGAAAGCTTTTCTTCTTAGGATGAAGGATTTTGGCGATGTAACAGCATCAATTATTTCTAAGAAAAACCACAACATAACAGGCTGCTTTCCAACAACGTGAACTGAAGAAAAAGATTTATTTATGGGTTACTAGCCCTCATGATATAGCTGGACAATTCATCTTTTCACAAAGAAATCTCAGGAGAACCTGCCTGATTTCTAATCTCCTCACATCCACAAAGATCGGATCCATCCAACATCATATTTACTTTGTAAAAGCCTCTCAGCCATGTATAACTTTTCTGGAGCATAAACCTCAAAATACTTTCCATGCCTCCAATGCAACATTAAACTCAAAGAAAACTTGAAAGCAGTGTCAAGGAAAAATAAAGAACTGTTTAAATTCTGCCTTTTTTTTTTTTTCTAATTTGGAAAGCAGCAGTCCTTACTGGCTGAGACTAGAACTTGTCTTGCCTAGTGTAACAATAGCCTGTGTTTATTTGGCTTATAATGTGCTAAATGCTTCACACAAGTTAAGTCATGTAATCCTCACAATAAGCCTAAGAGATTGACACTATTTCTTTCCTTATTTACAGATTAGGATCTAGAGGTGCAGTGGCTTCTAGATCCTAGAGTGGCCAAGGACTCAGTGCTAGCAAATGCAATTTTGAGGTATGACCTCCGACAGCCTAGCTCCAGAGTCTGTGCTTTTGACCTCTACCCTAGGCTTCTAGGGGCAAATGTGCTAGTTCACTTCCTACTCTCCTGTCTTGATTTATTGCCAGCCACGATTTACCTTGTTGGAAATGAAAAGCAAGTTAAAGTTAAAATGTCAGAACTAAAATGAGGCACAATGTTCTTATTACTCATTGGTTAAGGGCTCTAGTGTGTAAGTGCATTGTGGGGTTGAAATAAGGAGATGGGGAGGCAGAAAACAGAAAGCTATGTTGGCTAGTTGCCAGCCCAGAATATGATAATATAAATGTGAGCCCTCTAAATTTAATAAATAATAGGCCTGGCTCTTAGCTAATTGACTTATCTTAAAGTTTACCCTGGTGGTGTTGCTGGTGGTGGTAATAGTGGGAGGGGTATAGTGAGAGGAGAAGGAGGGGGGAGAGAGAGAGAGAGAGAGAGAGAGAGAGAGAGAGAGAGAGAGAGAGAGAGAGAGGCATGCGCTGTGGGATGAATTCAGATCAGATAATCTTCAAGAACAGAGGGATATGGTAAATCTAGGGGGAATGGCAGAATGAAAGCATGTGGGTTTTTTTTAAGACTTAGGGGAGTTGGAACTAATTGTTGGTGCAGCTTGAGACAGTTCTCATTTCTGGAGGGATAGAAATGTGTGTGAGGAGCATTAGGTGTTTCTGGTGTTGAAAAGGAAAGTGCAGGCAGTTGGGCTGTGTCTGGAGCCAGGCTCCCATTGGCAACCTCTGAACGCTCAAAAGGACCCTAGTCAGCTCAGTCAGCATGGCTCCGTCATTGAGCGTCGACCTATGAACCACTGAGAGTCGACCTATGAACCAAGAGGTCACCGTTTGATTCCTGGTCAGGGCACATGCCCTGCTTGTGGGCTTGTTCACCAGTGTGGGACTTGCAGGAGGCAGTTGATCAATGATTCTCTCTCATCATTAATGTTTCTATCTCTATCTCCCTCTCCCTTCCTCTCTGAAATCATTAAAAGTATATTAAAAAAAAGGACCATACTCAGAAGTGGTTCCCCCAATAGAAGGCTTTTTTAGTTTTGCTGTGCAAAGAAAGGAAGAGAGCTGAGGAAGAAATGAGGCCTTCATGTGGCTTCCAGAAATATCCATGCCGGTCAGCAGGTCTGGGTCCTGCACACATCACACACATTACATTAATCCCCTGGAAAGCATAGTCTACCCCTTCTGGAAGCTTCGTCGCTTTGTCTGGCCAGCGGCGCTATAAATGGAGATTCTGGGCTCTGAGTGAAAAGTGGAGCATTAGATGTGTTACTTTTTGTTACCTGCACAGCAAACAGACTTCAAATAAAGAGACTTCTGTACATCCATATGTCCCTGATATGTGCTCGGCAGCCATTTCTATTTAAGGAACATGAACATCTTCATTGCCTGGAAAGGCCTTTACGTGACCTGTAAGAAGTTGGCCTCAAATCTGGCAAGCCAGCTTCCAAACAAGCTTAATATCCTAAGTAAAGAAAGAAGTCCAATGTTTGTTTTATTTCTTCATTAATATCTACAATGTTTGCCTTTTGCCATTCAGGTTTTAAATAAATATACTTAGTAATGGACATTTACGTCACTTAATTTTCTCCCCAGAGTACGTATTTTGAGCCTATGAACTGTGCTCAGGAGACAGTGCTTTGAAGGATGCCCTTGTTGGGACCTTGCTGCTTAGCGATAACGTTCCCGTGGGTCAGCATTGTCCCCACCTCCTTTCTGGCCAGACAATTCCATCCTGTCAGTGCTTCTCTGAAGGCTCAGAACAGGTAAAGAGATGAGGGGGAGACCTGGTGTAGCACAAGGAACCAGCTCAGTGCTGGGGTTCCATTGTCCTGAGGACCAAGCCCACCTCCACCACCGACTGGGTCTGAGACCTCGGGTAACTCCTTTAATCCCTACGAGGCTCGGTTATCTTACTGGGGAAACAATGCTCACACGTTCTTCACAGGCTTGTGGTTAAGATTAAACTCTTCTCTTCTCTCCCAATTCTCACGTTTGCTTGGATAACTCCTGCCCAACCTTCAGTTCCCAGCTGAGATGTCACTTCCTCCAGAAGTCTTCCCTGACTTTGTCTGGGTAGGATACTCCTATGGGCCTTGACTTCACTTTTTTCTGCTGTCGTAGCTCTTTTCATGCCATATCACATTGTGTCTCTTGCCCATTAAACTGCAAGCTCTGTGAGGACAGGAATCAGATGTCTTGCATCTGCCATATAGCATAGCGCCTGGGCTCATTGTCTGCTCCTGATATTTGTGGAATGGAATGGAATTAACACCATGTAAAATACTTAGCATGTGTGTGTGGCCTATGGTGGCAGTCCCCTTCCCATCTTTGCTCTTTCTTGAACACATCACAACTGTAGGTAGACTAGTAATACTCTTAACAGCCGTTTGTAGACACAGCTGGGTTTTCCTTTTGCCCAAACTGATGCCTAAAGCTAGAACTTCTTCATTTCTCTGTCTCCAGAGGCTCATTTCTGTATAACATTGCCTCCTTTTTTGAAGCAAATAGCCTTCTTTTAAAGATTTCCTGAAAATTTATTAAAAACTGTTTAACGAGATCCTCTGAGAGTGTCTCATTAAACACTCATTAAACCCTTAGGAGCCAAGCAGGATCTGGCGGTTAGGTGATAAGACCCTGGATAAGGAAATCTCAGTGGTGGGGAGAAAAGAAGAGGTCACAGTTCAATGGGTTAGATTTGGGTCGTGAGGAGGTCAAACCAGGGACAGGGAGAGAGAGCTGACACAAAGAATGCTGACCTCAGCATACGTTTAGCAAGCTAAAATATTGAACATCAGATGATATGTTGTGGTTCATCACTCATACTTGCTTCTGAATAAAAAGGCCAAGAAAGAGGAAAAGGTAAGGCAAAGAGGAAATAAAAGGCAGCTGCTGACCCACCATTTAACCTTGACCCCAAATAGGGCCTGTCTTGAAACAATGGTGATGCTGATTTTCCCCATATTGCTTGGCCATAATTAGGTCATTGTGACTCACCTGGGCCTGCCCATTCTTATCACCTTCCCCTTTCTGCTGACAAAGGAAAGCTTTTTTGATTGTTGCAAAACTTGGCTGGGTTTGAAACATTTATGATTTTTTGAGAAGAAGTTTAGTTCTATTGTCAGTTCTAAGTTATGTTGACTTCTTTAATAGTAATGATTTAACTTCATGGTGAAAATGGCTGCAAGATGGTAATTCAAGTAATTCTCAGGCTACTTAAAGTAATCCCCACCTGTTCCCATGGATTATGGGGAAATTCACTGAGGAAAGAAAAAGGGAAAGAGAACAGAAAGATAACTCTACATACCCTCAGAGGAGGAAAAATTAAGGAGGTTTTCTGTAGCTTAAGTTAATAAACATAGTTCAAACTACTTACACTTAGAGCTAGGTCTTAAGAAAAGACAGAAGTTGGACTGCAGGGGGATCTAGCTGAGGGGCTGAGGGGTGAGTACTTGGGTGTTGGAGCAAATGGAGTGCATTTATTCAGTGGTGATGTGAAGAGTAGGGAATGGACCAGCCAGAATGGCCCAGCTCTCCTTCCCTTGCTTTAGTCACATTTCCCAAATACTTGTTTCTTTTTGTGTGTGTGTCTCACCAGTTTTATGTATACTACCAAGTAAACTGATCTTCTTTATGTATTTGTGTATTCCAAGGACTGCAGCCCCTAATACAATAGTCACCATTGTTAGCCCCTGATATTCTCATATTTTTACTGACTCAGTGTACTTTCCTACCCTGTGTTTCTTGAAATGTCACCTTAGAGATTTGCTTCTCTGTGCTTAAGGCATTACATCTGGTTTCCAACACAAACACTTCCATTGACCAACTCCTTTAGCTCTTATCAGTTTATTACCTCTGTAAATTAGCCTGCTTGATATCCCAGATCTGGGTATAGAGAGATGGGTGGGGGTGAATGGGAAGAGGAAGGTAATTTGGGAATCTGGAATTCTTCATGTGAAAAGTGCAGGGCAAGGTAGGCAGAATGTGTTGTGATCAGAGTAAGAACTGGATGCCAGATGTAGCCTGGAGTTTGGCCAAAGAGCACAGAGAGGAGACTCATGGGTCTTCCAGAAAGGAGTGACCCTGCCTCATACCACCCCCCTCCCCCGTCCCCCCCCCCCCGTCACCCCCCTTCCCCCCGCTACACCCGTGGACTGCTCTCCTCTTTAGATTAGGAATGAGTAGCACTTGTCTGACTACCTAGCTGGATTGTTCTTTCTCCTACAGTGAGAAGAATGTTCTAATGCCTTTGATATCCTAATCATTTAAAAATATATATTATTTAAAAGATCGAAGATTGAGGGATATTCTCACCAATCTATACTGGAAACAGAGCCCAAATGTCAAGGTTCCCTGTCAAGAGATGAAGGCAAGAAACAGGAAACTATGAGCTTTTCATCTAAAGGAGTCACCTTGGTTACCCCTTAGCTCTCCACAGTTTGAGGGCCAAGGAGGTGAGTGTAAGAGAGGGAATTTAGGAGGGAGGGAAAGATCAGACAGTCTATGGCCATGTCTGTGGCATTCTCCAGGTTGGGCAGAATCCCGGAGGGAAAGTGCACGTCTCCCAATTTTGGATATCATTTGGTTGTGAGGCCTGTTGTCCTGTCAAGTTCCTCAGCTTCTCTAGGTCAGGCCTCTGTGTCCTGCTTCCTTGTTATTATTGTGTCGCTAACACTCCTTAGTATTACGCAGTTACTTGCTCGTATTCATTGTTTAACAAATAATGGTAAACACACCAATTTCTTACTAAATCAAAGCATACTTTTCTAACCACAATATTCTATAAAATGTAAATAAGTTAACCAAAGTATAAATGAGAATCAGGATCTACTCTGTCTCCATTTTCACCATTTGGATTAATGGTGAGGCAAACATAATAAAGCTTGCAATTCTGTTCCCAGCTTAAATTTTCATTTATTCAGTCAACAGATATACAGTGGATGCCAGGTCAGTACCTGGCACAGAGCAGGGCACAGCAGGGTGCAAACTAAAATCTGTACTCCTCCTTTAGGCACATATGGTCTATTGGGAAAGAAGAAATTAATCAAATAATCCCACCTGTTTGTGATTACTAACTGTGATATCTGCTAAGAAGGGAAAATGCTCTCCACTCTTTTATTTATTTATTTATTATTTATTTTTTTATTGTTTTATTGCTTAAAGTATTACAAAGAGTATTACATGTCTCCTTTTATTCCCCGCCCTTGACAATCCCCTCACCTCCCCTACCCCCAGTGTCTTATGTCCATTGGTTATGCTTATATGCATGCATACAAGTCCTTCGGTTGATCTCTTACCCCCTCCACTCTTTTATTTTCCTGCAAAGGATAGGAATGGGGTACTGATTTCAAAGCAATGCCAAGCTCTGGCTCAAACAAGCTGGGCTCCATGGAGACCCACATTGAAAGGTTATTCTTTCTGCTATAAAATTGGAAAGAGGAGAAAGGATGAAATCAATGGCTGAAAACTTGATTGGACAGTAAGAATTTTATTAGACTCAGGACAATATTCTTTTGCCTAATAAAGCTGCTAGTAATCCTCTTCTTGGGTCACCGAGTGTTCAAGTTAAAATGACAGGACTATGGCTCTACATCTATGAGGTTTAGGCATTTTTAAGATCCATCCTTGGAGAAAAATTAACTTTATAAAGGCTCCACTGAATTTCAGTTGTATTAAACTGCTTTTCTTTCATCAGGAATAACATTTAATTCGCTAAAATGAGGACTGGTAGTAAAAAAAATTAATTACAATAATTAGTGTAACAGCCAAAATAAAAATATAATTAAAAGAATAATGGCTATAAAACATTTTAGCCCTTCAGTGGGATTTTAAAAGTGTCTTTAATAAATTCTAAGGAAGTTAGAGTTCCAAATATTATGGCAAAATGATCAATTCTCAGTACATATTAGGTGATGATATTTTGTTTAAATTTCAGAGTTTATACAATAACTTCATTATATATAGAGGTGGCCATCCAGAATTATTCATACCTAAAGCAGAGAAGAGGAAATTGATTTGAAGACTAAATGTTATTACTTCCTGTATTATCATATTATAAAATTTTAGAACTCTAAATTAATCATGTTTACATTTATAAGTGTTTACTCATGTTGGTTTTTCTCTTCAGGCTGTAAAAACTTCACTTTTCCTTTCTCCTGATAACAGACCCCCACACCCACTGTCTCTTTATTGCTTACTTGTCCCTTTGTTACTTGGCACACTATTCTGTATAAGTTGATTTCAAAGGTCTGCAAACTATTAACACAGAAAATTAACTTGTAATTTATCTTAGTGATAGATCCTTAATGGATATTTTCCTCTTATTCATCATGATGAACTGTGTCTGTAAGAGGCATTAATTTAGTGCTCAAATGAGGGGTTAAGCCACAACTACACATGTTAAAGTGAGCTCATTTGGTAATATCTCCTGGATCTGTTTTAATAACTTCTTTAGCATTTCTAGCTGTCTAGGATGACATTTTATTTTTAGGCTGAATTTACACTAAATTTACATTTACACTAATCCAGAAGGTGTGGACATTCACAGGCCACCAGTCACTGAAGTCACTAATGCATGTTTGGCAATGCCTACCATCCTTTGCATTATCCAACCTCCATCCTATGTGCAGAAGGAATGACTTGCTTTCCAAAAGATGGAAGAGGAAGGTGGTTTTCAACCATATGAGTAGTAACAGGTTATAAGGACTTGGTCTTCACATGGGATCTTATTTCTTTAATCACAGGCCATGCCTATGACTTGCTATTTTTGTAGCTTGACAAGGTTTCAGATAACCAATCAACAGTAGACCTGGTTCCTCAAAGAGCTTATATCATGCTTGGCAGCAAGCCTTATGTCTTAGATTTCTGTGCCCACACTCCCTCTAACCCTAGTGATGATCAAGCCCAGCTTGATACTTTAAAGGATTAATATATTGAAATGGTAAACTAATTCCATCTAAAGTGCTAGTGCCAGTAACGATTTAACATTTTACCATTTCTAGATAAACACTGAGTTTTAACTGGACCTTATTCCATTGCAATGTTCTATAAGTTCATTACATCAGTATCCCCTGGAGGGCTTGTTAAAAGGTGGAACAGATTTCTGAATCCTTCCTCCAAAGTATTCAACTCAGTCTCTATGAGATGGGGCCCAAGAATTTCATTTCTAACAAGTTCGAAGGTGATGCAAAAGCTGCTGGTATGGAACCCACATCATGAGAACAACTGTCCTCCTGGCTCTCAGACCTGGCTACACATCAGAATTGCCCTGGTAGCTTCTAAAAAAAATTACTAGTGAGTGACTGAGCCTCACTTCCTGAGATTGTAATTTAGTTGGTTTTAGATGGGGCTTGGGTATGATATACTAGGTATATATTCCTCACCTGAGGATATATTTATTGATTTTTAGAGAGAGAGAGAGAAAGGGACAGAGGGAGAGAGAGAGAGAGAGAGAGAGAGAGAGAGAGAGAGAGAGAGAGAGAGAGAAACATACATTGATGTGAAAGAGCAACATTGATCAGTTGCCTCCCATACTTGTGCCCATTGAGGATCAAACCCACAAACAACCTAAGTAATGTGCCCTGACTGCAAATCAAACCTGCAACCTTTTAGTGTATGGGATGATGATCCAACCAACTGAGCCATCCAGTCAGGGTGGTAACAATATTTTTAAAAGCTTCCAAGGCTGCTATCATGCAGCAGGGTTGAGAACAAATGCCTTAATGCAAAAGCAGGAACAAGTGGGAATTATAGACATTGGGGCTTGGCCAGAGTAGACATGCTTTCCTTTCCCCCACTCCCTTTTGGTGGCATAGGGAACAAAACATGCATTCAATTGTCACCTGATGTGACATGTAGGCTGGTTTGCATCATTTTAATTTGATGAACGATAAAGCTGAGGTTCAGGAAAATTACAGTGATTTGCTCACATTGAGCAAGAAGATAAGAGAAGCTTAGTGCTCCCTCTTTCTTCATGGAACATCCCCAATTAGTCCCTGATATAGTAGAAGGCCAAGACCTGGCATTTCAGGTTTCTCTCTTGGGTTGCCCTGTGGCTTGACACTGTGCAGTGGCTTTTGAAACACATGACTAAGTCTGTGTTATGTAGAGACATTTGATTTATTTTAGAGAAACTTGGCATCAAACGAAGTTACGATTTTCACTTGCAAGTCTTGTGTGTTTGTCAAGAAGATGCACTTAAAAAATAATCTAATCTCCCGTGTTTGCCTTCAAGTGATGAGAAAACATGCACATGAATTCAGTTTAATGATGAATCACCAGCTTAACAAGGTCCTTGATTTGACTGACTCAGTCGGTATATGATTCATGTGTTGTTGGATTTACATTGTTTGAAAATGGATTGCTGTGGCTCCTGTGGCTGTTCAATTTTCTTCTAAATTTTTGAAAACTATTGTTTATAGTTAAAAAAAACCTATAACTGGTGAAAAGTGAAATTTTACACACATATGCACACATATTATCTCATTTTAACTCTTAATACAGTTTCACAAAGTCAATAAAAACTGTGGAAATGATTGGTTTGAATTTTATCCCCTTTTACTTCTCCAAACTTCTATTGATGAAGATATTGTTGATCAGTAAAATGGTTAAAAGGACTCTAGTAGGTATGCAAAGAGATTATGTAGTTTTTTAAGCAAATGATTAATTTATAATTTATCTGAAAGAATTGAGTGTGGTAGATATCATCATATCAACTCAATGAAAACAATTTGTGAACAGCAATAAGTCTGCTAAAGCAATCTGGAAAATCTTTAAATTTTTTCTGATTAAGACATATCTCACTATACACAGGCCGTTATCTTCAATTTTCCCAGAATATTTTTTGGTGTATTTGTTTTCTGGTCTATAGTAGATAGAGACTTAGTTGCAAATAACAGAAATCCAAAATAAACTCTTTGAAGCAAAAAAAGAAACGTTTGAATCCAGGGGCCTAAGTTTGGTTTCAAAACTCTGACTTTCTCCATCTTGCTTCTTTTTACTTCTCTGCATGTTGCCCTCATTTTAATCTATTACTTATATAGGATAGTTTATTCCTTAAGGTTGGAAAGATAGGCCATTTGTTGATTTTATTCTGTGGAGTGCTTGTTCAAATCTTTTGCCCATTTTTCTACTGGGTTGTCTTTTTTTATATGGATTTATAGGGATTCTTTATATATTCTGGATATAAGACTACTCAAATGCACACACATAAAGGGTGTCCCAAAATTCATGCAATAAGTAATTTTGATAGAAAACACAGGTTTATAATTAAAAATTGTACATTTTTTATTGATTCATAAAGTATACAGTATAGGGTTATGTATGGAATAGCATATTGGGTAAATGGCCTCCACAGCTTTGCTGGCACATATGCACTCTTTTGCTGAAATTTTCCATGACCATTTTGCATAAATGTGGCTGAATTACGATGAGGCTCATTTTCATCTTGATGGCTTGGTTAATCGACAAAATTGTCGCATTTGGGGTTCAGAAAATCCACAAGTTGAGAAACAAATGCATCCACAACGTGTCACTGTTTGGTGTGGATTTTAGGCTGCAGGCACCATTGGACCATTCTTCTTCGAAAATGCGGCTGCTCAGGCAATAACAAAAGAGTGCGTATGTGCAGCAAAGCTGTGGAGGCCATTTACCCGATATGCTATTCCATACATAACCATATACTGTATCCTTTATGAATCAATAAAAAATGTACAATTTTTAATTATAAACCTGTGTTTTCTATCAAAATTACTTCTTGCGTGAATTTTGGGACACCCTTTATTTGTAGCTTGTTTTTTTTTTTAATAGTCTGAATGGTAGCATGAGGTGAAGAGAAGTTCTAATTTTATTGTATTTCAATTTACCACTCTTACCTTTTATCATTAGTGCTTTGTGCATCTGCTTTAAGATTCTCTTGGGTATTCTCGGCCCTTTGCATCTTCCTATACATTTCACAATCATCTTATCAATTTCCATAAATAGCTTGCTGGTGTTGGATTACTTTGCATTAAAATTTTAAGAAGACCTGTTTTAGGGAATCATTTTAGGGTGAGATTTATGGATTGAAGGAGCCAGTATGTAGGGCTGAGGGTTGGGGTTGGTGGGGAGAGAGAGAATTATGGCTCTAGAGCAAAGGGAACGTACTGTGCAAAGGCTCACAATATATAAGAACTTGGCCAAGTCAAGAAATTGCAAGGTGGCCTGTGTGGTAGAAGGAAAGGGTCTGAGGTGAAGCTGGAGTGTGGGCCAAAGCCCAGATCCCACAGTCTGGAAGGCCATTGCAAGGAGCTTGGATGAACAAGTGATGAGAAGACTTAGAAATCATTGATTAGAATTGTTGTATTATTTGCTTGGTTTTTTTTTTTTGTTAAAAAAAGATTTTACTTTGGCATTTATTCTACTTTTTTTAAAAAGTAGGTAATTTAACTCAAAAAGCCCTCAGAAAATGACAAGGCAATAATTTGATTCTCTTTGACTAAAAACAAAAGTATAATATGAATTATGACAGATTCTTTGACTCAAATTTGGGCTGAATACATCCATGGGTGCTTTGTGAATCCATTTAACTCCCACAATCCCCTGTATTTGAACTCAGTGGGCTAAATAATTTCTTTGAAAAGTAGGCAAAAATGTTCCCCACATGACTCAGTAGATGTTCACCTCATGTACCTTCTCTTCTGGTTCACTAGGAAGAATCACAAAAGAGATGAATCAATCAACTATAAATGGAGGAGTGTGGATCTGTGCCCATTATCCTCAAGCATCCATGGAAACACTTGCAGCTTAGAACCCTTTTCAAATGGCCTTTTGTTGTTTCAAAATGACTACATGTTTGTGAATGCTTCAAAGAATCTTTGCTATTCTCTAGAAAGAATGCAGCTGCCTTAGCAATCCCAACACTGCTCCATGTAGAAATGAGTCCAAACTGTTACATTAATGTTAAAATGAGCAACTTTTAAAATAGCACTTTACATTAGTGGTTACCTATGACTCTAGAAAGTAAATCTTTCTTACCTTGTCTTAATACCATAAAGAATGCAGTTCAAGCCCTGGCTGGTTTGGCGTAGTGGATAGAGCATCAGCCCACAGATTGAAGGGTCCTGGGTTTGATTCTGGTCAAGGGCACATGCCTTGGCTGCAGGCTCAAGGCATCAATGTTTCTCTCTCACATCAATGCTGGTCTCTGTCTCTCCCCTTCCCTTCTATTCTCTCTAAAAATCAATGGAAAAATATCCTTGGGCGAGAATTAACAACAACAACTAAAACGAATGCAGTTCAAGAAACTGTTGAGTAACTTTATTGACAAGTTATATTGTCAGTAAAGAATGCAAAGATGACCCACACTCCAAGCTGAAAAAAAAAACACAACCACCCTAATATTAAGGGCCTTTTCTATTCTATAGCACAAAAGAGTAGGGTGCTCTTACAGAAAATGATGTGGGGCAAGGTGAGGAGATGGAAGAATGAAACAGGAGTAAGAGAATAATAAAAATCCAGTAAACTGTGTGACTTGCGTACATTTTTTCCCCAACAAAACAAGTAATTGTAGTCAAGCTAAAGCAATTTAATTCCAATCATGGAATTTGTTCTTGAGCTTCTCCCTGATAACAGGTGGCCACATTTGTTACAGGATCAGAGGGAAAGGAGCCAGTAGAAACCGCTTCTGGCACCTTCTGACCATCTGCAGTTACCTCTTAGATTGCTATGAAATGACAGCCTCCCATCTGTAAAATAAAGTTTTCTTTTAAAAAGTTAGTAAGAGGAAGAGAGAAGCAGTGAGAAGAAAAAAATGAGGGCTCCTGCAAAACTAGCCTTTGAGTCAGAGAGGCACAGAGAAGCCATTGGAGGATTAAAGGCGACCTTCTTGGAGGACACGCTGCTCTTCTCCAAGACCTTCATCACACTGCCCCAGCAACGCGGCAGCCAGTCACAAGGCTGAGGCCATGTGAGTGCTGGGACGGGGAGTCTGCAGGCCCAGTGCTTGCTTGGTAGCATGCACTAAAGCCCTGCTCGTGTATTGTCCTGCATCTGGGCTGAGTTACAAGGCAACTCTGCCTCCACTAAGAAACGACTGGAACTTAGATTTAACTTTTCTGTGATCCCAGGGCTGTTCCTCTAGCAGCTGCATAAGCAGTACTAGATCTAAGTATCTGTTTTCTAGAAGGGCTGTTGTGAGGATTATGTATAACATGTCCAGAACTGTGCCTGGAGTTAGCCAAGTTTTGATAAATGGTAGTGATGATGATAATATTGATGATGATGGTGGTGGTGGTGGTGATAAGGAAGAGGAGGGGAAGGAAAGGAGGAGGAAGAGAGAGAGGAGAAGGATAATGATGAGGAGGAAGATAATGATGATTACAAGAACCAAGCAATGGCTAAGGCTGGCTTTTTACCTAAATGTTGGATGAATCCAGCTCACTACACAGGTGAAAATATTTTCTTCATGGCATTGAATTAAACCAGGCATTACAATGCAACCCCTTTTTTTTTTATAAGATTTTACACACACACACACACACACACACACACACACACACACACACACTCACACTCACACACTGTCATTTCTAACGTCATATTTAAATTCATAAAAACAAAGAATGGCAGTTTTCAAACAAGATCAATTTATTACAAAATACATTTGAGTGGATAAAATAATTTAAAATTTAAATTAGATTTTCTTTACTTACAAATAGGTTTTTTTTTTTTTTTTTTTTTTTTTTTTTTTTTTTTTTTTTTTAGAATGAGAGAATTTGCCATATGTAGGGCATTTTCAACATTCTGAAAGAACAGGAAATCATGTAACAAAATTAGTAGGTAATCTTAGCTTTTAGCTATTTTCTGCATCAAAAAATAAAATCAATAAATATTTTTGCAGGTGGAGTGTTACAAAAATGTTAAGTCATGCATCATTCAAGTTTACTCCTTATAGTATCTTTTCAAAGAAGTCCTCAGATGAAGGGATTAGCTTCATGGTGGTGGGTAGGAAAACTGAGGATCAGAGAGAGTACAGAACAAACTTGTAGTTTTCATTTTAGAAATCCCCTGGTGAGCAATATAATATAATATTATACATATATATTTAGATTGTATATAACATTTTATAAATTATATATAAAAATTATAAATTATATACAAGGTGGGCAAAAGTAGATTTACTGTTGTGAGTATGTGAAACACAGTTTATTTTTATATTATTAATTATTGTATTATTTGTCATACTAACAATTGTAAACCTGCATTTGCCACACCCTATATATAAATTATATATTCTAAATGTAGAATATGTATATTCTAAGATTATATTGCAAGTTCAAAGTAATTTGCACTACTCCTATTGCTGCTCATTTCTCCTTTAGTACTTACCAAGTAGCATTATAATTAACTATGGCCCAGTGCATGAATTCGTGCACCTTGAAAGGAACTGTGGGCTGTGAGGCTGCAATGGGCACAGGGTTGGGTCTAGGCCCATTCTCCGCAACCCCGCCTGGCCCCTCCTGCCACGGCCCCTCATCTCCTGTCTGCCAGCAGCCTCACTCCCGCTGCCGCCACTCGCACATGCTGACTGCACTGGCTCCACTCACACCTGCTGAGAGTGCAGAGCGATTAGGGCTGGCACCAGTAGCAGGTGTGAATGGTGGCTCTGGTGCCAGCAGCAGGTGTGAGTGCTGGGTGGGACCACGGCTCGCGGGAGCAAAGAATTTTCAGTAATAACCAGAGGCTCGCCCTCATGACAGCAACCAGTGCCCCGCCTTGGTCTGGTGCCCCCTCTCACCTGCTCCACCATCCTGCTGTGGCCAATGCCCACCATATTCCATGCATGCCCCCTGGAGGTCAGCGCATGTCATAGTGACCGGTTATTCAGTTCTTCTGCTGTTCAGGTTATTTGCATATTAGGCTTTTATTATATAGGATTGTTTTCCATTGGACCGTGAGTTCTTTGCACTTTATCAGTGTGGGATGTGGTGGAGGGCCTGGGGAGGAAAATTATAAAAGTTAATTCATAATTTATTTACTTGGCCGAGTTCAGTTTGGCACATAGTAAGTGCTCAATGAGTGCTTGAATGAATAATTGAGTAAATGATTGAATGGAAAATACTTTTAAGAGACTTCCAAATACCTATCTCAGAATGAGAAGAAGCAACATGCTTTCCTTTATAATTTCCCCCCAAGTACAAAATTTGGCCTATGGGTGGCTTAGGTAAGGCTGGTAGCAGCCCACAACATTCCAGGACTGTGTTATCTTCTAACTGAGTTGCTGTGAATGTCATCTAAAGCAGGTGGCAAACAGTATGAGACCAAATTCCAACACTATTATAAGCCAGCGGGTACCATTATGAAGGGGTGGGGGGAGAAAGCTTTGAGCAAATTAAATAATACATGTCAAGATTTCTTTCAAGTTTATTAACTCCTTAAAATTAAGAAAGTTATAATTTTGAAAAAGCTTTTCTTTGCAAATTGTATAGTGACAGTTGAGCACATAGCCATAAAATCGGCAATTAAGATTACTGGGAGAATAAAAATTCGCATGTAAGGTTATTAGAACTTTTGAATGAGTAATGTACTCATAGAAATAAAGGTTTACTGCAGAAAACTTATAAACAAGTTTATCGTCTGTATAATAGATGTTCTTGCTGCATGCTCAGCCTACTGAAAAATAAGATGGAAAAGACACTCGAAACATGTTCTCTTTCACATTCCTTGATTATGTCTTGTTTGCCTCAAATCTTTATCAATGGGTAGGGTAATGTCTGGAAACTTTCCGTTCTGTATCTTGAGATACAAATATTTTCCTCCTTATGGTTTGCAGATTGCTATCAGCTGTAAATCATCACAGGCAACATTTCAGGACTAAAGAAAAAAATGAAGAAATGAAGCCTGAATATAGGACGTGGATAATCTCTTTCAAGTATCATTCTTTCAAGTCAGGCATTTTTAGTGGGTTTGTCAGTGAAAATTAATTCATGAAACATTTCCATGATTCAGAATCTGCCCTGTCAAATGAGTAGGAGACTTGGACCGTCCCCAAAAGCAGGACAGCAATGTCTATTACGGTATGTTTCAAGGGAGAGCCTCTTTGAGTAGAAAGCCATGACTATTCAGAGCAGAGAACTACAACCATGGCAGGGAGTCCATGCCCTTGGGCAGAGTACCTACAGCCTAATTTCCGTTGCTGATCATTTTCATGCCATTGGGTTTGTTGATTGTCTCTTGGTGGCACAAGAAAAATCTGGGCAGGAGAAAAAAGAAAAATTACAGAAAAGAAACTTAAACCTAATTAATTCCATTAGGCCTTACCTTCCATAAGGTGACAACAAATTAACTTTAAGTTAGTCTATCAGTGTTCAGGCTCTAGCTCTGACACCTGAAAACCTTGAGTAAGTCATTTAGACACTCTGAGGCTTCATTTCTCCCTCTGTTCTATCAACTAATAGGATTATCTCAAACATTAAATGAGATAACATATATACAATTGCTTTCTGAAATATAAAAGGTTGAGTAGGTGTAAGGAATTATCTTTCTAAGTTATAGTTAACTATATCTTGTGTGCTATGTTAAAAACCTTCATAAGATTTTTTTTTTTTTTTTTTTTTTTTACGAAATTAACAACCTCCTCAATTTCTTCTTTTTGACACATCTATTTACCTTAAAGAAGATTCTTTGGTAATCTGGTTAGGAAATTTTCAAAGCAGCAATAGGATGATTTTATTTCTCTTGAGCTTCTACAATCATTGTGTAAGAAATGTCTTCTGGGCCTTTGTCACAACCCCATAGAATTGGACAAGAAGCCAATAGACCTAGCCAGGTCTGTGTCCAAATCCATCATGAGGTGTATGACTTTGGGCAGGTCCTGTTACCTTTCTGAGCTTGTTTCCCAAAAAATAATAAAAATTAAAAGAAAGAAATAGTGCTATCTAACTTGTTTTTCTCACAGAATTGTTATGGAAAGCAAATGAGAAAATGGACATAGACCCTTTAGTGAGCTATAATAAAACCCTTCTCAAGCATAACTTTCTGCATTATTTCGCTGACATTACTAATAATAGTTTGTCATACTGTAAATGAACTTGACTACAATAACACTAGCTTTTCAGTGTTGTTGTTTTTTTCAAATATACAGTTAAAGCCATTGTATCAGTGTTGTATATAAAGACCAAAAATAGAACTAAAGTATATACCATCTTAGCTTTAGCCAAATAGCTACTCAAAATGTAAGTGGAATGCATTATCTCAAAGTATTAGATAATGGGCCATTAGCTGCTTGACTATTATTGCTAAACATAGTTTCCTCTGTATATAAAATTGTTTCAGAGTTATAAGTAATCATTTTAAACTTTAAAACAACTTGGCTTATTTTATACCACCTAAGATGAAATGGAAAAGGATAAATTTCCCAGAAAAATCAGACAACCAATACAAATAACTTAACACCATACTCCATCTATTAAAGTTCATGGCATTATTTAGTTTCCTGCTAAAGTTCATGCCATTTCTGAATCAAATCATCCAAAAGGCTCTTTGGGCCTGGGATTATCCAATAATTCATATAATTAGTGAGTATCAAATTTTCTTTGTGCTATGCTGATATAGGTAAAATTAGTTTCAGAACAAAGAAGTATTCACAGAAAGAACATCACATAAGGAAAATTATTTTTCCCCCCTCAAATAATCTGGGTCTTTGACATGTTTCATTTATGAAGAAAAAGCGTTTAGTAAATTAAAATTACATGTTCATCTTTTCTCTCCTGTGTGCTTCTAAAATAGTTTAATGCTAAAATTCCTTGAGGTGATATTCTGACAGGAAACATATTCTGTTACCAAAAGTTATATACCATATGCTATTGGGCACCCCGATACTGAATAGTTTTCATTGGACTTTGTAGGAAAGAGTCACAAGCAATATCAGAATGTTTTGAAACTTAACTGGGAACCAAGTAGAATGTTAAGTAAACTGGAAGGCTCATTTTGAATGTGCCAGTTCACATCAGTTCAGTTCTGGGTAGCAAGAGTTAGTGATTTCCCTTGTTACCAACCAAACACTTTCCAATCTCTCTCTCTTTAATAAATAGTGCCAGGCATGAAGACTTAATTCTCCCATCTATCTCCCTTGCCATCAATGGTATGAGGAAGATTAGCTAACAGCTCACAAAATAGTACAGAATTCAGGAAAGAGAGTAAAGCATGATGGTGGCAAAGCAGAGTGTCTTCTGCTGAACCCTAAAAAGAAGAAACAACCCTGGCAATCTGAGATCGAAATGTTTCAAACACAGTGTGGATTGTGGCCATGGGGTAAGAGCCTCTTGTAGGCAATAATTTACCAATGACATTTGAGGGAGAGACCAATAAATGTGGTTAAAATGCACTTTGGTTATGGGTATATATGAAAGTCACAAAACTGATTGCATCATTGAACTACTCTGTGAGATAGAAAATTAAATATAGTATTTGGGTTATCAAAGATAGTAAATAACTGGGGCTCACATATGAATCTGCCAATAAGCTCTAAACTGGCCATCAAGAGTTCTCAACTTCGATTTCCAATGCTAAGCTGCCTATAAAATAAAGATCACATAGTACAGATTCAGTGAAGCCAGAAATTGGCCACAAGAATGCTTCATGTGATGAACACGAAGCAGGATTTGTCAACTGGGTTCTTCCATTTGAAGGTGAGTCTCTTTTTGTAAAAAAAATATTTTTATTGATTTCAGAAAGGAAGATAGAAACATCAGTGATGAGAGAGAATCATTGATTGGCTGCCTCCTGCACACCCCACACCGGGGATCGAGCCTGTGACCTTCTGGTTCATCGGTCAGTTCTCAACCACTGAGCTACGTGATTCAGCACACTTGTCACTGAGGACTCCTAAGTAAAGAAATGCAATTAGTGTATTCTGTTGCTTTCTTCCTTGTTTTCTGTCTTTACCTTGACAAGGACTCACTGAAAGCAGACCAGGAGTTTACCCAATTCATTTAGTTTGAGACAATTAAACTATAGCTAGAATTTAAGATGCCAAATTGTTAAAGTCCTATGTTACCTACATCAAGTGAAGCTTCACTGAGGAATTCTGAAGATGGCCTTCAGGTTACTTAGGGTTCTGTTGGGAATATTCTTTTGGGCTTTTCCTGAGATTTCGGTGCAGCGCTTTTGTTAAGCACTGTTTCTGAAACTTTCACGTGCAAACAAATCACCTGGGGAATTGCTAAAACAGATTGTCATTCAGTAAGGGTGAGGCCCGAGGTTCTGCTATTCCAAGAAGCTTCTAGGTGAACATGCTGGCTCAAGAATATACTTTGAATGAGCAAGGCACTGACCTTTTTCTGCATCACTTACTCCACCCATGGGAGGAAGATTGATTTATCTAACAGGTGAGATAGAGAGAATCTGACATTTATTCATCATGGTCCTCCTGTGAAGGGAGTTGTGAGGGCAGAGGTCACTTGTTGAGTGTGGCCACCTCCTTTGCCCTCTCCTTTTTCAGCTGCCCTGCCAAGAGGAGGATTTTCTTTTCCATTTGGCAAAACTCCCAGGGCAGTTTCTGCCTGTGTGAGGAGGAACTCTACAGCTGGGACTATGAGAGTCAGGTCTGGGAAGTCAGTGGTCTTGGTGAGGCTGCATATCAGGAAGCCCCTTTGGCAAAGAACAAAAATTCAACCAAGTAAATATAAACACAAAATGGCTTTATTAGTGATTCATGAATTGGGCAGCATCACATCTAGTGATAGAAAGGTGCTCTGAGGAGTTGTACAAAATGGAAGGCCTTTATGGGCAGAAAGAGAGTGGAGCAAGAAAGTTAAAAGAGTAGATTATTTTCATGCAAGGTTACCTCTTTTAGGGGAAGTTAGGTGGGCATTATTAGGAAGATTACCTGATTAGTTGTCAACCAGAAAATTCCAGACTGGTTTAAAATTCCACTCCTGAGAGACTGAAAGTGCAGTTCAGCTAGGTAGTACGTCTTGGGAGGGCTTAACTAAGTGACTCCATTTGGGGCCCATGACTTCTTTTTTAACAAGTCCAAATGTTGTTTGTAATCAAGCTCCACCAGCAATAAGACTAGACTTCTGATCCTCCCTTTGAATCCTGTAAATGTTTCTCAGTTTGTTCTGAATCTAGTTGAGAGGAAATAATGAATTGATCCTTCAAATTCCAGGGAATGCTGTAGAAACCCTGGCTCTGATAGGGACCTCATCATGGCCTCTAGATATCAAAGCATAGTCATCCACTGTGGAAACTTCAGCTCCTTTTCTCCTGAGGGTCAAGAGAAAGACAAGGATGGGAGTTATTTTGAATAGAGTTTTTAAAATGGCGTCAACTGTCCTGCTGTTACTGAACTTCCTACATCTTCAGAACCTGTTGTACAGGTTTAGAGTCCCTTTAGATTGCTGCAATTCAGATAAAAAGAGAGGCCTGTTTTACCTATGGACTTCCTGGGAAAGCTTTAGGGCTCTGAGCGGAGCATGGAAGTGTCCAACTTCTTCTGAAAGGAGACCGGGATGCTATCTTAAGGAGGTTAGATGCTCCAAGACTTAAGCCATTACAACAATGGCTCAAGTCTTTTTAAAAATTCTACCCTGTTGGGTCTCTTCTTTAGGTACTTTGTAGTGCATAATTACTCCTTTCCCATCAGCTTACAAGCTTGCCTGTCACTCAGCCTCACATGGTGACATTGCCTGTAATCCTTGTCTGACCAGGACTCTAGATCAGTGATGGAGAAACTATGACACGCGAACTCATTTTTTTTTGGTTGATTTTTCTTTGCTAAATGGCATTTAAATATATAAAATAAATATCAAAAATATAAGTCTTTGTTTTACTATGGTTGCAAATATCAAAAATTTCTATATGTGACACGACACCAGAGTTAAGTTAGGGTTTTTCAAAATGCTGACACACTGAGATCAAAAGGTTCGCCATCACTGCTCTAGACCCTCAGGTAACCATCTCCAATTGCCCAGTTTTGTTTTCTCTTTTATGGGAATTATCTTGGTCCACATGAGCCTGAAATGGGAAGGTTTTTA